>NW_028277708.1:600000-1200000 GCF_059751315.1 Micrasema longulum
GAGGAAATAGCGTGATGATAGTAGTAGTAGTAGTAGTAGTAGTAAGGAGATGTTTCTTCAGACGTGATTTAAACAGAGATAATATAGTAACATCTTTATCAAGATACACTGCGATCGGTGTACGGATGCTGTGCCCTATGCACCATTAAGTCCGGAAAGGGAATAATGGTGATGAACATATGTTATTCAAAAGAGTAAATGTTACAAAATGTGTAAACTGGTTACATAATCCAGCCAATGACATGTCATTAGCCAGTTGAATATCTAGTCATTAATTTTTATTCTCTTAAATGTTTTTCATATTTTGAAAAATATTTAGCTAAGAACTAAAATAATCGATAACAAGCTTCACCAAAGTTTATCTACCTCTGGATAGCAATATACAAATACCAAGTTACAAATGCATATGCGTATCGCATGTACCATAGATATTGCAAATTGCATTGCTTTTACCATCATTTCCACCAAATTCAATTTCCGATGCAAACAAACCGACTATCAGAGTGTTCCTAAGCAGATTGAATGATTTCAATAGATTATGATAAATACAAGTAGACTAATTAATCGATAAATTACAACAGTTTCTATTCTATAGATAATACCGTTTTCAACCAGTAAACTCTTAAACGCGACCAACGAATGTTCGCTAAGAGTAAAATAAACATTCATAAATATATAAAAAGCAATGTGTCTTCTATAGACTAAATAGCTACTGGGCTGATTTACGTGCGGTTTTTTCAACATAATAAGATTCGCGATGCGCATTTTTTTAGCACTTAAAATCTTCAATCTAATCACTGGAAAAAAAATTAAAAGCGTGAACATTTTATTCATCGACCTACAAAGCTGCATTTGGCGAGATGCACATACTACATATTTTTTTGTACATAGTTTTTATTTGAATCTTTCTAAACAATATTTCTTTTTTGTGGATCTCAATCAGATTATTCCCTTAAGTTATTTTTAATTTCTACACATTTATCTATTTTTACTAGATTTTTGGTATTATTGAAATAATATTAACAAACATTCAACACATTTTTGGAAAATCGTATTTCTACATTAAGTGCACCCCTGTTGGCTTAAAGAGATAAGTCTGACATGTTACAAAAATATTTCTAAATTCAAATATTTATCATTTTAAGTTATGTAATTCAATCATAAACAATTATATAGGTAACTACTTACAAATGAAAAGTTACACCATCATTTTTACGTTTATCCAAACTGTTTTTAAACGTTTTCAGGGCACAATCAGGCATTTCGGTTTTAAATTAAATGTCAAACTTACGTCAAAATCAGGCTGGCGGGTAAAAAATAACTAAATACGCGTTTATTTTATAAAACCGAATCTGTTTCAATTGGTACGTAAATAATAAATTATGAAGCAAAGTTTTGTTAGTGTACTGAATAATGTTTTATTTTATTTTAAAATGTTAAATCGTATTTTCTCCCTGGGTTTTGGTATTAGATATTTTTCATTGTAAAGCAGTGTCCCTAGTGTTTTTTTAAAAAATATTTTTGATAAATTGATTATTATGGGATCTGTAACCATCCAAATACCCATAAAAGAGCACAGTTTTAAATGCTGTCTTCGGGCGCACGGCATACGCACATGATAACCATTTTTCAAAAACGCAAAATTTATTAATATTAATAAAAAAGACAAAAAAAAATATTCTGATGCTCTTACAAAAAAAATAAAAAAATGGATTTAGTTTTGAGGTTCATAAAACGGGACAACGGAACGTCAATTTTGTCTATTTAGTTAGGTGTTATTACGTCACAATAGATCTTCACAAGTCGCAGTGACGTCATGAGCTTGCATAGAACTAACCTCAACATCTTAGAAGAATAGGTATTATTAAGTAAGGTACGACTTATGCAGTTGTTTTTTTCTCACAGTATGGGGGAGACATCTACAAGACAGGGACAGAAAAACAATGTTCTAATACTTTTTTATCAAAATTCTCTGTTACCGCATATCCACACAATTTGGTAATCCGAAACACAAAAATAATAGTGTATATACACGTATTTTATTTTAACTAAATACAATGTTGATATCAAACTTCAGATTGTGTTTATTCAATATATAGGTGTACGAGTATTGACTCAAACCTGGCAATAGCAAAACATTGCCGGGTTTAGCTCGTTCATCATAAATACAAATCTGTTTGTGAAATTTGAATAAATTGGAATTGAATAAAGTATATTGAATAAATCATATTTCCCTTATCCGCTATCTAACTATCGCCATCGACCTAAAAACATTCAGGCTCTGGTTCTATTTCACGGTATATATTATTTTTGTCCCTCTCTCGTTCGTATGGGCGCACGCATGTAATATGACCGGTGTATCAATAATGTTTTATTTATTTTTCTATAACAAGGCTAAATTATTTGTCTTTGTTTATAAATTACGGAAAAGGAATGATTAAACAGTATGTCTCCATGTTTATTTTTTTTCAAATGTCTGTCTGAACTTTAGAATATTCCGTCTTTTGCTTATGGTAACACGATGTTACATATCACAGCGCGTAGCGGAATTATTTACCACAGTCTTTTTAAAAATAATAATTAGTTAAGTTAGTTTAACATTTGAATCAGGTTGTGGTCCTGCGGCTAGTGTCTTGGACTCACGGACCGAAGGTCCGTGGTTCGAATTCTACTCTACCTCAAACCGATTCCCCTTTTCTAATAGTGAGTTATTTACAACTCGTTGAAAATAGCCCTCAAAATTAAATATTTGGGTAGGTGTATCATAAGAACGCAAATATTTCTTCTACTAAAACAATAAAAATATATAACAGGAGAGGAATTATTTAGCCATGTTGTTGTGGTATAACAAACTGTTTGACGTCTTTGATAACAAATATTAAATACAACAATAAAAAAACATTACAACTCACGTACGTATGTGTGTAGAAAATAGTTAAATATATAATTTTTTTATTGTCATTGACTCACTACAAAATTTTGGGGAAAAAAATATGAAATCTGACATTAGCCCTTTTAGAACCAAGCAACAAAAGTTCATATTCCAAATAATTGACAGCTGCCAGTTAGTGTCATCTCTATGGTAACGTTTTGCGTAGATGTGAATATGTAGTAATGAAATATGGTTATCCTTTCCTTACACGAATAATTGCAATTGTAAACCCGATATGCTTTTTTTTTTTTTTAATTGTTGTGGGTAACGTATGCTTTCTTTTTTTTTAAATTGTTGTGGGTAATTTTATATATGATAGATGTTGTTAGTAAAGGAATAATTATATTTATTATATTTCTACAAGCATTTTTCTTCTTCCAATTTTTCGTCCATCCTAATATGCAGTTTTTGAACAATATCCTAAACGGTTTATTTTCAAGTGCTTGTTCTGTATCCGGGCGGATGAAGTAAACAGTTCAGTGTGTAAAATATGTAGAACCAGAATTTAGGAAGAATGTTTTTGACTCGTTAGCTACTTTGGGGCAAAAACCCTAAATAAGTGTAGTGTTTAGGGCATTCGCCTACTATGCTTGAGGTTCTGGGTTTCAAGTGCTTGTTCTGTATCCGGGCGGATGAAGTAAACAGTTCAGTGTGTAAAATATGTAGAACCAGAATTTAGGAAGAATGTTTTTGACTCGTTGGCTACTTTGGGGCAAAAACCCTAAATAAGTGTAGTGTTTAGGGCATTCGCCTACTATGCTTGAGGTTCTGGGTTTCAAGTGCTTGTTCTGTATCCGGGCGGATGAAGTAAACAGTTCAGTGTGTAAAATATGTAGAACCAGAATTTAGGAAGAATGTTTTTGACTCGTTAGCTACTTTGGGGCAAAAACCCTAAATAAGTGTAGTGTTTAGGGCATTCGCCTACTATGCTTGAGGTTCTGGGTTAAATATTGATTAAAAATATGTTTCTGCACTGCAATGAACTTGAAGCATTAGGCTAATAACCTTT
Organism: Micrasema longulum; assembly: GCF_059751315.1. Classification (NCBI taxonomy): domain Eukaryota; kingdom Metazoa; phylum Arthropoda; class Insecta; order Trichoptera; family Brachycentridae; genus Micrasema; species Micrasema longulum. The sequence continues at coordinate 603,942 of NW_028277708.1, forward strand.
TTATTTTTTTATGTTTTTGATAAAAAAATAAATATGATTTGGTCATATTGTATTTCTCACTGGGAAATCCCGTGCAGAGAAACACATTTCACAGGTTTTTTAACAATCGTCATCATTCCATGTCCGCTTCCTAGTTGGAGCATATGGTATCCACAAAGAGCTTCCATGCATCTCTTTCGGCTGCCAACTCCTTTACGTCCTCTCAAGTCAGGTTCTTTTCCCGAAATTCTAATATAAAATGCCGACAAACGGTCAGCAGTGAACGTCCAGGACGTTGACAACCTGATGCCTTGTAAAGTAGGCAAGCGTGGTTGAAGCTCTCAAGAGGCATCAGCATTATATAGCCTAGTCAATCGTATCGCCTAAGTTTGCTGCGTCCGTTCTCTTATTATTTTTAAAGAGTTATCCAAAAATATTTTTTTAATGATTATATTTATTAATCAATTTATTTATTCAAATGTACTATAATGCACAACTGCCAATTACAATATATATATGAGTAGCTATTTACTATTTACATACGTATATTTTATATTTCATATAAATACATATATAGGTAAAATAGAATTCAGCACATTTTTTTTTCAAATTCATGAATGTATTACAAAATTCAGCAGGTTTTATTTGTATTTTATTTATTTATTTATTTTACAAAAACAAACAGTCGACAAGGATATAATAACATAAAAAATATACGGTTTAAAGACAGACCAACGAAAGTTTCTAAATAAAAATCATACATTTTAAATTGTGGTATAACAAAAGGGTATGTTTATGTGTATTTGTATGAGAGTAAGTGTAGAGGTGTATTTGTGTATATTTGTGTGGGATTAAGTGTTCAGGTGTGTGTAAGTGTGGGCATCATTAAATAGCAAGTGGGATCGTATCGCAGCCAGAAAGAATGAGTCTTAATTTATTTTTAAATAAATTAAGGGGCGTGTTAAATATATCAATAGATGAAAAAAAAGCATTATAGTGACAGCAAGAACGACAGAGGAAAGAGTGTTGTGCATAGTTAGTGCTACAGATTGGCAGATGGAATAAATACTTATTTTTTGTCACGCAAAAGGGGACATTAAGAATTATTTTGGAAAGTAGTTTTATGTTGCAGATTAACGATATATGCTGCATTTAATGTACCTAGGGTGGCGATTATAATTTTGTGCTGATATTATTTGACTGAATTTTTTGATCTGTGTTGAAATTTGCTGGGAAATAATATATGCGTTAGATAGAAAATGCGGAATCGAACAGTATGCGGCTAAACGAACAACAGTAGACAAAAATCCTACCTTTAGTAAGACAGGAAAGGGAATCAGGGACCGAAATCCGGATGATATCTCCAAGTCCTGGGTAGTTTTTTCCTTTTTAGTGAACACGGCACTTTCACTACAGTTATTTGCAAAATATAAAGATAAATCTGGCGGAGCGGCGGTCAGATGATGTAAAAATGTTCAGATGCGGGCAGATGATTATAGGACGAGCAAATGCGGGCAGATAAAATTCTAACATGCGGAAGTTGGCAGAAATTATTAAGAAGAGAAAAAATGTGTGATTGTTGATGTTGGTTGATATGAATATGGAAAATTGTTCCAATTGCAACCGTAGCTACCCATGGCCTTAGAAACAAGGTGGATAACAAACATTGAAAGTTGGGAGATTATAGCATGGGTAGGATAGGTGGACCTTCATCCACCGGCATTCCATCCAGCAACAAACTACTCAATTCCATCAACTACTTGCGCAACCAGTACCAATGCAGTGTCTTATGCACCAGTGGATCTGGACAGGGATATGATTATAGAGTTGTCAGACAGAATCAAAACATTATATTCTTGATAATCTGTCGAATAAACCATAATCAATATATTGATTCCCAAATAATTAATTTTATTGTGAAAACGTCTTTCACCACTTTGCTTTCAGAAAATTGGCAATTTTTAATTTAACAAGTTTCATCAATTAATTGGTGACAGGCATAAAACACAACTAAATTCCGAGGCTTATTTTGTAATCGAAAAGTTTTTGCATTGATTGGAATAATTTTACGACCCGCAAAACCTTCAAGCCATCTGATACCTTTAGATTGAAACATTACAAAAGAAGTAATTTCATATTTTGATTGTAACTGAAAAGAACACGATTCCTTTTTTATTATATATATTGAACAATATTTTACCTAAATGTTTATAGACGTGGACTATAATACATCCACTTAAAAAGATTAACTTAGCTTGTCTACAAATTTTTAGACAAATAAACGCAAAGTTAGCTACACGTGATCGTTTTTGAAAATGAATTATTGAGATTCAATTTTTATTTGAACATAATCAGGACTAATTTGAAATATTTGTTACAAACCAATTGGTCTTAGAAGAAGTGTAAAAAAAATATTTTATTGCTTTGCCTATTTTGTGTCATTAAGTCAAACGATTTCAACCGCATCAAAAAGGGTTTTAGCTCTTTAGCCTTCAAAAGAAATTAACAGATGGAAGAGCTGAAGAAATAAAGATGTTTATATATGCAGAATAGGGAATGTTAAAAAGTGTGTGCATTGGTCACGTAAATGAGCCAATGGCAGGTCATAAGCCCTGTAAACACCAAAATTTCCATATTTCATTTACAAATATGTTTTCCATCTTTGTTAGTGTATATTAATACTTTATTGAGAAGACAATTTATTTATTTTATCTCCCAATGAAATGGTTTATGATCACTCATTAAGTTTACATTTTGATTTCAATATCGCAGACGAAATATCTTTTTAAATATTTTTAGTGCACTAATAATTTACAAGTAGTTAATTTAACAATGTTTTTAGTATGTCCAAAAGCTTGCAGACTATCTAAATATCCTCCGTAGGGAGTTATTCATATCCAAATTTGTTGCAACAGAAAAGGAAAACATTTTGAGAAGGGAATATGGAAGTCTAGGCATTTACAGGGCTTATGACTTGTCAGTGGCTGGTTTGAGTGCCCATTTTGTAATCAAATAAAATAATACATGTAACGTAAAAGCAAATACTGTATATCCGTTACCATTTTGATTTACATTTATTTGGTACTTACTTTTAAATTTTGAAAAAAACAGATACATCTTATGTAAACACCAGATACAATTTTATGTACCTTACATGTGATAAAAAGTAAATAAATGAAAATCTTTTATATTTTATAAAATTTATAAAATTATCAACATAATAAAATAAAGTAACTAATAAATAAAAATTCTGCTGAAACGAATAATTATTGGGTTGTGGCCCTTTGGCTAGTGTCTCGAACTCATGGACCAAATGTCCGTGGTTCGAATCCCACTCTACCCAAACTTGATTCCATTTTCTAATAGTGAGTTATTTACAACTCGTTGAAAATAGGCCTCAAAATTAAATATTTGGGTTAATCGTAAGAACGAAAATATTTAGTTTTTCTTAAAAAAAAAAAATGTTTGTTAATTATAATTCAAATTTTTCAGAGCCCATTAGAGCTGTCCTTCAAAATTAATAAAAAAAGTGTGAATCTTATTTTGCCATTTTTCAATAGAAGTATACTTTGAAATTTTTTTAAAATATTTTAAAAAAATATTTACATTTACATTTTTTTTTTGCACCACAACAGGCCAGGAGGCCTAATTACAGTGGTGAATTACATCACAGAGCACCCAGGCTTGAGAAAAATCACATTTATAATGTTTGTGTTCTCACCGGGAATCGAACCCGGAACCTTCCGTGCGTGAGTCAAGCGTCTTGACCACTACACCACGGAGGCCGCTAAGATTTTATTTCCCTGAAATCGGTTTGTATTATATCATTTTGATATTAGTTTATTAATATTCCTTGTTAGGCAGCTGAATGAATACGTACTTAACGTACGTCTAGTATGACGAGAGAGGAATCGACTCTCGAAAATTGTTTTTAATTGGCAATAATCGAGAGTTCGTTCGCTCGGATTACTTTGGTAAAAACATTTTTTACGTTATCCAGAAACATTGAAAAATCATTGTTTGTTTTTCGAAATGCCAATCCTATCAAATAATTAATTCAGTGATTGAAATGTGTACTCGACTCGTATTGTGAGTGACGCAAATTAATTATATTTTTTTACAAACCGGAAAGCACAAACTAGTTCATGTCTGAGCATCATATTTTGATATGATGCATTTCAATAATGGCGTCAAAATGTTATGTAAATTAATTAAATAACATTGTAATTTTTTATTTTATTTATTAGTTTATACATACATTGTTACAAAAATGGCACAAAAAACACTCTGGCAAATTCTGCTTGTACTAGGAGTAGGCTCAGTATGTGAAGGGTCGGCAAGCCAGAAATATTAGTATGCCTAATGTTGCAATCGGTTCCTATATAGGCAAATGCCTGTTCTAAGAAACCGATTTGTTGCGGCAAATATGGTTTTTGAATATGTTTCCTATAAATAAAAACAATATTGAAGAAATAGAAAAACAGTTATAGCCCAAAAGAGAAGAAAAGAAAAAAAAAATTACAGTTTACATTAAATGTAAAAATACAATTAAATATATAAATATAAAGCATACATACAACATACATACATATACACACACATACATATATAAACACATATACATACATATCCATAAACATACACACATACATACACAATATATATGCACATGCGAAAATACAATAAATTTATACATGATTCAATGGGATAGCATAATATTTAGATTACTATCCTCAATAAAATGTAATATATAATAATGATACAAATTAGACAAAAATTTATTGTTTAGCCTAAAATCAATCGTCATTCCTCTTTACGCACCCCAGTGGTGCACAGGGCATTGCATTGGTGAAACAAACGCAACGTATTTTGAACATCTGTTTTATGAAGTCGGTCTTACACTTCAGGTCAGTATAGAAACAATGAAACATTGCAGTATAAACAACTATTGAAATAAATATTTTACGTCTATCTTGCCAGAAATCGAACTCAGGACCTCAAGAATGGTAGATGAACTCACTAACCACTTCGCGACGAGGCGAACTTATAAGGTTTTCTATATAAGCAGTCGTTCAGGATTCTCGTTTATTTTACACACATAAATTAATTCTTCATTCACCTGTGCACAGGTTAATATTTTGAACGTTTGATTATGTACTAAGATTATGTACTTTCTCATGTATTTATGTATATGAGAATTATCTTAAAATTGACATATTACAACAGAGACGAAGGACATTTTAAAGAAGGTTATATAGAAGTCTAGGCATCCACAGGGCTAATGACCTGTCATTGGCTGGTTTAAGTGGCCACTTAACACAATGTGTAACATTCACCATTCTACCCATATTTGAACATCTTTATTCCTTCGATATTTGTGAATTTAAAGAGCTGAAACTTTTATTTATGCGGGTGAGATTCATATAATTGAATTATTTCACCTACATACTAGGCAACGCCTGAAAATTTATTTTTTTTAAATTTATATACTTCTTCATGGCCACTTAAACCAGTAAATGACAGGTCGTAAGCCCTGTTGATGCCTAGACTTCTATATTACTTTCTCTAAAATGTCCTTCATCTCTGTTGTAATATTTTCATGTTAACAGCTCCCTAGGGTGTTAAATCTAGTCCTTGTCTACAAAAATTTGGACAAACTCAAAATATTGTTGATATCTTTAAATTATTTTCAAATCGGAAAAGCTTGTGAATATACGAAAAAATAAAACATGAAAACAGTGGAAAAACTTATTTTTTTACGTTTTAAATATAATTGTCATCTATTTACTTCCACATTTTAAGTACAAATATTTGTTTTACTCATAAATATTTTAAAAAATTGTCTACTTTTTCTTCTTGAGCCTAATTAGGTTTCCCGGACGTTAACCATAAATTTATTTTCACCAAAAATACTTATATTCAGAGTGATATCTTGGGAAATAAGAATTAAAGCAGTTGTTCTAATACTCTCCTAATAATCTAAAATCAGTTTTTAAATCAATAACCTACGATAGTACAATTATTTATTTATAACCTTTACTTATATCGAGATCACAAAATTTAATACCCATAACAAATCAAGGAATGAGGTGCCTGGTAGCACAATGCGAACGAAAGTATAAAGCCAGAGATAAGCATATTGATGGAAAATTCTAAGCTCATCTTAGACAGGATTAGAAAAATTGAACCTTCGGCTTCAGAATATTCTAATACTACAATAGGAAACTCAGAGTAAGTCTAGTATAAGCTCCGATAGAAGCGGTTTAATAAATATATTTCCAGGAACATAAAACTGAAGAGAAAATTAGTTTTCGTACAAGGCAATCAAATATCGTAGTATTATGTGGTGAAGAAGTTATAAGGAATTAGATTATGAAGGAAGTTTATCGAACATTTACTACTGTGGTGCTATATAAACTTTAGTATTAACATATTGGTGGCCTCCGAAGTGTGGTCGTTAAGACACTTGACTTAAACATGGAGGGTCCGAGTTCGATTTCCGGTGAGAACCTTAAAATTAAATTAGATTTTTATCAAGCCTGGGTGTTCTGTGTTATAATTATTTTATCCTTTTTTATGTTTTTTACACCATTTTGTGAAAATGACCTAAATAATATTGTTATGGTATTTGTTATAGACGGTTTAGTTTAAAGTTTCAGCAAACCAATTTTTGTATATTTCCATTGAAAATAAACGTAAAAAAGGTATTTTTTAATAAAAATTGATAAAAGCGCCATCTATGAATAATTAGTTTCATACTTTCATTTAGAATCACCTTTATACAATAAAACAGATTGCTGATGATAGTGGATATAATGAGAACTTGGATGATAAATATGAAATTAAAAACAAAAACGCAAACGTATAAACATGTATTTTTTATTCTGCTCCCGCAATAAATAATGATCAACAATGGAGGCGGATTTTTTTTTTATAATGACTATTTTTCTAAAAAATTGTTCTATTCCCTACTATCAAACATTTAACCTGCATTCTCCACAACTAATATTGATACATTGTTAAAAATCTCAAAGATAGAGTCTCAAAATACAAAAAATCTGGTATACGAGTATATCAATTTAATTGTTATGATTGCGATTCAATCTACATTGAAAAAACTAAAAAAAACTTTAATATTAGAGTAAAAAAGTTTGAAACATGTGTTTATGTGGAAATCACACACATTAGGCAAAACAGTAAAAGTGATAGCTTAAACCAGCTAATAACAGATTTTAAGCTCTATAAATGTCTAAATTTCTACATTCCCGATAAATTTCTTCATCTTGGTTGAGAAATCTTTCAAAACGTTCTAAAGTTCGTTTTTGTTAAGAGATCAATCTATTTTGACGAAATACTATAAGGGGTTGAATTCCTGTAAGTCTACTTACTCTTAGACATACACAAAATATGGACTATTTTTGTCATCAGGCATTTGATTACTTTTTTTTTTTGATATTCCCACTAATAATTCAAATAAATTTTAAAGTATTTTCTTACTAAAATTAACTCTTACTATTTCGTCCTTGGCCTTGTTGTAAAGTGGTAAGTGCGTCTGCTTACCGTGCAAGTGGTCTCGGCTTTGATTCCCGACATGGGTCACATGAAATATTTATTTAAAAATAAGTTTTTACACTAGAATATTTCATAGTCCTGGACTGGTAGATAGATTGGTATCTGAAGCGTAAGACTGATCATCTTACCTTCATGTAACAAAACTGATCAAGATGTGCTGTGATTGGTGTACCACTTCAGTGTGTAAAGTGGCCACTTAAACCAGCCATTGACAGGTCATAAGCCCTGTAGATGCCTAGACTTCCATATTACCTTCTTCTTTCTTTATCTCTGTTGTAATATGTTTATATAAACAGCTCCCCAGGGAGTTGATTCCAGTCCTTGTCTACGAAAATTTTGACGAACTCAAAATATTGTTGATAAATTACCTGGTCCATGAAGAAGTATACAAATTGAAAAAATAACATTTCTAGGCGTTGCCTAGTATGTGGGTGAAATAATTCAATTAGATGAATCTCACCCGCATAAATAAAGGTTTCAGCTCTGTAGCTTCACAAACATCAACAGATGAAAGAATTGAAGGAATATAGATGTTCAAATATAGGCAGAATGGTGAATGTTACACAGTGTGTAAAGTGGCCACTTAAACCAGCCATTGACAGGTCATAAGCCCTGTAGATGCCTAGACATCCATATTACCTTCTCTTAAATGTTCTTTATCTCTGTTGTAATATGTTAATTAATTTCTTCGTTTCATTAATTAATTAAAGGTGAAATACTTAATAAAGCAGCCCGCTGTTTAAAGCGGTTATTGTGGTTCATTCGTTCATAGTAGGGGTCATCTTAATTTTCTTACCCAAGAAATTCTATTGAGTGAAACTGTTGCCAGAACGGTTTCTAGCGATAACCACAACTAAATTCGGGTTTTCATTAGTGACGTAATGAATACTTGAAAACTATTAAGTTATTCAGAATGATTTTCACTTTTCGGACAAATTCTAAATAGTTCACGATATTTAACAATTAATGTCAAGACGAAAATAACTATTCAGAAGTCTCTCAATATTAGCTTCTGTTTGATCAAGTTCATTTTCAAAACGTAAAATATTTATTTGAACCTTAGAATAATAATGCGCTACTGCTGTAGAGACGCCCTTTTGATCTGTTACATAGATCTAAAGCTGTGCAAACTTTTGGTTTGGTTTTTAGTTCAACAAAATACATGTAACGAATGTTTTCGTCACTGCGCTTGAAATTCTCGACCTAAGCGCCAGCGGCCCATTGTTTTGATGTAAACTATAGCTCAATTCATGATTGAAATGTGCTAAAATTATTATATCCTTTGGCTCTAAATATATTTTTTACATTATTTTTTTTTTTACAATATACAAAGGAGGTAAAACAGAGTACACAAAAAATAAAGGATAATTATATAGCAATGAAATACATATTAACAGTAAAAATACTACACAAAAAATCCCACAAAGGCGTGGCCTGTTTGTGGGTATACAAAAAATGTTTATTGCTCTTATAATAAATAGACAGGTTAAATATTTTTTTATTATTAAAAAAGAGAAATGAAAACATGCTGTAAAAGATTCTAAGGTATTTTTCAAATTTTTATAGTAACTGAAAAAGAAAATAAAACATAAAAAAAACATAAAAATAATAAGAGCCAAAATATATCATAGAAAAGAGGAGTTCATATCTTTAGTTTGAATCCAGGATAGTGCGTGTTTTTTAAACGAAGGAAAATTTTGAAAGTTAATCAATTAAATATTATCATTAAAAAAATAATTTGAAAAATTCTGTGCTAGCCTCGTTTTACAATGTGGTATTCCTAACACACGATTCCTTCTTTGATTTTATCTATTTGAATTACTTGTAAATACATTTTGGTTCTTAAATATATATTTTAAACGTTGAAAACAATATATTTGTCTTATGTCTAAAATTTTAGCTTCTTGGAACAATTGGAAAGAGGGAAAAGTTAAAGATAAATTTAAAAAAACTTTCTAATGGTTTAATATGGTTGTTATAAACTCTTCCCCATCTAATTATTCCATAGGAAAGTGATGACTGTACAAGTGCATAATATACCATTTTTATAGTATTTAACTGAGCGTAAATACTTTTGAAATACCGTTTGAACACATAAGTTAAATATCTCAGTTTATTAACAATTATTTCAAGATGATTAGTCCATTTAAGTTAAAAGTCAATGATTACTCCCAGGTATTTTATGCACTTTTTAGACTTCATATTTTCTCAGTTATTACACAGGTCAAGATTACAATTACAATTACATAATGGGAAGAAGAAGGGGGAGATGATTTTGAGATATAAAATGGAATAAACAGTGTTTTATTACAACTAAGCGAGAGAAGACTTCGATCTAATCACTCCTTGATAATAGTTATACATATATAAAGGCTTTTTTGAAAGTATTATTCCACTTTATACAATTATTGCAGTATTATCTGCATAAAAAACTAGTTTACCAGGGACAGCTATATTACAAAGATCATTAATATATATCAGATGTTTAAACATTGGCAAAATGATGAATGTTACACAGTGTGTAGAGTACCTACTTAAACCAGCCAATGACATGTCATAAGCCCTGTAAATGCCTAGACATTCATATTCCTTCTTTAAAATATTCTCCATCTCTATTGTAATTTGTTAATCGTAATGATTCCCTAGGGGGTAAAATCCAGTATTTTGTCTACAAACACTTGGACAAACTCAAAATATTGTAATTAAATATTTGGGTTAAAAAAAATTGTCATAATCATTTCCGTCCGCAGTGGTGCATAGGGCACTGTATTGGTACTTTAAATGCAGCGTATTTCGATTAATTTTGTAACATGAAAATTTATTTTTAATTTATGTACTTTTTAAAAGTTTTGTAATTGTAATTTTGAAATTACTCCACGTGTTACGTCACAAGTTCTTAGCTTCCGTAAACTGGAAATCTTTTACAACACTCTATCATTGGTTGATTTGGAAGAACTAATGACGTCATTTAAAGTTGTTCGTTTTTATTAAAATCATTTTTAATATTTTATTCACATATTTTCAAGAAATTTTGCCGTACAATTTCAATTCCCACGCTTTTTAACCACTAATAATAAAGTATTTTTATATCCAATTTGCCGTATCACTGAACTTCCTCAGCGTCTGAAAGTAAAATAGAATTTTCCGCTTAAAAATGTGTATGAAAATTTGATGAATCTCTGTCGCGTCGGTTACCTTCAGTTGATCAAATGAGGGTATTATTGGAAGCAAACTTAGGAATCTCCACAGAATCGTGAGATTTCTAATTGAACATAGTTATGCAGAAAGCAGTCAGCCATAGAAAAGTGAAACTGATATAATAGCACTTTTGTCAAAATAGTGAATATACAAATCTGCACAACAGTAAGAATGTTTTTGACTTTAACAAATGATAAACAATGAAAACATTGTTTTTTTTTTACAAGAATCTAATTATGTGCTTGACCGGTTTTAATGATTTGTAAAGAACCGTAAGATTTTTCTAGTGCTGTGGGTGTTTTCTGCAAATAGAAAAATTCCATTTTTGTAATCCACACCATTTTCATAAGGTAATTAAATACATTTTTTGTGTCAAAGCGGTCTGGCCTGTATTAAGCAGAACATTGAATTGACCTTACTGCACCCGATAACATCAATATCTTTTTTTTTTTCAAAATTGTGGACTGGCTGCTTTCTACATAACTACGTTCAATTATGCTCCACAAACTCAATGGAAAATGCTAAGTTTGCGGTGTCAAGTAGTTTAATTGAATCTTGTTTTAGCGAGATTAAGAGACGATTTTGAATTGCGCTATTATTTAGGTACGTAGGTTGTTATGTGTACTTTATTTTGGCACCAATAACTAATTTTCCGTTTTTGGTGGAGATTTTTAAGTTTGCTTCTAATACCCTCGTATGAAAAAAAAAGTTTTTTATTTTCTTTTTTTCATATAAATAAATCAATTTTACTTTATATACAGGTGAAGAGAACTTTGTTAACTTTCTATTGTAAATGAGCCCCGGGCTGAGATTTGGGAAGTTTCCTTTACCATGACGTTATAGTTTCTCCCGGTTGATTACGAAGATACACCACCGACCCTCTACCTTCAAGTTTTGGATAGGTACATCCATATGTACCATGAGGACACGAGCGCCACGGTATACATATCTACGCGCTTAAATGATATGCCTTCATTGTGAAGGCATATTTGAAGATAAATTCTCCTGAGCGATCACGAACATACACTGCCGACCCTTTATCTTAAAATTTTGAGGCATGTTCATCGATATGTACCGTGGGCTCTATTAACCTAAGTTATTTTTGCCTTAATTACAATTTATCAAAAATTTCAATCGTCTGAGGTGGCCACTTTTTTTCTTAAAAGCCTATTAAAAACATGAAAAAAAATAAGTCAATTTTCAAGGTCAAATTGATTCTGACATAACTGTCAGTTTTGAAACCGAGCGGCTAAATGCAAAGGTAATGCAGCTAGATTAAGAGATAATGTAGCTAGATGCGGATATATTAACATACAGCAGCATCTAGTAATTTTTTTTACTTTTGATATTTGGTCATAATAATGCCACTCCGGAAAACAAATATAATTATGAAAAATCAAACTTAAAGTCACGATAATTATCAAGTGTCATTTAAAAATCATGTTCAAACAAGGACCTTTTGCTTGAATGGTTTTTTTTATTGTTTTTTAAAATTAAGAATGTTTTTGAAGAGACTGCTTTTATCATAAGACACCTATTTTAAATATGAAAGAGAAATACTTAAATTTCAAGTAAGCATTGAACGCAGAGTAAAGTTTCCGCTCTTACCTATTAGTTGAATTCGATCATATGACATATTAGATGACGTAATGACAACACATAAAAACAGGTTGACAGATCATACCGAGATAGTAGGAAAGTTAAATATACCGCCTCGGTATGTACCGATGAAGATAGTGTTTGTAATTGCGGCTCAGAAATCTACTAACGTGTTATTAAATCTCTTTATTTGCTTATGTAAGAGTGAAAGGTTGCCCAACATTTTGTTATTTCACTAATATTTTTACTTCAGAAAAATTACTATTGGCTGAGATTATTTGATGCGTGTTTTGAAACTATTTGGGGAATTGTTGGTCCCTCTTCATCTATTTCTTGATGTTGATATGTCTTCTTTTATTAGACTCAAGTTAATTACTCATGATCTCCTCTTCTTACTTCATCAATTGAGTGTAATAATTATTAATTGATGATTTCTTTCTGAAACCAAAAACATTCTTCCAACATCGTGGAATAGTTTTATTTTAAAGTAATACTTTTTTAACGTATCATTTGCTTCGAAAAATAAATTTTATCTCATCGTTTTCTTTTCTGCATCTAATTGTGCATAAGACGCTTCATCGATATACCAACTGGAGTGTATCTTGATAATTTTTTTAAAATGATAGTAAGACGATCAGTCTTATGATTCAGATGGCCAGTCAAGGGACTATGAAATGTTTAAGTGTAAAATCATCTCAATAAATAATTTTATCATGTGAACCGGGTCGGGAATCAAATTTGTGATCTATTGCGTGGTAGGAAAATACGCTGATCATAGATCACGAGGTGAATTTTTAATCTGTTATCAATTAATTTTTTTTTTTTAATGTTCACAAGAAGTTTTTAAACTTACAAATTCTTCATCATAACATTTTTTTATAATACTTAAATAGTTGCAAAAATTACACATTTACGTTTGACAAACAAACCATCATACTATTTCCCTGTTGAGGATAGAACGTCAAATCACTCTGTCTTTGCAAACAGGCCTCGCTACATTCATAAATTTTCTCATGCATGCTCGCCGATTGTTCCGACTTTTGAAATGTTCGTCTTTAAGCATTTGCTGGATTTGGTCATGCCATGTCTTTTTCGATCTTACTCGTTTTCTATATCCATCAACATTTTTAGCCCTTCTTTCGCCATCTAGTCATTCTGCATATCCAAACTAACACCGAACTCATTTATTTATTTGTAGAATCATTTATACTTATTTCAGCCTTATATAATGCACGGATCTTAACATTAGTGCCCTATCTTGCAAGTATGTAGTTTTTTTCCTGGGAGATCGTATTTTGACAGCATCCAGCCTACTTTTATCCTTATATTTCTAATTCCGAACTTGCTTCCATACCTAAGGCTCGACACCTGGACTCCATTGTAACCAGCTAATTTTACCTCCTTCGGCCAACTCATCTAGCAAGGTTAATTTATTTAATTTATTTATACAATGGAACATATTAAAATAAAAATTATAACGTATCCCTTACTCCATAAGGCCAAGAGCCCTGTGTTGAGTTGGAATAAAATATAATGGAAAGTGGAAGCATGCATATTACTCGTAAAAAAAATACAAAAATAACAATTGTTAGATAAACATCAATTATAATCAACAACTGGACAACAAAAAAATATTTTAGTTCACCGTTTACATTGTTCCTGGCATTTGTCTCGTGAAATCATAAATTAAAAATACATGCGTCTTTTTTACAAAAATTTGTAATATCTTTTTTTTTTATTGATATTCACTTGTATAAACAAATTATAATATAAATGGAGAACATTTTAGAGAAGTAAATATGGTAGTTTAGGGATTTTCAGGGCTTATTACCTGTCATTGGCTGGTTTAAGTAGCCACTTTACATACTGTGTAAAATTCACCTTGTTGCCAAAATTTGAACATCCATATATCTTTAATTCTTCCATCTGTTGAATTGAGTGAAGTTAAAGGGTTTGGGTTGTGGTCCCGTTGCTAGTGTCTCAGACTCACGGATCAAAGGTCCGTGGTTCGAATCCCACTTTACCCCAACTTAATTCCCATTTTCTAATAGTGAGTTATATACAACTCGTTGAAAATGGCCCTCAAAATTAAATATTTGCGTAAATTATAAGAACGCAAATATTAAAAAAAATAATAATAAAAAAAAAAAACAGAGCTAAACCTGTAAGACTGTTGTTGTAAAAAGATTCACCTGATCGAACTATTTCTCATACTTAGCAACGCCTAAAAAAAAAATCTAATTTTTAAACTTCTCAGACTAATTTATCACAATTTTTTGAGTTTGTCCCAATATTCGTAACCAAAATACTGGATTTAACTCCTAAGGGAGTCCATTAATTAGTATGTAAAGTGGCCACTTAAACCAGAAAATGACAGGTCAAAAGCCTTCCATATTCCCTCCTCTAAAATGTTCTCCATCTCTGTTGGAGATGATTTTTACAGATTTGAGTTAAATATGGCACGTTGTAGGTATTTAGAGTATGCGCCCGTGTGTCTTATCAAAATATTGTGTTGTACGCCCAATCATTGGCAAAACATATTTAAAATTTTGCGCAAAGCTGAAGAAACGCAAGCAGTCAGTATGATATGGAAAAGAAAGATTCAAAGTTCGCGCCTAATTTTAAGAAAAAGGTATAGTCAGTCGCTAATCTCAACAGTGCGTGTTGAAAAATGCATATTCCTGTAATTCTGATCGTGAGTTACACATTATCTGTGACTCGACTGAAGGGCAAAATAAAAACTTTACCATATTCAAATTCTGCTTTTAATATCGTTTTTATTGTCCAGGCACTTGACAAAAACTAACTCTGAACCGAGATTTTTTTTTGGAATGTCATTTATTTTAAAATTACATTAATTTTGAAAGTTTCTTCCGCGTATAAAGCATACTAGAACGTTTTTTTCCCCTAAAATGTGGTTTATTTTTATATTAATCTGCATGATGCTTTCGTTTGCTGATCATTTTAACGACTATTTATTTAGTCATTCAAAAATGTTAATTAATTACAAGCATTTAAAAACTTAGCACTTCATTCATCGATATTGTTTAAAACCGTTTTAAAACTAAAAAATAACTTTTCTCGAAATATTGGTTTCATGACTACGCATGTTTCTTCCGCCTACCCTTCACATGTTATTCTTAATGACTCCCTAGGGGGTGAAATCCAATATTTTGTCTACAGACATTTTGACAAAACCATAATATTGTAATTTTCTCCCATGTTTATTTTCAAATTATCATCCGATTTTTTTTTTATACATTTATGAAACTGTAACGTATATTTGTAAATTACGATAGTATTAGTACAACATTTATTTTCGTATCTGCAAATACATATATAAGTTTGACATGAATTTCTCATTATGATATTTTCCAGACAGCTCGAGATCGTTTTTTGACAGTAATGTTCAAATCTTGTGAGATTTTCTTAGCGCGAAATATCAACCATCAAACAAATTCTCTGAATTTCGGAATAATGTTTTTTTCTTTATTTCAAATATCAATAAATTTATGTTTTATGTACTCGTAAGTACGTTCCATAATCGGGGTTGAAGAGACATGTTTTGTTTGTTTTATTGCCATAAATTATCACACCGATTGAAAATTTATTTTTTGTGTATGATTTCTCTTTGCGCCTCTTATTACTTATTTGAAATAAAAAATGTTTTTTAAAGAAATGATTCGCTAAACTTATATTAAGGAGGTTTACCAGTAGATGGAAAAGAGGGGGTATGGGAGGGAATTATTAAAAATACACCACAACACCCAGACCAATTGAGAAAAAATAATATTGTTTTTTTTTATTATTCTTTCTTAGATTAAACAGATAAACACGGAGACATCGTAAACATAACGAGTGTTTATAAGGATCTAAATTTGTAACAAGAGAACATTTTTAAGAAGGCAATATGGAAGTCTAGGCATTTACAGGGCTTGTTTGATTATGTCCAAATTGTTGCAGACTGGTTGGATTTCCTCCCTAGGGAGTTGTTCATATTTAAATTTATTTCAACAGAGAGGGAAAAATTTTTGAGAAGGAAATATGGAAGAGATGTATGGGCAGAGGCATAGGGCAGAATGGTGAATGTTACACAGTGTGTAAAGTGGCCACTTAAACCAGTCAATGACAGGTCATAAGCCCTGTGAATGCCTAGACTTCCATATTTCCTTCTCAAAATTTTTTCCCTTTCTGTTGAAATAAATTTAAATTTACAGGGCTCATGAACTTTCATTGGCTGGTTTAAGTGGCCACTTAACACACTGTGTAACATTCACCATTCTGCCTATGTTTCTCAAACATGTTTTCTCTGTGCGTTACAACAATTTTAGATCTGAATAACTCTCTAGGGAGGAAATCCAGCCTGTCAATAGATAGACATTTGGACATACTGAAAACATTATTGAGCGTCCATTTACCTTACAACCTCTTCACCTTACCATGAAATAACATATACTTCTTTTAATGGTATAAAAAATCTATCAACAAAATAAAACTCTTTTCAGAAAAAGATAAGAGTGAAAAGATTATTTTAAATGCGTTATTTAAGTTAAAAATGTAAACAATTGACCCTTCTTCACGATGTTTTCTTCAGGGAAATCTCTTGCTGGTCATTGAAAAATAAGTATAACCAAACCAAATAATAACAAGAATAATAATCAATCTTTTAAAAAAAAAATATTAATTGAATTTATTGCTTTTTTAATATTTATTTTACTAACCGTGGAAATGAATTACATCATCATTTCTCAATCCCTACCATTTACGGATCTGGTTCTATATTCTTCATTCACCCGCACATGTCACAAAAATATTTACAAAAACATGTTTAACAAATTACAACAGGGATGGAGAATACCTTAAGTAAGGGAATGTGGATGTCAAGGCATTTACAGGGCTTATGACCTGTCTTTGGCTGGTTTAAGTGGCCACTTTACACACTGTGTAACATTCACCATTTTGCCTATGTTTGAACATCCATATTTCTTCAATTCTTCTATTTGTTGATTTTAGTGAAGTTAAAGAGCTGAAACCTTTATTGTTGTGAAGAGATTCATCCATCCAGTGTTTTGTCTACGAACATTTAGACAAACTCAAATATTGTATAAAACACGTTTATTAACATATTACAACAGAGATGAAGAACGTTTTAGAGAAGTTAATATAGAAGTCTAGGCATCTACGGGGCTTATGACCTGTCATTGGCTGGTTTAAGTGGCCACTTTACACACTATGTAGCATTCACTATTCAGCCCATATTTGACTTTACTCCTTCAACTCTTTCATCTGTTGATGTTTGCGAAAGTAAAGAGCTGAAACCTTCTCTAAAATTATCCTTATCCCTGTTGTAATTTGTTTATATGAACAGCCCCCCAGGGAGTTGAATCCAGTCCTTGTGTACAAAAATTTGGAGAAACTTAAAATATTGTTGAAAAACATTTTTATTTTAAAATTCAAACCTACTGTTATTTTTTTATCATAAATTTGATATCCATACATTAGTATAGGTACAAGTATTGTATACAATAACGACATGCTATATTTATATAAACTGTGTCATATCATTATATTGTATAGTATCGTAGAGTTATTGTCCTTACTCAAAGCTTAAGAAGTTTTCAAAGTTTTTTGAAATCATGTAGGTATAGCAATCATAAGTTTATTAAATAAAAAAATACTATTTTAACACGTTTTTATCAATATTTATGATTATTGATTTCAGGTTCACGCCCATGAGAAGATGCTGAAAGACCAGGCCAAGAAGATGAACGTAAAGTCGTTGGTTGCCAACCAAGACTCAGCCAACAAGAGCGTTGAGATAAGGATTGCTAAAGTGGCCTTTACAATCTTCTTCCTTTTCATATGTGCCTGGACTCCTTACGCTATCGTCGCCATGGTTGGCGCTTTTGGCGATAGGTAAGAACTCATAACTATGTAGATAGCAATTTTTTGAGTTTGTCCAAATATTTGTGGACAAAAGCTTAAAGTGACTAAAGATAGAGTATGGGATATAAAAAGCGGTTTTGAGAATGGAAGAGGATGTATGGATTGAATATTTGCTCTGCGAAATATGATCGTGGAGTTGAGACCTGTATCATAATAAATGTAAAAAAAATCGTTAGCTAATAAATTAATATGAATAGAGATATGGTAAGTATAAGCAATGAGATAAAATAATTGTTTAAAAGTCTCTTGAGTGAGAGCATGATTCAATGATAATTCTATGTAGGTAGTCTTTGTTTTATTTTACACCAGAGATAAGTATCAGATTATGTTTAATTGTCTTATCTTTGTATTTAAAATGGTAGTTTTGTTTTATTTGAACTAATGAGAGCTTTCGTATTAATTTTAATCTTTTGAACTGGTAAAACGATATGTTTATCTTATACACGTCAACTATTTTCTGAAACTAAATAAGTTATTTTAATTGAAATGGCAATATGATAGTCTAGATATTTACAGGGTATATGATTTGTCATTAGCTAGTTTGAATTATCACTTAATACACGATGTTACATTCGTCTTTTAATGAACATCCGTTTTTTTATTCCACCACCTGATGATTTTTATGCAGTAATATAATTTAAATATTTCCTGAAGTAGGTAAGAATCTTGATAAAGATATTTTCTTAATGTTTGTCCTTCTTCTTGGACCAGTTTTTACCTTCAAAATATTTAGAATGTATCCAAATCTTTGTAGAAAGGACTAAGTTTAATCACGTGGATAGTTTACCCAATTGATTTAAAACTAGGATATTGAAACAGTTACGGAAAATGGGACCTATAAAAAAAACTGGGAGTACGGATAGGAATAACAGGCCCCACATTCAACAATACGAAGGCTGTCTGGAGATTGGATATCAATTCAGTAAAAAACAAATTCTACCTATATAATGCCTGCATAACACCTGTTCTCCTCTACGGATGCAAATCGTGGTACCTCACTTGGGCCTAAAACAGAAAAATACATCGTTTTGAGAATAGATGTCTTAGAAGAATCTTGGGCGTGCGGTGGACGACTTTCAAGTGGAGGCAATACGGTTGTCTTGGTCATATACTGCGGATGGCTCCTGAGAGCCTCAACTAGGCTTGTCTACTTTACATGGCATCAGGTTCTCGACATCCTGGACGTTCGCTGCTGACTGTTCATCGGCAACACATGTCAGAACTACGGGACGCAAACTTGACGGGAAGATGCACATGTACTTGCAGCCGACTAAGACGCCTGGAGGACCTTTGTGGACACCATATGTTATTTTTTGAATATTTTTTTAACATTTTTAAAAATTATTTACTTATATTTAGACCCCTGTATTTAGAAGCATTACGTGTCATGTACAAGGCTAAGGTACTCGAAAAAATCGTTTTTATTTGTCTTGAAAATGAGATCACTGATTTTGGTTTATTACCTTTATGAGTCCAATCATCATTGTTGCAAAGTTTAGGAACAATGGCGCTTGATAACTACTTTTAACGACAGTGTGGATATCTGTTAAGGATATTTCATCTTTCTTGCATTCTGTTTCAAGATTACGGCGTTGTCAACTGAAACATGGCCTCTGAAATAACAAATGTTAAATATTCTTTAAAAAAATATCATCGCATGGACAATTGTCATTATTCCTTAATTTAAACTTATATAGGTAACTTCTTATAGCTCCGTGTCCGGTAAAAATTTGGGTCGTTGCGAAAGTACTTTGGGGATGACGACGGAAGTTTAATGCATCAGCCAGCGTAGGGAAAAGCATTTTAGTGATTTTACCAGTAGAAGAAGCGCGGTAATAATCTCCTCAGCGCGGCTAAGTATTTTGTTTTATACAGCGTTTAGCAAAACTAGGGGAAAATTCTGAGAAAAAAGGTACCGGTTTTTTACAAGTTGCGGCTCTTGCTCGTTCATCTGCTCTCTCATTTTCTACGATACCAGCATCTCCTCTTATCCAGCATTTTTGAATAATCATCCCTCTGATTTTTAAGTGCTTAATTGTACTCTACATCTATCTACAATAATTTATTTATTTACCGACCGAGTATCAATAATAGCTTTAACGCCCAAACGTCTATCTGATAATATTTAAGCAGTAACCCATCTCTCTGGTGATTTTTTTAATAACTTTTCGAGAGCTTTAGGTATTGCGAGTAATCCAGCCTAAAAAACTTAGCAGAAATTGTCTAATTTAAATGTTCTGCCTGGTAATTCTTTATCACTCTCAAAAGGAACGAATGACGCTCCCACTTTGCTGTCGAGCAGGCTACCATCCGTAAAGATTCTTATTTCATTGGGAGCATAAGGAAGTATATCTTTGTCAAGTAAAATAATTCTTTCGGGAATTTTTTCACACAGGTGAGGTTAATTGAAATAGTTTGCAGTTCCTTGATACACCATATTATGTTCCAACTGGGGATCGGACATGGAATAATGATGGTAATGATATTGCAATAGAGATACAGAAAAAAATCCAGAAAGGATACCTGGTGTTAAAACGTTTTTTATCTCATTGACCGATTTAAGCATTCAGTTTGTATATTGAGAAACTTTCACCATTTTGTCTTTGTTTAAAAATCCATATTTTTTTCATTATTATTTATAGAGATTTGATAGAAAGGGTTATTTTGATGGGCTGTTATAAATGATAGAAATATGATAACAGCTCCAGTTTGTCAGATCAAACTTGGTTCTCCTGGTCTTCTTATAAATAATGCACTGACAAATGGCTGATGGAAAGATGATAACAGCTCTAGTTTGCCAGATCAAACTTGGTTTTCCTGGTCTTCTTATAAATAATATAATAACAAATAGCTGATGGAAAGATGATGACAGCTCTAATTTGCCAGATCAGACTTGGTTCTCCTAGTCTACTTATAAATAATCAACTGACATACCCATCACCGTTACAATTGGGAAAATAAGATTGATGGTGACGGACAAATTGCCCATATTGACTGAGGTGCACAGACAGTGATTAGGAAATGTAAACAACAAATACCACGAATCTTTTGCCAACAGAAAAATGTTTTTTGCAATGCGCGGATATAAAAAGAGGCCACAAGACCTCTAAGATTGATTAAATTTAGTGGAGAGGGCTTTTAATGTTGATTTTTGTAAAGCTAATAGTTGGAACTTTTATTGATCATTTTATTCAGATAATTAAATAAAATAGCACATTAAATTTTAATGTATGTTTGCTAAGTATTAAACGTTTGAATTGTCAATAATGAGAATCGTGAAACTGGGTTGTGGTTCTGTGGCTAGAATCGCAGACTCACGGGCAAAGAATCCTGGCAACTCAAAACAATCTTTAAAATAAAAAACTTAAGATATTTAATGAGTTGCCCAAAGAGATTAAGGATCCTGGGTCTATCGCATCGTTTTGTGGGATGACGACGGTTTTTAAAAAAATAACCATTCATGTAGGTAGATAGAGTGTCATCGAAAAGCGTCTGGATTTTATAACAACGTTTTGTTTTTGAAATTATTTTTGTCAATGTATATATTGTTTATTAGTTGACGTATAGGTAGATGTTCAAATTTTATTTCTACAACTATGTAAGGTTGTTCTACAATATTGCAGAGGTCTAAGTTCAAACCCCAATCTACCACAACTTGATTCCCATTTTTCAATACTGAATTATTAACTAGGCCTCCAAAATTAAAACATTTTGATAAATCAGGAGAACAGATATAGTTATTTAACTTCGAATTTTTTTTTTCAAATCCATGTACACTGCGTTTTTTTAAGAATGCTGTGGTGATTATAACGAAACCTATGAAAATAAATGAAAAAAATTGTTGGAAACAACTCTTGTTTTCTAAGCCTTGGCATCTAAGTGTGAATAGAAAATAATCCAGAACTGTAACTCTGTGTCATTTTTAGTAGGCCATTTTATACAAAATGTGGGCTTTAGGGGTTGTTGGCAAGTGTTATTAAAAATTAACTTTCACTAAGAGCCTCTTAAAACCTTTTACATCTTCCGTTTTATTAATGTATTTTTTGGTCTTTATATATCTCTCTATTTGTTTCACGAATTTTCATTAAAACTGCTTATCGATCCAATTTTATCATAAATAAGGATAATGAAAAAACATTCCACTGGTTATTTGATCATTTAAGGAAATCAGTATCAACTTTTCAGTATCAACTTTTCAGTGGCAGGAATTTCAATCATTAATTAATTAACGGTTTTATTTGCATCCATTAGTACAAAAATACAAACACTAAAGAAGTGATTTCAAAATCCAGTCAAAAGAAGCAGAATGAGATCACTGACTTCACAAAACGTTACGAAGTCAAATATTTACATTATAAAATATGGCCCTCGTCGCCGTAGCCATGATATTTATCTCCCGCGCGTTTTTATTCCCGATGAAACTAGAAAAAGAAAAATACTTTTTCCAAGCCTAGGTTTAATTTGTTTTGTAATTAAGGAGGCACAAAAAAAATATTGTGATGCAAAAAAAAATTGAAACGAAATTTTTTTCTACATTTTTTTTAAAATTCGTTTTTCAAAAAAGCTCTAAAATTTGTGATTTTGTAATTTCACCATCATGTCTCAAACAAATCAACATCAATAATCATTTTGACAAAACTATTATTAAAACTAATTGGTTAACTTAAGCCTATCTCGAAGGTTCTGAATATGTCTATTTACAAATTAAAGCATTACGAAAACAAAATGAAAGGTGGGAACAATTTAAAATTATGCAAAATAAGTACTCGGCAGAACTAAAACATACAAAAAAAACAATGTTTTCTTAACAAAATAGAGGAAGAAAAGGGAGATCCAACAAAAATGTGTAAAACACTAAAATCAGTAGATATAAATGACAATTGACAATGTACAATTTCCGGGAACCAACATAAATACTTATCTAGTCAACTACTTTCACGAATATTCTGTGTAGAGTATTAATGAAATTCACAATAGTATAGAAAAAGTAGATGAAGAAATAATACATACCAGAGACAACAATTAAGAATTTTTCTTGAAAAAAATTACTGACAATGACCTAAAAGTAATTTTTAAAAACAAAAGATCGAAACCAAGCTCAGATGGATTTATTTTAAAATATTAAGATATGCCATGCCAGTAATTGGTAAATACTTCATTTATGTAGTAAATCGATCTTAAAAACAGGGACAGTACCGCAGTCATGGAAAACATCAATAGTTTTCCCAATCCCAAAAATCAAGAATAATCAAAAAAGCCGAGGAATTCTCACCTATCAACACGCTTCCAAAATATAAACAACTGATGGAATTTATTGTAAAAAATCGACTCGTTAAATTTCTGGACAAAAATAATATAAATATTAAAGATCAATCTGGATTCAGAAACAATCATTCGTGTGAAACAGCTCATTGTACAGTAATTGGGGACTGAAAAAAAGAAATCGACCAAAATAAATATGTCCATATTAGCGGTTTTTTTACATTAAAAGGAGCATTTGAGACTATTTATACGAGTTGAAAAAGAATACTAGAAACATTACGATTTATTGGAATAAGATGCCTTCAAGGCTACTTAAATAACAAATTTCAAATGACGAAAGTAAAAAATATTATTTTAGATCCAATAGAAAATAGTTAAGGAGTACCTCAAGGCTCAGTGCTAGGGCCCATATTGTTTATCATATTTATTTATTTATTTATTCATATTTTTGCTTGCAAACTATAATTAATATGAAAAATAATGTGACCTCACTGGGGTTTCCCGTGCCGAGGACACTTAACAATATACTTTTTTGAAATTACATTTGAGAATAAACTAAGAAGACTAATTAGATTTAGTTTAGTTATAGATTTTAATTGAACAATACTCAAAATCCCTTTGTCCGAAAGTGGTATTAGTTTGTATTTGTTTCAATTGTCTATGTGTTGAGGATCTAGTGATTTTATTATTTGTATGTGATGTATTGTGTATATACATAAATGACATCGGTGAATCTCTAAAATATTATGAAATCCAACTTTTTGCAGATTTATTTTTATTTTTTATTTATTTTTTATTTTTATTTATTTGTAAAACCAAACAAATAACAAATAAGCCAATTACAGGTTTTCACAAGTAGCATCACAGTCAGTTAAAAAAGATTCTCGACCATAAAATGAATAGTAGTTAAATGTAAACTTAAAAGAAAAGAAGAAAATACTACGAGTTATTTCGAAAGCAAACGCCGCACGTTATTAAGATTATTTTCAAATAAATCTATTTTAAATGATTTATTTATTACATTAAAATTATTAAAAGTTCGCCATAAATATGAATTTTGCCTATAATTAGATGAAAGAGGTATGTGAAGAAGAGGGTTATTTCTTAAAACTTTGGAAGGAACATTGATAGAAAGTTTGCAAAGTAGTTCAGGACAGTCAATTGAACCAGAGGCAATTTTAAGTAAATAAATTATATCCGCTATTTCACGACGTTTTTGCAGAGGCAGTAGGTGATGTTTTTTTACATATATGAATATACTGGTCAGATTTAAACTCAAGTTTCAACCGGAAACACATGAACTTTACGAATTTTTTTTGAATATTTTCAATGCGTGATATCTGCACATTGTACATAGGATTCCATATTTGTGATGCATATTCTAAGTTGCTTCGCACTAATGTACAGTAAAGGATTTTAAGTGTCTTTGCCATAGTGAACGACGTAGAGCTACGCATAACAAAGCCAAGCGCACGCGATGACTTTTTTATGATGCTGTCAACATGGGCGTCAAAAAGTAATTTACTATCATGGAAGACACCTAGATCCTTTACACATAATGAGCGTTGGATGTTTTGACCCTTAAGCACATAGTTAGTACGTAAAAATTTTACTTTGCGACTAAATGTAATAACTGAACACTTAGAAGGATTAAGGTCCAAGCAGTTGGAGTTGCAGTAATCCTCTAGACGGTCGAGATCTGACTGCAGATCAAAGACGTCAGCTGGGGTCTTGATTGTTGCAAAAATTTTCATGTCGTCAGCAAAACAAAGCAAACGCGAAGAGGTAAAGCATTTATCAATGTCGTTAACAAAAATTACGAAGAGCAAAGGTCCCAGAAGAGACCCTTGAGGCACCCCGCTGGGGACCCGTACCCAACTAGAAATAAAATTATTGACCACTACTGCTTGCGACCTGTTGTCTATATAAGATGAAAACCATCTGAAGAGGTCACCTCTAATACCGATTTTAGTTATTTTTTTTAATAGTAATTTGTGATCGATTCGGTCGAAGCATTTACTGTAATCAGTGTAAATAACGTCTACTTGATGACCACCGTCCATTGAATCAGTAAGGTAATCATTAAGTAAGATTAAATTTGAAACAGTAGATCTCCCTTTTAGAAAGCCATGTTGAGATGGACTCAGTGAGTTTTTAATGGCGGAATATAGTTGGTTATAGATTATTCTTTCAAATACTTTAGACACTATACACAGTTTAGAAATTGGTCTATAATTGGCAATATCGGTTTTAGGCCCTTTCTTGTGGACTGGTGTTATAAAAGCGGATTTCCAAATATGTGGGATTGTGCATTCTTTGAGAGATCTTTTGAATAGCAAAGTGATTGGTACACATATAGTACTAGCAGAATTTATGAGAAAACATGCGAGAAGGTGATCAGGTCCAGATGATTTTGATGTATCTAGCTTTAAGAGTAGATTTTTTACATAGTCTGTGGTAATCACTATGGAATTAATATCTGAGGTATACACATGAGACGAGGTAGATGAGAGATAAGTGGAATTTCTCGATTGGATACTAGCTGGATTTAGAAAAGTGGAGTGAAAATATTCAGAAAATGCGTTGCAAATTTCAATACCAGTGTTTACTCGCATATTACCTAATACAAGACTATTAGGAATACAGATGATGCACTAGTTTAAATATCAGGAGATAATTATTATACAGTGATAAACAAAATATATAAACATATAAAGGGAGAAAAAATAAACCCCGGGGATAGAAAATTAATATTGATAATTTTAATATAAATTCTGCGGATGAAACAAAGTATCTCGGAGTTTACATGGATAGGTATTTGAATTTCGAAACAAATTCTTAATATGTAATAAAAAAATTCAAAAAAAATTTCATTAATGGGAAGATTTTGAAATGTAATAGATATAAAGAGTGGTGTTCTTATCTATAAAACAATCATATGTTCAAATATATATTATTGTTCTTCCATTATTTTTTATGTAATGAAGGAGAAATTAAAAATATACGAATTCTTCAAAATAAGGCGATGAGGATAATACCAAAAAAAAATATCTATTGTTATATAGAAAGAATGCTCAAAAAAATTGGCTTGCTCACAGTAAAGCAGCAAATGAAATATAATGTGGAACTTTTTATACATTAAATAATTAAGGAGATGAACAAAATATAAACAATAATAAAATTTAACCAACAATGTCATACATATGAATCAAGGGATATAAAAAAGATAAGATAACAAAGATGAGAAAAACAGAATCTCAAAACTCATTGTACAAGGGATGAAAGCTGTACAATGAGTTACTTGTAGAAATAAAGGAGATAAAAATATCGAGATATTTCAAATTAATTTTTAAAAATATGTTTTTTAGAAATTTTTGTAAAAAAAATGTAATGCTGTTAAAAGTTTATTTTAGTTCTTAAGACGTTATGAACTGACTTATTAAAGCATAAATACATAAAAAATATGGATATTTTTGTCAAAATGGAGTGGAATTTTCTTCCAAAAAATGTGTCTTGTGAACCACACATATTACTATCACTTATTTTCTATTAATCAATATTTACACTTTTGCAAATTATTTTTTCGTTTTCGTATTAAACCAAATATTTACGACTTACGACAGAGCTCAAAAAAAACATTCTGCGTACACATAGGTACTTCCCACCTAAAATATTTCCCCACTTTATAACTTTTGAATCTCGTTTATTACTCGTGTCAACAAACTGCTACAATTAATATAATTTAATACTCTGTTTTATATGTTTACCGATCTTTTGATCCGGGTGTTTATTTACAAGCTCTGTAAGCTAGTTATTATCATCATATTTTCGATTCATGTTTGTTTTCTTAACATTTCAGATCGATGCTGACTCCGATCACTACGATGCTACCAGCTTTGTGCGCCAAGACAGTTTCTTGTATTGACCCCTGGATTTACGCCATTAATCACCCGAGATACCGGTTAGTATTTCATTTTAAATCGTTGAGTAAACAAATAAACAGTCCTATGAATAAATTGAATGTATGTATTTCAACCTAATCGCTTGAGTTTTTATACAGTGGCCTTATTATGTTTCTAATTCGTTTCGTAAATTTATTCGTACCGTATGAGAGAGAACGAGAGTAAAATACGATTTTGATTGTGTTAGAGTGAGATAGACATATGATAAACGAACGAGCTTACGAAAGAAAATTGTGACAGAATAAGCCTCTTATCAAACTTCTTTACCAATGCGCTTCAAAAAAAAGCAAAAATGTGTTAACTTTTTGTAAAACATTTATGTTTAAAATTGTATTATATAATGGCATATGCCAATGACATTTTTTTCCTTAACTGCTCATAATACTCTCGTGCGTCGTGGAAAAACGATGCATGAAGATTTGTTTATTAATTCTTTTTTTTTTTTACATTATAAACTATGATAATAATAACAAAATAATGTGACCTCACTGGGATGCCGAGGATACTTAACAATATACTTTTATTTTTATATTTACATGTGAGAATATACAAAGAAGAATTAATATTCAGAGAGAAATAAGAAAATATTCAGACAGACATTATTTTAAACACTGCGTATTTATGTTTATATTTAATTTATGTATACATATTTTATTTATATTGTTAAACGCACAATAAAAAACAATGTGTTTTAGTTGCTTACATTATCCATGCCTATTCCTTAGATATAGTGATACCCAAAATATCTCTCAACGCCTCTCTTTCTGCGGCCAACTCCCGTTTATCTTCCCAAGTCAGGTCTGCATTCATATGTGAATTGCCGACAATCTGTCAGCTATTATGACAAAGAAAAAAAAGTTATTTACGTTCACAAAATTATTAAAATATTTTAACCGATTTAAGGTTGAAATTTACGAAGGGAAGAGTATATTCATGCTAACCGTTTTTGAGACAAGTGTAAAAAAAAGTAAATATTAATTTTTAATAAATTAATGTTTCTATTTAACTTGCTCAAATACAATTAATTAATGTATTCAAAAATCATTAATTAGTCTTTTTCACTAGTTTAACCCGTTTTAAAGGAGAGCAGCATAGAGTTCAAAATGTTATAAACATTGCTAGCGTATCACTCAAAAAAGTTATTATTTTCTTTACTTATTTGTTTCGGCAAAATTTCGTTTTATTTTAAAATACTTTTTGGTATCGATTAATATAATTTTATAAAGACTCATAATAAACAGTTTGACAGAGAAATAATCTTTGCACCCATGACCAAATGTTGTGTTATACGTCATAGGGGAGAATATTAATTAAAGATCCTTTTCGAATTGATAAATTGAATGATTTTGACATTGCGATTGTTATTTAAATTTCTAGTCAAGAGCTCGAGAAACGAGTACCATGGTTGGGAGTTCGAGAACCGGATGTAGATACTGTATCTACCAATACCGGAAGTACATCAGCGCCTACAAATACAGTTGAAACCTAATTTTTTTGAATTCATAACCCATCGGAAAAACACTAATAAAAAAAGGACAAGGAAAGGATTGATACATAATATTTTTAGCCTGTATATTATTATAACCAGGTGGATTAAGTTAAAAAGTAAGTAAAAAAAGGAACGAAAAATAATAAATCATTTTTCTACTAAAATAATTGTTTATATTATCATTTTTTTCATTATTTTTGATGGATTTTATTCGACTCGGCAATGGAAATGGTTTATGATTGTTCAATTAGTAAGTACTCGTATTTTAACATTATCATAAATAAATTTACCCTTTAGATGTAAAATATATTATTTTGATTGTACAAATATTATATGGTAATAAAAACCACGGATCATTTTGAGCAAATTCAACAAGACCTGTTTTTTATTATTTTCTCCATTAATTATGCCCGTCAATCAAATGGTATTAAGGATAATGAATGTAAATAGAAGCCCTTATTACAGAGCAGTTCATTAATAAATACCCTTAGTCACAATTGGAATGTATTTACTAGTAAGTTAATGAACTTAATAATGTATTATAACGAGCTACATTGATTTCAAAGTCATCAGCAAATAGAGGTTTTGTATATTTTATTATTATTTAGACGTTTTTTACGATAAATTATTTTTTGGTTGCTTAAGTTATGGCCGTGTCCTAGTTCAATACAGTTCTGGGGTGCAATTATGAATCTTCTCTATCCCCTAGAGAGTGGTTAATTTGAGGATATTTATTTTTTCCATGCAAATAATTTTTGCTTCACACTGACGATCAAACGTCAAAAAATATGAACACGTGAAATCGAACATGATGATTTTCATTTAGAACATTATTGCGACATTAAGCATCGCCCAAAACACTTAATTAGGTTAAATTGACCAAATCGTATTAGTTTTATTTCCGTTTTTGAAGCATATTTACTCACCATTTGCGTTCAATCATCAGTGTGGTCATTATATGAAGCAAAGTGTAGTCGCATCAAAAAATTTAAATCTTCAAACCAATTACTCTCTTGGAGGTAAACAAGATCCAGAATACCACCACTGGTGTGAAAAAATACCAGAACCTTAGACGAATGTTTTCAGTTTATTAGCTGCTCTAAGGTAAAAATCCTAGATTCAAAAATCGAGTGGGGAAAAGTTTTGTAGTAGTTGACGCGTTTGCTTACCATTTTTGAGGTCCTGGGTGCGGTTCTTGGCAGGTTGGATGTGAAATGTTGAATATTAACGTTTTTTGAACTGCACTATTTCTTTGTTCGTGGACTGGCACCTAAAGCGTAGGACTGACCACCTTACCTTCATTTAACAGACAATTGAACTATGTTGCATTTTTAAATTTATTTCAACAGAGAGGGAAAATTTTTGAGAAGGGAATATGGAAGTCTAGGCATTTACAGGGCTTATGACCTGTCATTGGCTGTTTTAAGTGGCCACTTTACACACTGTGTAACATTCACCATTCTGCCCATGTTTGAACATCCACATTTCCTCAAATCTTCCATCTGTTGACTTGTGAAGTAAAAGAGCTGAAACCTTTATCAGGGCAGAATGGTGAATGTTACACAGTGTGTAAAGTGGCCACTTAAACCAGCCAATGACAGGTCATAAGCCCTGTAAATGCCTAGACTTCCATATTCCCTTCTCAAAAATTTTCCCTCTCTGTTGAAATAAATTTAAATATGAACAACTCCCTAGGGAGGAAATCCAGCCAGTCTGCAAGCATTTGGACATAATCAAACATTGTTATGTTGCATTTGGTCAAATACAGTATCCCATACACTACTCGGTTCGGAAGGGGGGAATGGATAAATGTTATAGACATTAAATATACTTATTTTGAAATTACTTAAACAGTACGAGCTTTCTTATATACAGTAAAGGTAAGCGTCTACATGTCCGCATCGCACGCATCGGACGGATCGTATCAAACAGATATCAGAATAGGGAAATATTACGTACTACGAATACCGATAAAAATATATGAAATGGATAAAGATTTTTTTTTTTTCAAAATCAATATGGATATTGTAGAAAAAAGTTTTTTTTTAATGAGAATTATGTCAGTAGAAAAACGCGACATGTTTGGCATTGATAGTTGTGATGTCAAGATTCGTGACGATGTACTCTAAAAATTTTAATGATTTGGAACAAAGTTGAAAATTACGTTTTAGGGGCGTGGCCAGTGCAATGACCGTTTTTGCGGGAATTCGAAATAACAAATTTAAGAATATTTTTAATAATACTTGTAGTAGCAAAATATTTTTTTTACTGTAGAGTATTTCATAGACCCTTTTTACTTTAAAAATGTAAAAAAAAAAGAAACCTTATTCTTTGTATGGTTAGTCAGACAAATGCGTCCACTGATCCGTATCGAACGGACAGCACGCGGCGGCTCATCGGTACTGCCGAGGCAATTACTCGAAAGTGCGACTATTCCTATGCGTACCGATGACGTCATACGGATTGCTGATCTAGTGGACGCGCGGATCGGATTTTCATTTTGATTCGCATACACAATTCGTTTGCTTGTTATGAAAATTCGAACGCTAATGATAAAATTTCGATTGTAAATGGCCGTCGCGTCGGCAATCTGAAGTGGACGTACTTCCACGCACTACGCCATTTGATACGTTTCGTCAGATGCGTGTTATGCCAGTGGTGAATGGTGATTTTATTTACAGGTAAGCTATAAAAAATATAATATATATTTGTACCTACATAGGAGGTACATAATATAATGTATGTAATATTTACTAGAAATTGAGATTTTTCTGTGGTTCTGTGTGATACAACAACTCTCATCCATGAAATCAACTCAAACGATGTAACTTCGAGATAAATTATCCATCGCTTTAATACATAATTTATTAAAAAATGAATAAAAAATACCTTTATGAATTCAGTCGATATTAGGCATTCAATTGAAATGCCAACTGGCCGAATTGTAATTGGTGGTGCTAAAAACGGCCGCGTGGAGCGCTGTATGTCCTGCAATATGATGTATGAAAGTAATTATGGTCTTATGTCAAAAGTACCATCTCAAAGAAAAATAGTACCTTAAGAAACAAAGTTTGAAATACTGTTTTCCAAATCAAGAATCTTCAAATAATTTGTGTAATCTGCAAGTTCAATCTAGGAAGAAAAACCCACACCGGGGTTAATACATTCAAAATATAGTAGACTTATTTGTATGAAAAAATAAACTAAAATATCGGCTAGTTTCTTGTCTCACCGCAGGCGCTGGGCGCGCTTTTTTTAAATTTATATTTATATTAGGATAAAAATACAAGCGGTGGAAATGATTAAAAATAAATTATTTTTTGTTTTTCTATAAATAAAGTTATAATAAAACATTATGGTTGGTCAAATATAATAGTTAGCTGCGCATAATTGCTTTTATACACGGTTCGCTCCTGATAGGTACACGTACACGCACACATTTAAGAATGCACCATAATTAAGAATGTATGTTTATTATTTTTAAACTTTGCTGGTCTGCCTTTTAACTTTATCTTTATTATGTAAATTAATCATTGTTGATTGTATGTTTCTATAAATAAATAATTAAAATATGGTATCCACAAAGAGCCTCCAGGTATTTTTTTTCAGCGGCTTGCTCCTGTGCATCCTCCCAAGACAGATTCACGTCCCGTAGTCCTGATATAAACTGCCGACAAACAGACAGCAGCGGACGTCCAGATCGTCGAGAACATGATGCCTTGTAAAGTAGGCAAGCGAAGTTATGGCTCTCAGAAGGCATCCGCAGTATGGCCCAGCCAACCGTATCGCGTCCGTTTTTTTATTTCTTTGTTCCATAAAAAGTCAAACATCTCTGAGAAAACTAAACACCTTTGTTTAAAAATCGAAAAAATGTATCGTTCTTAAGTAAAGCGGTTTCAATAAAAATTACGATTCAAAGTATTGCTTACGATTATTTAAGGAAGAGTGTTCAATTTACCAAGAAATTGAATTTAATTAATTAATTAATTTATGAAATATTGAGCATAAACAATAACAAAGACGAGTGAAATATTTTCGTGTCGATTTACAGCAACTTGTAATATAATTGAAGAGATAAAATCCCCTTTTCTCTGAGCACAAAATTAATGGAAACAATACTGTAATCAATGAAGTTAACAAAAGCTTAGGAAATATAACAGAACGAATATCAATAGTAAATTGTTTTTAGCTCTCGTCTTAAATTTGGCCGTTGGTTAACAAGATTTTACCTGAATTTACAACGCATTAAACTTCCGTAAATCATACCTTTATCAAACCATTGTTAAATGATAATAAACCATCGTACAATTCACGCGTGAAAGGTAGAGGCTTATTCTGAAGTCCCGTGCAGAGGGGACAACCAAAAATACGTCTGTATTAAAGGGGTAGAGAATTGGAACTCCAAAATAACAAATTCACAGAATAGACAAAAAATGTGGATGAATTATTGAAACCAAAAAATAAAACAAGGGTTTGTATTCTACATTGTTACATTTTTAAATACATTCATTTTGACTAATTTCTTCATAAAACGATTGTATTCTCATAATGACACCGTCGGACATGTTAAAATAAATTACTTTTTTGTTAGCAAATTCCCCTCACAATAGTGTTTAAAGCGGTACATTTGTATCGCGTCTTATCTTGCAGCTCAGATACCAGTCCAAAAAAACACGTTTTCTACGGGTACTGAGTTTGATTTACAGCATGATTGACTGAGAATGTGATACAACAAGACTGTATAGCAGTGCAAAAGTAGGCTTTGGCTCACTAATGCTTTAAAGTACTTCAACTTTCATTCACCATCATCATTCCATGTCCGCTCCTTAGTTTATTTATTTATTTCATTTATTTATTTCATTTATTTATTCAGATATTTAGAACATTACAGAAAAAGACCCAATTCATTCTAAATACAATAATAAATCACAAATTACAGTAGATAATTATGTTATTAAAATAATATAACAAAATGTAAAAAGAAAAATTAAATGTTAGAAAGTGCTTTCCTAAGGGAAGGCCCACTGTCGTGAAATATGTCGACATCCGAGGCGATGCGATTAAGTAGCAAGATTGCCCTACCAACCGGCATAACCATTGGCAGGTTGGTTCTGCATCGCGGTAGGTAAAACAATCGATGCTGTCTTTGTCGATGATAGTTATCAGGTACGAACAGACCTACATCCATCAGAATTTCTGAGTTATGTATGCGACCACCGATCACCTGGAAAAAGTGAACACCCAAATGAACGTCCCTCCTCCTCCATAATGACTGATAGCCTAGCATTCCCAGTAAAAAGTCAGTTGGGAAGAGCCAAGGATAATATCCACACTCTTTAAGGTACAGATAGCGCAGAAATTTTTTCTGCACTCTCTCCACCATCAAAGAGTATCGAGTCTCATGTGGCGACCAAATAATGGAACTAAACTCCAAACGACTTCTTACCAAGGAATTATACAATGTCCTCAAAATCTGAGTGTTAGAAAAGATCTTGGCATTTCTAAGAACAAAACCAAGCATTTTAAGGGAGTCATTACATAGATTAACTATATGAAGATTAAAAGATAACTGAGCATCAAACAACACCCCGAGATCTCTGGACGTTGAAACCCTTTCAAGTCTTACTCCGTCCATGAGATAACGATAGTATATTGTTTTGGATGCTCTTGTGTATGCCATTACAAAACATTTGGAAACATTGAAGAACAATTTGTTTTGTTTGCTCCATTGAATTATATTTTGAATGTCACACTGAAGTTTAATACAATCAGAAGAAGTCAGTATTTCACAAAAAATTTTTAGATCGTCAGCAAATAAGAGAAAATTACAAAATTTTATGACTTTACCAATATCATTTATAAAGATTAAAAATAACAATGGTCCCAAATTAGATCCTTGAGGAACCCCTGAAGAGGTATTAAATGTTTCAGATTGATACAGTCCATATGACACATATTGCTTACGATCTGTAAGATAATTTGTGAATAGCTTCAGAAGAATGTCGCTAAAGCCAATCCTCTGAAGTTTCAGAAGCAAAAGTTGGTGATCTACCTTATCAAACGCTTTGGAAAAATCGTTGTACGAACAGTCTACTTGAGCACCTTTGTCGAGTGACTTAGTGACAAAATTCGTAAACACCATCAAATTTGTATTGGTTGAACGCCCAGGCCGAAATCCATGTTGTTCGTTTGATATGAATGGTTCTAATTGGGGATAGACAAAATGATATATCAACCATTCAAATGCCTTTGCAGGAGCAGATAAAATTGCCACCGGCCTATAGTTTTCGATACATGTTTTATTCCCTTTTTTAAACACTGGAGAAATTTTGGAGATCTTCCATAACTCCGGAAAGACACCTGTTTTTAAGGACAGATTGAAAATAACAGTTAGTGGTTTTTTGAAAATGTGTACACAACTCTTCAGCACAGCGGTTGGAACAAAATCGGGACCAAGTGAACAAGTGTTCTTTAAAGAACTAATAGATTTGAAGACATCAGTTTCGCTGAAATAATCTATTGAAATATTTTGCGAGCCTTGAGACGAACTTTGTTTATTTAGATGCACCTCTTTATTCGGAGTAGAACAGTAAACAGATTTAAAATTACTAGCAAAAGCATTCACAATATCCACATTTCGAACGTCTTGACATTTCCAGGTCATGGAGTCCATGATCCCTCCATCCCGGCGCTTAGAGCCAATATATCTCCAAAAGTCACTGGGATTTCGCAAGATATTTGATTCGATATCGGAAATATAAAAGTCAAAGGCTGCATTTCTTTTCTGTTTTACCTCGGTTCGAAGATTACTAAAAAGAGAGTAGTAGTATGGATCACCAGAAGACTTCCACTTTTTGTGGTATCCGTGTTTTTTTCTGATGTCACTGATAATATCACGAGAGAACCACCTCGGATATCTTCTGTTACTCACAGCCGGGTGTTTCCTCGGAAAGCACATATCTAAACAATTGTAAACAGTGTTATAAAAATAATGAACAGCCTCATTAACATCAGTTAAATCTATTATGCCGTCCCAATCAGCATTAAAAAAGGAGTCGTAAAGGGAGCGGAAATCACCTTTAGTAAAATCCCATCCCCTTTCCGATGTTATATGCGTTATGGGAACGGCGGTGCGTGTGTTTAGAGATTTAACTTTGTACTGAAAAAGCAATGCAGGATGATAAGCATCCTCCTTAGTGAGAGGAGACTCGCTTCGAAAAATGGATATCGGAACTGTTGAGAAAATTAAATCTAGCGTTCGTTCCTTATTGTTAAGAATGCCATTGTATTGAGTGAGTTTCAGCACAGAGCAGAGGAAAGAAAGGTCAGTATCCACCTATCAGTTGGAGCATATGGTATCCACAAAGAGCCTCTATGCATCTCTTTTGGCTGCCAACTCCTTTGCGTCTTCCCAATTCATGTTCTCGTTCTGAAGGTCTGACATAAACTGCCGACGAACAGTCAGCAGTGGACGTCCAGGACGTCGAGAACCTGATGCCTTGTAAAATAGGCAAGCGTGGTTAAGGGTATCACCTCCGCTTGATGACAGTTGTCACCGGAGTTTGCTGCGTCCGTTCTTTTATTTCTTCATTCCTTACAAAAGTAAACCACCGCACACCTAACATTCTTTCGAGACACCTATTCTCAAA
This sequence comes from Micrasema longulum, assembly GCF_059751315.1. Taxonomy (NCBI): domain Eukaryota; kingdom Metazoa; phylum Arthropoda; class Insecta; order Trichoptera; family Brachycentridae; genus Micrasema; species Micrasema longulum. The sequence continues at coordinate 640,598 of NW_028277708.1, forward strand.
ACTCAGAATTTCGCTGTTTTGGGCCCTAGTAAGGTGCCACGATTCGTATCCGTAGAGGAGAAAAGGTATTATGCAGGCGTTATATAGGCGGCATTTGCTTTTCGCTGAGTAAATATCCGATCTTCAGACAGCCTTCATACTGTTGAATGTGGCGCCTGCTACTCCTAACCGCACTCTCAGTTATTTTTTAAAACTGCCATTTTCTGTAACATATACTTCCAGGTATTTGAAACTCTCAACTATTTCGATGATTTGGTTTGATAAAGTCAGGGGATTTCGAACATCTAGGCACATTAAATGTGTTTATAAAATATTGATTTTTACAGTGACCTGAAGACTTCTGACAGAATCGTCAATTATAACCACATCATCAGCATACTCTAGGTCACTGAGTTTTTAGGAGGGAAAGATGTATATTTCTCGATCTAATGGAATTTACTTTCTAAGGATGAAGGCCATAAGGATTATAAAAAGAAACGGTGCAAGGACGCAACCTTGGCGAACTCCGGTGGTGACTTCAAACCAATCTGGGACGACATCGTTAATTCTGATTCGGCATTCGCTTCTTTAGTGAAGGGTTTTAATAAGTTCGATTAGTTTTATAGGTATCCCATATGCTTTTGATATTTTTCAGAGTGTAGGTCTTTGCGGACTATCAAACGCTTTTTCATAATCTACGAGGCACATAGCCAAGGAACTGTTAAGTTCCTTTTTCTTCTGTAGAATACAGCGAATATTGTGGATGTGATCCACACATGACCTACCAGGTAAAAAATCCGCCTGATTCTCTCTCAATACTCTTAAATTGGGTCCTCAAACTCTTTGTAGTATTATGTACGCAAGTACTTTTTCCGGTACACTAAGAAGCACAATGCCAACTTTCATTAGAAACGTAATACTAATCAGCTTGGCTTAATGTAACTTATGATCAAGTTAGACACTTCAATTAATAAACCAATTACTCATTTCATTTTCAATGGTTGATATTTAAAGTATAATAAAAACAAAAACACTGCGTTTTTAACCATTTATACTAGTTCAACTATCAATCGATTTCAGAGCTACATGTGCTCCATTCTCTTATCGAGGTGCAATTTGTAATCGAAGTTTATAATTTGAACTCTGTCTACATTAATCTAATACAAATGGAGGTAATAAATCAAGTCTTTATGTCAAATAGTATTTTGTGTTTGTGGAGGTATGAAATGAGTGATGAGGTCAAAACGTATTAGATTTAAGGAACAGACATTCAAAAAGTGATTTGTCACATAAATATAGAGCTTGAAAAATGAAGAAAATTCAGATATAATGTAAGGTCGAAGCACCAGTAAATGACGACCTCCCAGTAAATGGCTATTGGTTAATAAAACTCTATATAACAAGAATTCCTGCATGTGTCCAGTCAAAAAACTTTTAACACTAGAAACTATCACAAAAGCGGTAGGCGGACAAATCTTTTGGTAAGAAAGAAAACTATCAGTTTTGAACCGTCAATTGTCAAAAGGTAATAGTGCGTCTTTCCGTTATTGTTCGGAGATTGATAGTGTTTTTTTTATGTATAAGGAAAAGTGTGGTTAGTGTTTTATTTGATGCTATTTCTTGTGCAATTCTTTATATATATATATCCATATTCTAATGTGTTAGGGTTGTTTATAATGTTATGATGTAATTAAATCTGAGTATTATTTTTACTGGGGTAGTACTGGTCATTCACTGGTGATTCTGCTATTTTTTTAGAGTTATATTAATTATAATTGTAATACTCATATTTCAATAAAAAAGTAAAAGTACTTAGAAAAATTAATGTGTTTTTTATTGTTTTTTTTTTATTTTGTACGCTTAAATAATAAAATTTATACCTTTAATGTGGATTTCACTACAAGCTAAACCTTAAACGGTCATTCATTGGTGTTTTGACCTTATGAGCTTAAGGTCATACTTTATGTAGAAAAAAAACGAGTTTTTAATAAATAGTGTGGTTTTTTCTCATAGATTTAGATCAACCATAAAATTTGGGTTAGACCTGTTTTTTTTCCAATTTTCATTATTCTTTTTTTAAATGTTTGTTCTTCATATGTAGGCACTCAAGATCATAAAATATAATTATACTTGTATTTATTTCTAAATTATACCCTGGTTAGAGAGAGAGAGAGAGCGTGAAGCTCTGAAAACGGGCGGTAATTAAATAAGTCATCTTCTTCTTGCTTAAGAAATTGGAAAATTGTTTTCAGGCGTTGTCTCGTATGTGAAATACTTTGATCAGATGAATTTCTTCACAATAATAAAGGTTTCAGCTCTTTAACTTCACCAAAATCAGCAGATGAAAGAATTGAAGAAATGTGGATGTTCTAACATAGGCAAAATAGTTATTGTACAAGGATTATAAAGTGGCCACTTAAACCAGCTAATGACAGTTGATAAGCTCTGCAAATGCCTAGACTTTCAGTCTCCCTTCTCTAAAATGTTCTCCATTTCTGTTGTAATTTGTTAAATAAATAATCATTGTTTACAAACACCGTGTTTTTATTTCCATTTTAATGATACATTATTCAACCACAAATTTTGTGTTTCAAATAAAATTGGTATAATATTTGGAGAAAACTTTGCGATTTTCCATGTTAAATTATTTCAAAAGTATTTTTATTTCTTTCTTGGGTACAGTACAATAATATTACCTATCATGTATTAATTTTATTTAAATCTAGATTTTATTTACAAAATCCGTTTTAAAAACAAATTTAGCAAAACACTCATATGTACAATGATCGTTTCTAACAATATTGTCTAACCATGCATTCATACTAACATTACGGTAGGAATTTGTATGTTTTATGTGTATAAATGCATAAAGAAGAGAAAAAAGATAAAATAAATTCTTTAAAATGAACCATTGAATTTGGATAATGGCAAGCAGAAGCAGTTAGTTAATATGTAAAAGCGGGGCCGCGCCTTTTAGAGTTACCGCATCTTACCCAACGTGTACAGATATTAGGTACCCAAAATATACTTGACGATGAAAGTCTCAGTTTGGGGTGAAAGCCAAGACTAAAGTGAAGAGGCAGACAGCTGAGGAGCTGTATGCAATCTATTATGGGATTTATAATTCAGGAGCGCGGGTGTCGGTGGGCCGGGGAGTCTGCTGTGTATATTGTCCGTGCCTGCACTCTGCGAGGGGCTAAATACTGGTGCCTGCCTATATATGTGCTACCGGGGCACTTAATCCCACCCCGCTACAGTGGAGGGGAAACCAAAAAGCTTGAAATTTGGCAAAAGCGCGATTCCCTCCAATTTTTTTTACAAATATTTCAAAAGAGATAAGGTGCTTATTCTTGACATTTGTCGCTGACATGTGATGATCATCAAATGACACAGATGATATTTATTTAAAAATCCGTTCCTTCTTAGAACGCTGGTACCTTGTCGGTTGCATTTGACGATTGCCAAAAATCGACCATACTGTCTGATAGCAACACGCCATATTTAACAATTTAAGGGTTTTGTACAAAAAATGCTTAGCTGAAATGACTATGTTTTTGTATTTACTACAAAAAATACTGTACATTTAAAATCAATGAAACATTTAGATTATTTTTAACGTGTTTTCCAAGTATTACAACATCGTGTTCGAAACAATCTGAATTTTTATTTTTTTTACTTATTTTTTTTGTAGTTAAAGAGAAAAAATGCGTACGTTTCAGATATGCAGTACATTTATGTAAAAAAAACCTTAAAATTTCAATGGTATCTGGTAGCAACTTGTGACGTTAGACGACCATTATTTTTCCAGTTTGACTTATTGTCAAATGTCAAATAAGACTAATTGTCAAATGTCGAAAATTTCACATATGTAGTACATTTATGTAAAAGAACCTTCAAATTTCAATGGTATCTGGTAGCAACTCGCGACATTAGACGACCATTATTTTTCCAGTTTGACTAATTGTAAAATGTCAAAAGAGTCTGAAATATCCATAGAGCACCTGTCTTAACTTGTAATTATATTTTTTATGAATAGATGTTTTAATACGCTTTGTAGTTGTAAGACGTGTCTGGCTATCATAAATTATTAAAATTTACCACAATTGGAAACGAGGAACTGGTATTCCAACCACCTATGCGCTCTGTAGCTGCAAAACGCGATGGAATATTTATAATACAGCACCCTTAAAGTAATTTTTCAGCAAAATGGCGCTCGAAAAATTATTCAGAATAATAATAATAATAAATGTAGAGAAAGCGAGCTTTGTTTTCGAAGACAAAATTGTGTGGGTTTCACACGCCTCTGCCTACCCTAACAGAGAAACGGCGGGATAAATCGTTTGTTTTCAGATTCTCACTAAGAAAAAGCTACTCACCATATCTGAGGACATAAGTCTCCATAGTAGTGCTCTCATAAAATTGTTCGTTTCTGGACAAAAAAGTTACATGAATGAATCTTTCTGTAATCTAGTAACCCTAGCTTCTATAAGCAGGAAAAAGATATTTCACTTGTACATAAAACATTCTTCATTAGATTGAGGAAAAGTCTTTTTGGCCTAAATTTGTGAAATCACAAAAATTAATTTAAAATAAAGTTATCTTTATTTACCAACTGTTTTTTGTTTGTTTTTATGATTTATAAATAATAAATTAATTGAGCTCCATATTAATTGCCGAATTAGTTTTGACTTTCAAATTATTGTTAATTTTGATAATATATAATAATGTAATAGATACAAATATCATGGTTAATGATAAACCTCCTTAAAACAAACTACCAATTTACTAAAAATTTATATTTGTACGGTGTTTTGAATATACTAATTAACTTTAATACTCCAAAAACATTTTCTATATTTGTATATTATCTTTATGGTTTACGCGGTCTTCCTTATCGTTTTCATTCACAATTAAACTGAATACAAAAGTGTAAATTTAGATTATTTGCAGACATTAATTTTTATTTTACCAGCTAACACTTTTATCTAAAATAAATTTGTTTAAAATGCAAAAAAGATACAACAAGTCTGCCTTTGTTGATAAAATTTATTTATTTTATTTTACAAAATACTTTCCTTTTCCATTTTTTTATGAACATCTCACTGGGAACAACCCGTGTTGAGGCATTTATTTACATTATTTATGTTTCTAGTTTCAATAGTTTGTATCTATAATAATGTATGCATCATAAGTATACACATACATGTAGTTAAATATCAACAATATTTTGAGTTTGTTCAAACCCCTGTAGACAAGGACTGGATTCAACTCCCTGGGAACCCGCTTACATTAACATATTACAACAGAGATGAAGAACTTTTTAGAGAAGGCAATATAGAAGCCCAGGCATCTACAGGGATTATGACCTGTCATTGGCTGGTTTAAGTGGCCAGTTTACACATTGTTGTCATCTCTGTTGTAGTTCAATAGTTTAAAAAAACATTATAGTAAAAATGCAAGCACAAAAACATAAGTACTGTGCAGATATTGAGCTGAGAAACTAGCCATTGGTTGGTACTACGCCATCAGGCATCTCAATACCGATTAGCTGATGGGCCGTGATTATGAACGGCTATCTTCATCGGTATATACTGAGACGGTATAAACTAATATCGATATTTATGTATGAAAGTGTGTATATTTGCAAGAAAGTTCAAAGTATCTTTGTCGGTAACCAGTAATTTAACATGTTTAGAAAAAAAATCGTAAACATATTATATTTTTCATATAGAAAATTCAATTTTACTTTGTAGATAAAATTGAAAATAAATTTTATCTTCCTATCATAATCGCGGCCCAGGTACTCCAACATCTCCACAATAACTTTTGTACATGGATAATAATGTTGTAGTTAAAACACTAAAAATTGAAATACCGTGTGGGTAAAAAAGTTAATTACTGATATCAGTCATTTTAATATTAGCATGTTGCATTAAAACTCAGCATCATTGTCCCCCATTCCACACACAGTAGTGTATAGAACACTGCATTAGTTAAACAAACGCAGTACATGAAGGTAAGGTGATCAGTTCTACGCTTTAGATGCCAGCCCAGGAACTCAGGATCTTAAAAATGAAATCAACAACCAAATAAGGATGCGAACTTATCTCCATTCGATTCCCTCTTTCAGAATACTACCTGAAAACAGCCATTGACTTGGTTGTAATTATCTAACTCTATTCTTCAGACGCATGCATGGAAAATTTAAAAGCGATTCATTTTATTGAAGATACATGGTTTATTCCAAATATGCATTGTGTTAGGGAGAAATAAAAAAACGGAAAAGTAAAATACGTGGATACGAAATATAGTACCAACCATTTCAGCACTGTATTTTTTTTTTGGGAGTTGCTTATTCAATGCACTATTATTTATTTATAGTGCTTATGGTATATTTACTGTAAAAGGTTTGTTCCTCTTAACTTTTCTAACTATAGTGTAAGGATCTGGTGGGTTTATCGGTTGTGGCCCTGTTAAGGAACTTCTTCGCATTTGCTTTAAGAAGAGGAAACCACAGAAAAATCATTCAGGAGTAGCCAGAATATTGACAGACATCGTCTGACCTTTTGTTCCACTTTGACAGTATTTGGCGTTTTGTGTCCTATTTTATCATTTTTTATTTCAAAATTACTTTTACTATTTTTACCATGTATGATATAACCTCACGTGATAAGTTCTTATGACTTATTACTTTTAAGATACCTTCTAGGTACTCATTCAGACTTCTTCTAGCTGCATTCGCTCTAAGCTGAAAACGGGACAATGGATCAACAAATGAGGGACATCTTGAGATGTCTCATCATCACATAGACAGCTTTTGATTTCTGAGAGCTTAAAATGGTGAATCTCATAAAACTACCATAGTCGGTGAGTTTCGCATAAATAAGTTGTCTATGTTTTTATGAATGTATGTATGTGTATGCGCATGGGTGTATGTACGTGTGTGTGTATGTACATGTGTATATATGTGTATATATATATGTGTGTGTATATATGTGTATGTCTGTATGTATATGAATCAAAATGTGTATCCGAATAAGTTTATATTTTGTTTGTCTGTGCTCTATATTAATTTGTTAACTATTATAATATATTAAAATGTAATTGCCTAGCTTAAAACGGGGTATGTACCTTTGTTAGCTGGGCAAAGTGAACATGGAATTGTATTTTGATAAAGAGTGTGAATAAATAAATAAATGGTTCAAATGATTTCCATACATATGTAATTCCTATTACATACACATATATTACCTTGATGAATGGAAAACACCAAGGCGGCGTTTACTAACAAACATTGTCAAAAAAAATTTATTTTTTTAAATTGCTTTAAAATAAAAACGCTGACAATAACGAACATCATATATTTCTAAACTATAACAAATCCCTTGCCACCCACCAAATTTAAATAATTGGTTTTTTTGCACAGACTTTATATTACTTGCATAATTTTTTTAAAAACGAATAACCCGCTAAACTTCTATTTTGAGGCTTGTCAGCAAATGGAAAAGAGGGGAAATGAAAGGTTGTAAATAAAAATACACCACAACACCCAGACCAATTGAGAAAAAATCTATCTTGGATTTTTTTCTTGCAACTGGCGGGAATCGAACCCGCGACTTCTGTTTCACAGTTGGCCATCTTACCAACTGCGGCACGGCATCTGTCCAGGTTATAAAAACACGACTGCATACAACAGAACTTTTTATAAATTCTTCCGAGAAACCTGGGATTGTACCCGACGTCAATCCTACACTATCATAAAGTGACTAAAATTCGCACCCCCCGGAATGCAAAAAAACTATACCTTGATTTGTCTGCAAATGGAAAGATGCATAGGGCACTTGACTTTATTGATTATATTGAAACATATTCTAGCCAACTTCTACATGACGGCAAGATGATCCTTCTGACGCTTCAGTTATCTTTGCAGAAACTTGCTGAAATCATAAATGAAATATTTTTATATCAAACAATTAATACTTTTCTTTACCGGGAATCGAGCCCGACACCTTTTTAATAATTTCATATGGATCTTCATCGGTGGTTTTCCAGGACTGTGTAAGCTCCATGGTGTGAAGAAGACACAACTTGGGTTAAGGCTCTTGCGTAAGACTAGTGCGTCCGTTCTCGGACTTCAATGTAGGCAATGAAATCGAACTAATTTACACTCAATTTTCTCCGCAAGCACCTAATCTCAAGACTCAGAAGTTTGGTGTTTTGAATTTTGGTAAAGTATTAAGATTCACTCTCATAAAGGAGATATCTGAAGTTTGCAAATGAATTCTAAATATACAATCAATTATTTGGTTAACATCTTAAGATTTTCAAATCGCATCTGTTCGTTACTCATATTACTACTCCAAAATTGACGTTTTTGACTTAAGTATACAGAAACTTTCGTGAATGTATTTTGTATCTTTAAAATTAGGGGCAAATTTTGATAAATATTTTTGTGCTATTAAAATAAAAAATGACAATATAAAACTATTCTTTTTTACTCAAATTGAAGAAATGATAGTGGCACCATGCTATCACTGTGCCATCGTTTTTTTTTTTTTAATACATTCGGACGGCAAAAGACAGTGAACTTTAACTTACACATTTGTTTTAGTGAATAAATAGTTTACTGAAAACGTGGGCGTGTATGAAATTCCAGAATTGATTTTTTTTTAAATTGTCTCACTATTATTTCCCGCCGCAAAATATCCTATTTGTTTATCCATTTTGTTCATTTCGTAACAATCATTTTATGTGTATTTTCTAAAAAATTTTCTCTATTCTTGATTACAAGCACTATTAAAGTAGAATTTAAATGCTCACATTCATAATAAAACATCGCTTAACTAAAAAAACAAATAGTTTTTAAGTAAATTTAATGTAAAAATCTTAAAAAATGTCTTGTCATAAAGTCAATAATTAAATTTTAAATATATTATAGCTTATAATGTGCATGCTTTTATATACTTAGTCTATTTTCCAACTATATATTCGTCCACTTAAGACATGGATTTATCAAAAAATACACAAAATAATATATTCAACTGATTTTGAGAATTATATATATGTATTTTTAACTAAAAGATCGCTCCGTATTATCGCTAAACGAAATATAATTCTGTAAAGCTATTACCGAGCACGCATATGAAATGCTAATCTTTAGAAAAAGTTTCTATGAAGATGACAGTAAACTCTCAATATGATATTATATATGAAAGCGTTTAAGCGTTGGATTTTCTTATAAATTTAAATATTATATGATATCGTAGAGTCGTAGAGTCGTAGAGTAACGCGTGCAAGCACCTTTATTAATGTTATTGAATTCGAAGGTTAATCTTTAGGTTATATCATATATTGCAAAAATGTTTGGTCATGAAGCTTTTTTTTTATTGTAATGTTATTAACATAACTCTGTACTCTTTGACATTCCTAACTCAATGACTAATTATTTAAAAAAATAGCACTCTACGAAGAATACAGATTACCTATAATGACAGTTTTAGTGACATCGACATAGTACATTGTAAATACCATATTTTTATCAGATCTGTGAAAGACATTTTAAATTTATCTCCTGCTTGACTTTTAACTTTTAATTTGATTTTTAATTTTATCTTTCAATTTTAACTTTTTGAATTTTAATTCTTAATTTTAACTTTTAATTTAAACTTTTAACTTAATTTTAATTTAAACTTTTAATTTTAATTTTAACTTTTACTTTTGATTTTAATTTTAACTTTCGATTTCAACTCTTAATTTATACTAACATCTACCTGCATCTAATAAATTATTGTTGGTTGTGAATTTTTACAAATAAATTTAAATGTTCATGGAAGCAGAGAGAGAGAGGGAGGAAAATAGAGTAGCCATACAATGTCCTCTTCTTTTTATGTACTTTTTATTAAATATTTATATTTTCACTTTTTTAGAATTCAATTATTTTTCCCCTCTCCTCCTGCATTCATAAGAAATTAATGTGAAATCTGTAATTGGTCTTCCTTTTTTTAATTGTTCTTTTGTACCTTGTTTTATAAAAAGACTGTATGATTTCATTAATAAATAAATAAATAAATAACCACTCACCCCTACCAAGGGTTAAATTGACAATTAATCATTTGTGGAAAGTTGATAAGAGTTTGGTTACCATTTGTCAGATGCTTTCCTATGTTCCAGGATAACATAAGGTCGGGTCCTCGCCGGCGATTCCTTTCACCGTCGGACCTCTCTGCCTTGATTATGACATTTGACTAACGTCGTACTGTGGAACCAAATGCACGATAAAAAGTAAAAAGATGTAACGTGTTTTTTTATAATTTTTTTATTTTATTTTTAACTTATACAAAATAAATTGAGTGTAAAAGCGCTTTTAAAAACAAAAAATGGTGGTCATGGAGTGGAGGGGGAACACTGGGAAATTATGCGTTGGCCCCTTGCTTTAGTCGTATTCCAATCATGGGAGGAAGCATGTATCATCAAACCCCGTGTTTTATTTTATCATTTATATTTTCAAAGATTTTTTATTAAATTGTTTAGTTACTGATATATGTTTTAAATAAATAAAGTATGCAGTTTTTCTAAAGAAATATTAAAGTTAAAAATAGGCTAAATTCGTTATAATTTTTTTTATGAAAGAAGTACACTTCCGCCCCCTGTCCTAGACATCTAATTTTGCAAAAAAATCCCTTATATGTCATTCAAAGACCAAAAAAAGTTAATTCCAAGTACAGCCAGCTTTTTGAAATATTTTATTTGACGAAAACGTGTGTTTCTGATTTTCTCGCATATTTTTCACCAGATCAGTGTTTTTGAATATTTACAGTTTTTTTATATTTATCTTACAGTTTATATACCACAACTTTGTTTATTTCTTAGAAAAAGCTTTAAAGTATTATAAAATATACAAAAAAATATGTTATGAAGATCTGTGCAGGTATTTACGAAAAATATTGGATATACGTACTAATGGTCTTATTATTATTATTATATTAGGTGATTATTATTATATTATAAATCGTAATTTGTAACAATTGTATAATGATTATTTAAAAAAATCTATTACAAGTTGTGACAGTTTCAATACCTATATTTAAAGAAAAAGAGGAGAAATGGTTTAAACATTGAATGATGTCTATGTATTTTTTGCCTCAAATAACAATTATAGATCAGAATAAAACAGGGTGACCTCTGTTCAATTTTTTAGATCTCAGCGGTCAATCTAAAAAAAACTGAAATATTAACATCAATGCTTGAGTAAAAATAAAGTAAAAATGTCGGTTTATGCTTACAGATACGACACAAATATTTAGTGGACATCAAATTGCGGTAAACCTATTCAGAGAACATGCCCAAGAAACGGCCAAAATGTTTTAAACTTATATCCTTGGTTATTATAGAATTCTTCTTCTTTTTTTCACAGATTTTCCACCGCCATATTTTTTTATGATTCTGACGTCATAGAATAAGTTTTATTACAAATCGTAAAACTTTCGAAAGAAACAAAAAAGAGGCAAGAAATAAAGACGTTGTATGGATGGGTGCGCGTGAATTAATTTGAGGTTTAATGAGAAAGATGAACTACAATAAAAGTTATTTATTGAGTAGATACACGCGAGTTACATTCTTACAAAGTTGTACAGAAGGAATTTACAAAAGCGAACACTTGGCGAGGAGCTGGTGGACGGGCAATACGAAATGCCAAGATGAAATGTCAATGTTCTTCCGATGCACGACGTTTGATAACTTGTCCGAGCTGACGTTGCATTGGATTTCGCGTTGCGAGCCAAAGCGGTGTTCGGCTCTGCCAACCTTACGGCTGTTGATGATGCCCTCCACAACGTGAAACGTTTCATAAAAGTTTTGTGAGGAAATCCTTAAAAATCAATACCAACTAGGACATATTATTAAATATCCTTCTCATATTATCAGATCTCTATGTAGCTTAACTCCAAGATTTACAAATGAAAAAAAAGATATACATAGTTATCATCGGAAGTGCCAGAATTGCTTGTACTTCCAAATTTTAGAAATACAACTGAGTTGTGGAGAAGAAGCACGAAATTGCTATGATCAAATATGATTAAAAACATTTAAATGATAAAATGGAGACAAGTGTTGAATTTGATTTAACAGATAGTGAATACATACATACTTTTACAATAATTCAAGACAATATCAATAACGTTAAAAAAATATGTATAAATTTAATATTTAAACATTAATAATTTTTAGTTTTAGAATTTAATCATAAATAAGTACCTAAATACCTACGTATCCATGAAAAGTATTTTTCCTTCAATCCGAACAGTTTTTGCACTTTTACGACACAATCAGGCGTTTTTCTTTTCATTTCTTTTAGTTTCAAATTAAATTACAAGTTCGCGTCAAAACCCGGCTGTCGGTTAAAAAATGACTAAGTTCACGTTGAACATGAGTTGAATGTCATAATTTCGGAGGGCTCAGAATAAAACGTGGTCTGACTTTTCTTTATTAACACGTATTTCCGTGTTTTTTCCCTTGATTATGGGACTATAGCAGTGAATTTTGCACGATTGGACCCGGTAGGTAGCGCTGCGATCTCAATGTCAAATGTCACTTAGGATATAGTTAATTGAAAATTCGAATTCGTGTTTGCTAAACCAGCTTATGCGAACTTAAACCGAACCAAAAATTTTAAACGCTTTTGTTCAACATACAGTTATGGCATTAATACATTTTTAATGTTTGTTTTTGCTCTCCTGCGTAGTAGGCAAGCCAACGTTCGAGTAGGACAACATCTGCCGGGTCCACTGGTTTTTTTATAAATCCGTTAAATAAAACTTAAGTAGTGTAACGTAAATCGTTTCAACACATAATATTATCTTTTAACTTCCTAACTTTCCTAAAAGATTTATTTTGAATGCCTTGTTTTTAAGTTTTGTTATAAGTTTGTCATTGATTAAAAAACACTTCTTTCTTTCTGTTTCGATTAAAGATACGTACTAAATAAGTTTCTCGCTTCCTCCAGTGAAGGATGTCTTCCTCTCTTTATGAAAATACTCGCCAATTTAAGTACCCGTTAGCTAGAGCCGCCTAAGTGTCATTTGATGTAGATAGCGCGCCGGTTGCCGCCAAGCGACGAAAAGATTTTTTATCAACAAAATGGCGTCGGCCCGGCCGCCGAAATTACGCGGGAAGAGTGCCGGCTCAGTGTTTGCTCGTGATTTTCACTTCCACCGCAGAGATAAGCGCCTGAATACAGACGGAGGGCATAAAAATCACATTACTTTTCCTAAATAAAGGAACGCAATGGAGAAGAGAGCGCTGTCAATCAAATGAAACCAAGTTTAATAACGTGAGAAACGATTTATACACGCGTACCATATTGAAAACATTAAAGCGCTATCACGTACCTACATTTAGACGTCTAACTGCTAATGAAACAGTTTTTTGTTTGGTTTTATTTTTGGCGTCCTTTCACATATTTTTCTATATTACCCTTTTGTTTAATGAAGGTTGATATTGTATCTACAATTTCCTCTATTTATTTCCTTTGTAGTTAGCGTGTTGGTTTACAGTGTTACAAACGAAAAAAAATACTACTGTAAGAAAAACAGTACTGACAGTAAAGCATTACTCTTCTGAAAATTACTCAACTATAACAGTAGAATAAAAAATTATGAATGTTTTAATTAGAATATTAAGAAATATTATGGTTTTTTCTTCCGAGAAATCACAATTAAGTGATAAAAAAAAAAATCTGGCCAAAATCTGGAAATTTTGTGAAATTAAACAAACATCAAAACTTTGAAATCAAAGAAATTAAAAAGCGATAAATAATAACAAATAAATAATAAATAAAATAAATAATACTTCCTATAGTCTGCTTCTGTTTAATTTGCTAAAAACATGTTCAAATAATCTAATTTTACCTCACTCACCCCTCACTCAATACCTCCACAAACCCAAAAAATACTTCACATAAAAATTAGTTTTGAGTAAACACTTCATAGTGTAGTTATTTAGATGTTTGACTCACACACGGAAGATTCTGGGTTCAATTCCCGGTGAGAAAACAAAAAAATTAAAAGCTGATTTTTTTCAAGCCATTGTTTTCGATGCTATAATTTATAACTCTAATTGAGCCTCCTAGTCTATTGTGGTGCAAAAAAAATATATATTCGATTCCTTTTTATGCTTTCATAAGGGAGAACTTCGTCGCTCAGAATCCGGTTGTAATCGAAAAAATAATAAGTGGTTTTAAAAAAGTTGTTCTCATTTTAATAAGAAATATGTAATTATTTAACATAAATTAAATACTTCAATTTTAATTTATAATATTTGTTTCGTCCTATCTTTTATGACGGTTAAATCCAGTATTTGTCTGAAAAAAATGGAAATAGTCGAAATATTGTACTCTCAATAGTGTTTATAATACATAGTTTAAAAATCAATTGAAGGTAACCTTAAGCAATACAATTTCAATACGGGTTTTATTATTTGAATTCCTTTAATGGTGACATAAAAACCACGAGAGGCTGGACTTGCTTGGCAAGGTGCAGTAGCGTCACAACCTAATTTCCCCGGGGGTGTCAAGGGTCAGCTTACAAGGGAAGTATAGGAATCTCACCCTTAAAGTATATTACGCAATACCGTTGTACAAGGCATGAATATTTTTTTAGAGAAAAATAATTTAATTAAAAATTGGATTCCCAAAAGATTTAAATGTGAATTGTAATTTATTTATCTTATTTATTCAATACAAATTAACCAACGATTGTTCACTTATAGGCCTTTTCATATACCACTATGTAAGCAAATGTTGCACTGTGTAATTAAAATCACAAGTAAAATAAAATAAATTAAACGATTTTAATTTTACCACTTATTTTTTTATTCTACCAACCGGTTTAAAAGCTATACAAGCTTCTTTATCAAGGTATACTTTGCCAATGAAATCTATCCTTTTTTCTTTCAATACTGTGCTTTGTATGGAACTAATAAATCAAGTCCCTTTATCTTCTAAGGATATGAAGCGTAATTTGAGATAAATACGCCCAAAACTAGACAGTAGTGGACTAAAAAAAATATCGTTTATTTAATTATTAATTATTAATTATTTCTTTCTTATTATGTATGAATTGCCATTTTCATTTCAAAGGTTTCCAAATTGTCAAGACATAATTTATTGGTTATGATTCGTATGGACGAAGCACAATATTGATATAATAAAATAAGGTATAATTAATTCATTCAGTTTACCTTAATCAAGAAGCTTGTATAACTTTAAACTGGTCGGTAGAAAAAATAAAAAATGAGTGGTTTAAAAGAAAGTTGTTTTATTTATTTTATTAACTGGATAACTGGATAAGAAGATAAAATCACAAGTAATTACGAAAGACACGACAGGTCAAAAGTTTGGCAAAAGCCCAGACATTCACATTAACTGATAAACAAAATTAATCAAATCGTGTTTAAATCATTTTTCAACTTTTAAAACTACAATGTAATTTATTTATTTTTGCCGATCTACGACATATTATAATAAATCTCAACTGACTCAGAAATTATTACGAAACATGACGTTTATAGGTATAATTTTATACACTGTGCAACACTCACCATTGTGGTTTTGTTTGATACTTAAGATGCATCACGAAATATAACACATGGAAATATTAACAATATTTTCAAAAATTTCATTCCTTCGCAGGAAATTCATTTAAGTTTTTCCCTGTCTTTAAAGCCAGCATATATTACCACTAAGCTTGTATTTTTTTCTGCGAAACTGCCTTTATTAAACACGTTTTATTTTTTAAAAAAACATATTTTTTATTTTTATGATTTACCCAAATAATTTCATTTTGGGGCCAGTTTCAACGAGTTGTTAATAACTCATCATTAAAAAGTGGAAATCAATTAGGGGTAGAGTGAAGTTCGAACCTCGGGTCTTTGATCCGTGAGTCCGCAACACTAGCCACGAGACCACAAATCTATGTAAATAAAAACATACACCTATAGGTTATTATCATAATTAGTATCTAAAGACTTTTCACTTTTTGAAAGGATACGAGATTTAAGAATATAATATAAAACATAAAATCACGAAACATTTACGCAGTATAATAATACTATCAAGTACCATCCATAGTGTAGTGGTAAACAGGCTTGACTAAACGCACAGAAGGTTCCAGGTTCGGTTTCAGCTGAGAACACAAAAAAAAGATTTATTCTAAATTTTGGGTGTTTTAGTAATAAGGTCTCCTGGCCTTTTGTTTTACAAATAAATAACTTAATTATCAAAGATGAATTTTCAAGTTTAAATTCTATCACTTTGAGATCTCCCGTGTGACTAATGGTCTTTGGGGATTATAGAATAATCTTGGAATAGCGCAATTTGTTCTTTGAATTTATTTGTGATTTGGAGAACGACCAGTTTTTATTCTAATATGAATTTATTTATTTGAAAAAAAAAACCTATCTCTAACTCTATGAGGCGAAGCTGAACTTTTGAAGCTACGAGAAATTTATTGCCAGCAATGTCTAAAATATTTTTTCATGCGCCAACATTTATTTCCTAAAAATTTAAATAGATCTAGTCAAAGATTGCATAGTTGACTTGAAATCCCTTATTGTAAATCCTGACTCGGGCAAGATTACTCATTTTTCATAGCTCCAAAACTGTTCAATGCATTTCGTAAGGACAATATCATAGAGATTAATTATTTAAATTTGTTTCGGTTAAAATTTTAATTGAAATTTTGGATAAAAAAAGCAGATTTAAAAAGCTTAATTTTTTTATTACTACCTTTTAATTTGACTTTAATTTTCTTATTTTTATTGACAAAAAATGTTTTCTAATATTATCACTTTTTTTTATATCTGCCGTATTTTTTCAGTAGTCTTTATTTTAATTTAAAATTAAATATGTACCCACACACAGACCATGCCTTTCGGGGAATTTTTCGTTTTTATGTAAAAGTGTTTTTTTTATATTTATAACTTTAAAAAAATACATATTGTTAAAGGCAAAGAAAAAAAATAGTAGAAGCATGCGTATTATTAGATAATGCTAAAAATAAAAATTGATTTTTATTATGATTTTTCATATATTTTTAAAATAATTGAAAGCAAAATTTGCAAACCAGCCAATGTTTTACTAGCTAAAGCTTTGTAAATGCTTAGATTTGTTTTTAAATACTCTTTACCTTTGTTGTAATATTTTAATCCTTATAAACTCTTTAGGGAGTGAAATCCAGTCTTTGTCTGCAAACATTTGAACAAACTTAGTATTTTTGCCTTTGCGTATTTTTTTAATAGCGCTATTTTAATGAAATCGAAATTTTGACTATAAGTACAAGTTATTCAGTATTATGCGTAAGTTTCATGACTGAGGGTACTTTATGCTGACATTCAGTCTCTTTCATCAAATTTAATGCATCTCTTGTCACTGGATATTAACCTTCTAAGTAATCCGAGTACCTACCTCTAAACAGGTAGTTAACGTTAACCTATAGAACTATAGATATGAAGCTTCCATGTCTTGGTTATGTCATAATATCGCTCGCGGTCACGCTCACCTAACTAAATAACCATTTTTATAGCATCTAATTTGCATTTATCGATTCTCTTCAATTTGCAATGCATTAACAAGACATAAACTACCCCCATCGGTTGGAAAGGAAATATCATTTAATTGAATAGATTTGTAAGTGAAAATCGGGGTTTTTCAATTCTATTCCAAACTAGTCAAACCTTTATCCATTATTTTGAGGTCTCGAGTTAGATTTTCGAAACAGTAAACACTAAATATTGATTTATTTTTTTAAAAACCATTTTTTCATGTATTATTAAATTGTATTTTTAGACTGGCATCTTAAAAGTATGACTTATTTATTTAATTATATAATCTAGATTTGATATAAATACAAGAGTAAGTAAAAGTATTCTTTTCCCACCTACCCTAACCTTTTGATTTGGAAAAATTTATGGTAAATATGAACGTATTGTAGTTATAATAATTTTATTTATAATTTTACTATCAAACATAATTTTGAAATATTTTATTTAAAATAAATAGGAATTAACTTAAGAAAAACACTACACTTTTATATTATGAAGATAAAAAAAGAGTATAAAATGGGTAAGGAAAGAAGGGGAGTAATTTAATCGTAATGTGAACGTGAGTAAATATGTGATGTAAATATGAATAAAATGACTTATTATCTTGGCTAAATGTTTATTTTACAAGTGATCAATACGCTTTGCGGTTAGTATGAATGTTCTTAGAGGTGCTTATAAAAAAAATGACGTATATTTTTTTATAATAATTTGATAAGAAAATTATTTATCAATTACTTATTTATTTATTAGTCGCAGTGAGTCACATCTTGTTAAAGGTGTGATACTAAAAAATGCTGCAAATTCCCAGTTGCATTCCACCGGCAATACTACTGACTAGTCTAACTCTTTTTAACTCTGGGCAATGGATCATTACGGTATAATCACAGCAGATTACGAGAGGATGAGGTTATTGACGCCTTTAAATCTGAACCAACTAGCTAAAGGAAGGTAATCCCGACAGAAATCCAGTATAGAAGGCAACGGAAAATCACTCTGGTCATATTTTCTCAGAAACCACTACAGCGAGTTCATCAATAAGCAGTCGTCCTGGCTGCGGAGTATAAAATTAGCGTGGTACAGAAATCTTTTTACTGCAGTGACACACGCCCTGTAAATGCCTAGACTTCGATATTCTCTTTTCAAAAATGTTTTCCCTCTCTGTTGTGACGAATTCAGAAAATTATTTTATTTCACTTATTTTACATTACATTACATCTGAACCTAAGTTATTATACTTTCGATTGCATTATTCAAATGCATTCGTTAATTGCATCATATTGGGTTTATGGAAATTAACCCTTTCCGGGTTTTCATCCAGCCTGAGCTTAAAACAATTTTCCATTATAAAATCCCCGATACTTAATACCACTTTTATTACTTTTTAGCATTAAAATTCAAACAATAATACTCAATCGCTCAATTTGCATAATCATTTTTCAGGGACGCAATGATTCCACTTTAATGAAATTCTTTCCCGGAATTATTAGATATTCATTTACCTTAATAATTCGTCGTATCTCAGGCTGCACATAAAACTTCTCACCTTCCTCTAGCACTAAATTCCACCCTCGTCCCTTCAGTAATAATGACGTTAGCCAAGAAAGGCGCTTGATTAAATTGTTAATAAATTGTTTTTAAGTCCCGCGCAACGCTAAACGATGAAATAAAGGCCACGGTGCCAATGTAAGAACTCTTTAAAGTTGAAAGAAATTCCAAGCGGTATAATCAACACTTTATTTATGGCCTAAGGCCTTTGTAATTAAAAACGTAATCGAGGTTGTATTTCGGACAGTTGAGAATAATAATCTTGCAGTGACTCCTACAGCTTTCAACAGAATCCTTAGTCAACCGTAAACCAACTGGTGTTGGTGATGTTTGTCAACTGTTAACAGAACAATGAGAAGTTAAAACGGTTCAATCACGATCAATGATGGCTTTATAATTGAAATCTGATTGTAATTCAATGCAAAAATCTCCATTCGTGATACAACAATACCTACATCAGTAAAAAAATATTTCATGTATGAATTTGCTAAAGGGATTGCCGACTACTTTCCTCAGAGAAATTGGTCGCAGAGAGTTTGAAGGGTTGATGGTGGCTGTTAGATGGCCAACACATGCTTTAATTTGAATTGTTAATATAAATTTAAATTTTTAACTGATTGAATTTTTTAAGATCCTCATCACTTTTTAATCTGTTTTTACTATGTATTTTTTTTATTTACATCTTTTACTTTATTTTTTAATGTGTTTTTTTCCTCTTTCTACTCGGTATTTTGCTATGTTTTTTTTATATATGCTTTTTGCTATACACATACATTCATTTTTTTACTATGACTTTGAATATGTTTCTTACTATGTATTCTGTTTTTATTTCACATTTAACTGAGTCTTAAAATATTTTTAGATACATATTTATATATTTTTAATGTTTTTTAGTATGTTTTCACAACATTTATTACCTTGTTTTTACTATATTTTTGCTTCGATTTTTTACTACGTTTTTATTATGTTTTTATTTCATGTTTTACCATGTTTTTCTTCCATTTTTCACTTTGTTTTTCACTTTGTCCTTTATCTTTATAAATGTTTCTTTATTTTGATTTCTTTTTTAAAATATATTTTTTGGTTGTCTTAGAACGGGGTAAATAACCCTAGTTAGGCAGTCAAAGCAACTTTGTATAAATTATAATTTTGTGTGTGTTATATAATATGATAATAAATAAATAAAAATAAATGAACATTTTGTTGTGTTTTCGACTAAATCGCTACTCTCAGATATAAATACTGAAAAAGAAAATCGATTGAAAAAAAATCAGCCTTGAAGAACGTACATATGTACAATGTACATGCTTGAGATTCTAGGTTCAATTTCTGGCAGGTTGAACGTAAAATATTGGTTTTAAAAGTTTACACTGCAATATTTCGTTTTTTAACGTTTTTTTTACTAATCTCTTAAATAAATTTAAAAGATTTAATTATCAAATAACCGTGCTATGATAGGAATCAAGCTGTGGTTGAGCGTAATTCAAACCTCGGATCTCAGATTACAAGACTCAAAGTATTAATCTCAATCATAAAATATTTCAAACTGATAATAGTTTTAACTCCCTCCATCTAACACACTTACACTCACATAAACACTCTAAGCCGTCTACTATTAGACATGGGGGTGCTTCATGACATACTTAGTGGACGCCTTAATAGTCCGGCTCTTTTGTCGGAGTTATCGTTAAATGTCCCCATCTACCGCACCCGTCACACGTCGAGCTCTCTATTTCATGTGCCAGCAGTTCGTACGAACTATGCCCTGAACTCTCCACTTAAACGGTTTGCACGTGAATATAATTTGAACTTTCCCCTTATTGATCCGTTTGATTGTAAAAAAATAGCATTTAAAATGCGCGTCTTAAAACATACTTTTTTATCTTATACTTAGTTTCAATAATAAAGTCTTATTTTATCTTATTTTATTTTATTTTATCTCTAATTCTTAATATTTTACATATTTTTATATTTTTGACACTTGACACTTGTGCAATATTTACACACACGTCCACCCTCATTCCAATATAACACCCACTCACCCACCCCCTCACTCACTTACACTCGTATGTATTGTACGTGTATTTATTATATTTCTGTGGATATCTGTCATTGGTTTTATTCTCTGTATATTTTATTTGTTATATTTTTGTTACATGTATTACTGTTGATATCTCCAATAAATAAATAAAAAAATAAAAGAAACATGGATGTATTGTACGAGTATTTAATTTATTTCTGTGGATATCTGTTATTAGTTTTATTCTCTGTATATTTTATTTGTTATATTTTTTTCTCACATATATTATTGTTAATATCCCTAATAAATAAAAAATAAAAATAAATATTTACTTTCTTTTCGTAAAAAACAGTTAATTTTATAGAAATTTTCCACATTTATTTGATGGGTTAACTTTGTTCTATAGAGTCCTCAAAAAGAAAAACCGATGGATATTCACGCATTTTATTTTTACCCGCAAAGTACCGATTTTCAAAAGGTATATAAGATATTTCATCCGAGCCGGTAATTTGAATATGTTATTACCGCCACGATGAGCAAATAATCCTTTCAATAAACTAGTCACGGAAGTTATTTAATTTACTAAGCCAACCCGATTGAGTACCAATATGTTTGAGTTCACTACAGCGTATGCGAGGACCTACCTTCATTGTTTGCATCTGATCAATAAACTAGGAAAGCAAAGTGATGTCTCCCGTCCTCTTTTCATAAATATATTACACTGCATCACTGCATGAGATAGATACGGACTGTTTCTAGCAAAAACGTCACACCTAGAAAAGTTCTTTTCAATTTTCATTCGTTTCAGTTTTGTTTTATTTTGCTATTAAAACGGCAACGAGAGAAGAACATATTTGTTTCGTAAAAATATTGAGCATTTTGCAAAGACATTTTTTTAAAACTATTTTTGTATGATTTCTCAACAGAAACGATTCTCAATCGAACATAATATTTTTTATAAAAAAAGTAAACCTCGACGAAGAAGCTTGTTTGCTTTGAAACCGGTTGGTAAAAAGTAAAAATAAGTGGTTAAAAACAAAGTTGTTTTATTGATTTAATTATAATAAATAACCACAAAGTTAGTGCTTCAAATATAAACTTTATAATAATTTTTTTTAGAATATAGTAATCTAGACATTTACAGGACTTATGACCGGTTATGAGTGTCTAAGAGTGAATAACCTAATGTCTTTAATTCAAACTAGTAAAAAAGTACGAGCTATCACATTATCTGTTTTTTTTCATGTGTGACATCTATTGAATTTTTTGTGAAGTTTTTTGGCATAATGATTTTTTAAACGAAGGACTTTTTTACCGAATCTTGAGAGCGTTAAATCCTAGTATCAGTGTACAAATATTTGGACATACTTGAAACATGTTTATGTTTCACTAAAAAATGACTTTTTTAAATCCTGGAAAAACAAGTTAGAAAAAGCTATGATTGAAAATGGGAACTAATTTATGAAAAAATGAGTTTTAAACCTTATTTCTCAGATTCATAATTCTTTTCTTTTAAATCTTTTTACTAAATATTACTTTTTTAATACCATGAAACAATTATTAATGTTCATTCCGTTATTTTAGGTCGGGGCTAAAAGAACCAATTAGAAACTTGAATTGAACAGTAACAAAAAAAATTGTCGTAGTAGTAAAATGGTTAAAGCATTCGCCTTCCATGCTCAAGGTCCCTGGTTTTATTTCTGGTAGGGTAGACGAGAAATGTTTATTTAAAAAGCGGTTGAATACTGCAATATTTCACTCTCTCTGGACTGGTACCTGCAACGTGAAATTTTTAACCTTATGTTCACGTAACAGATGATCAAGACACACTAAATTTGGTATACGAATGCATTGCCCTTTGGACCATCAAGGGCGGATTAGAATATTATAATAATGAATTTCATATTTCATTTATTATACCAGATGAATATGCAGTTTCGCTCATACATACGTATTACTTAATACTCATTAATAGCCACATGGAATTAGAAACGAATGCGTATGAATTAATTCGAATGGCGAGGCGTACAATGGATTGTATGCGGTCAGCCCACAGCGTACGTTTAGCTCATTGATCATTTATTAAAGCTTAATGGAACAAAAAACGTTCCTTTCTATTTTGATTACATTTTCAATTAGAAATGAACAAAATTAATTCAATACATTTGTTTAGGAGGTATGGAAAATTCATTATGCCTCTGAAATAGAACGAAATCTTTAAAAAAAAAATATTTGTTAAAATATAATTATTCAAAAAAAATGTTGACTGGCGATAAGTGCGCCTCGTGGTGTAGTGATGGGAAAATTTTCCGGCCATGATTGAGGTCCAGGGATGGATTCCTGGTAATCTCGACATGGAATTTTAATTTTAAATGTAATTTACATTTCCGTTGTTCCTGAATCTCCCACTAAATGTAAAATACATTTTCAGGAAATATTAAATACATGTTCAGGAAGTAAAAATACAATTTCAGGAAATGTAAAATGCGTTTTTGCGACATTTTAAATTCAATTTTAGGAAATGTCAAATGCGTTTTCAGGAAATGTACAATGTATTTTCCTGAAACGTAAAATACATTTTCAGACACTATAAAATACCTTTTACGTGAAATCAATAATCAATTAAAGAAAAAACTTTTGTGCGCTTCAGGAAATACAATAATTCATTTAAGAAAACACAAATACGTTTTAGACACTAAAAATATGTTTCTTAATATTTACCCATTTTAGGAAACGTAAAATAAATTTTAGAAAAACGTAAAAAAAAGTTAAAAAGTGAGGGGAAAAAGGTTAGATAAAATACATTTCACGATCTATAAAATACATTTCATTCAGTGTAAAATTCATTGAAACAATTGTTTAATACATTTGAAAAGTATAATTTACAAATATAATTGAAATATACATTTCAAAAAGTGTAAAATACATTTTTGTGAGCATAAATACTATACAATACCAAAAAATACTAAATAAAGAAATATTTTTAAAAGTCTTTTTTACACTTACCACGTTTTTGGGGGAAGCAATAGATATTATTAAATTTGATGTTGAGTAGACGAGAACTCTACACTCTGCATTTCTTTCCAATATTAGATTGCCTTTATTGTACCTACTGGCAAAACTCAGTTTTAAACCTCTTGAGAGAAATTGTATTGAAGAAACCTTTCACATTTTTCCAGAACATTACACTTTATAATAACGTTGACAAACAGGCACATAACATTCTTATCTCAAAATATAAGGTATTCAAGAAATAACTTTCGATAGTTTTACTTTAACGAGGAAGTTAAGTGTTTTTTATTATTTGTTTATACTCTTAAACTATCAAACTAATCCAAAATTTTTCATTGTTTATTTATCATCGTTACGATTTTGAAAAACGAAAGTTCTGTAATTTTTCAATAACTCCGCTCGTAATGTCACTACGAGTAATTCTCTGTGGTCATTTGTCCTGATTGGTAAGTTAGTTTCACGGAAACTGGAATTTTTTTACAATATTATCATTGATTGGTTTAGAAGAACTTGTGACGTCATTTAAATTAGTTCGTTTTTATTTTTAAACTGAAGCAATAATCAATGTGGAGAACTTCAATACTTTTAAATATCAGCAAAGATGTTGAAAGGTCTAGTTTATTTCTTATCTTTCCTAATAGGCATACCTTCTTTGCAATTTTCTTACTAGTAATAGCGTATCATAGTTTGTAAAAGAGAATTTTGAGTCAACCCAAACTCTTATCCACCCACTTATTTATTTTAAATGATTTTTTTGTAACAACAACAACAACAAACCATCACGCCGTTTCCCCGTAAGGGTAGGCAAAGAGGATAGAACGCCACATCACTCTGTCTTTGCATACAGATCTTGTTTCCTCTACATTCATACATCTTCTCATGCACGCGCACCGATTATTCCGACTTTTGTCATGTCCATCTTCAACTATTTGTTGGATTTGGTCATGCCATATCTTTCTCGGTCTTCCTCTATTTTTGCATCCATCAAAATTTGCATTGTAAATATTCTAAGCCGTTCTTTCGCTGTCCATTCGTTCTACATGTGCAAACCAGCGCAGAGCTCTTTTGTTGATTTTGTCGATAATGCTTGTCTCACCCTTACATAAAGTACGGATCTCTTTGTGCATCTATCGTACATAGTTTTACTTCACATTTGCCTGAGAGATCGCATTTCGACAGCATTCAGCCTACTTTCATTCCAGTTTTTCCAAGTTATACTTCGCTCTCATACATCAGGGTCGGGACCAGGACTCCGTTGTGAACTGCTAATTTTGCCTCTTTTGACAAACATTTATTTGCCGAGGTTGATTTAAGTGCACCGTTCACTCTGTTCCCAGCAATCGCCTTCCTTTCAATATCTTTCACAGACATTCCATCCCTAGTAAACATACTTCCCAGATACACAAATCTCTTTACTTTTTTTAGTATAACTCCATTCACAGTGATTTCACATTAAGTCATACTTTCATTTCTTTCAAAAACCATCACATTCGATTTATCGACATTCATCAGCAAATCGCTTCCCTTGCATACATCGTAGACCTTTGTTAACAAGAATTACAGTTCGTCTTTGTCGTTAGCAAAAAACACGGCATCGGCTTAAGTTTTTGTAATACTAAAATAACATTAAATATTTTTTTTGAAAATCGTATTTTTACGTAAAGTACACCCCTATTGGTAAGAGAAGCAGAGTTTGACATTTGCAAAAAAAATCTTTATTTGAAAATTAATTATTTCAAGGTTTTTAATTCAATCATAAACAAGTACATAGGTACCTACTTACCAATAAAAATTTTCACCATCTTTCTAGCGTCCATCCGTTTATCATTATAAAGTAAAGTTTTGTTAGTATACTTAATAGTGTTTAATCTTTAGAGGAAACGCGGTGTAATTTTACTTCATACAAACGTATTCTCGTATTTTTACCTACCTTAACTATGGACTATAACAGCAACAGTATAAGTATTTAACATCATTTTTTTTATTTAAAAAAATATTATGGGAACTAGAACCATCGAAAATCCCGTATAAATACCTAGTTTTATCCGCTGTCTTCGGGCGCACGGTATAAAAATATGATCACTATTTTTTTAAATACAAGACCTAACAATACAGAAAATTTTATTCTGTTTAACAAATAACAGAACAGGTTCAGTTTTGAGGTGTGGAAAACGGGATAAAGAAACGTCGGTTTCGTCAATTTTACTCAGGCATAAACGGTCCAACATGCAGTTGTCTTTTTTGCAGTATCGGGGAAGGAATCTGCAAGACAGTGACATAAAAACAATCATCAAACTCCTATTTATCATTTTTTTCTGCTACCACATATCCTCTCAATTTATGTAATCTTTACAAAACTCGTCTCTAAAATTAATTAACAGATCAGCTAGAATTGATAAGAGGTACCCGAACTTTTTAAAAAGCAGGGGTGCCTGTCCGTAAATGCTATTCTATGGCTCAAATTTGTTACTTTATATCGATTTGATAGTAACTACCAGAAAAGGTATATACACACACATAATACAAGCCTAGCACAACGTAAAGGTTTGTCAGTACCGAGGTTCGTAAACAAGTATAGCCAAAGAACACTTCATTATACAATTCTTAAAATTTTCAACAAGATTCCTAAGCAGATCCTAAAAAATAATTAAAAGGCTAATTTGTAACAAGGCTTTATATTGATTATTATTTTATGTTAAGTCATCTATTTGAATTTTTTTAAATATTTTTTTCGAAAAAAATATGTATTCTTTTAGTTTTTAATAATTTTTATATTGCTTTTTAAATTTTTTCTTTGTAAAGAAAAAAAAAGAAACCTTTTAGCTTTTCGCTACTATCCATGGCCCTGTTTTAGGTCCTGTCGGATATACAAATCTAGTGCCTTCCAAGAAAAATTTCAAGGATTAAAAAAAAAATGTAATGATTTCGGTTAGTTGATCATGTCCAAACAATTTAATCCCAGTCAGTGAAGAATCTACTTCCCTCTTTTTCTCAATCCAATGAAGTGCATATTATGTTCTTCTAGATTAGGTACCTTCTTTTAGCACAAAAGTGCTAAGGCTACCAGATTACAGGGAACGGAACGTCTTTGGACAACTTTCCTTGTTTGGAAAGGAGCAATTTTTTAGAGTATGTGGTCACCGCCATGGAGACTTATGTCCTCAGATGCTGTGTGCGGTTTGTGTTGGGCAAGCTGTCCCATGGCCATGTTGCGGACTTATAAATCAAAGGTTTGAAAACCCGCTTGACCAAAACGTGATTCTCATTTATAACACAGAAATTGACAACTGTTTGAAAAGCAAAAACTTTTTAAGCGTTGCCTGGTCTGTAGTTGAAATAATTGAGTCCGATAAATCTCACCCGTATCAATAAAGCACTTCACAAAAATACAGCAGATGAAAAAATGTAGGCAATATTTATGTTTTAACATAAGCAGAATGGTCAATTTTACACAATGTGTAAAATGGTCTTTAATCAGTCAACTATCCCATCTCAACACACGATTTCTAATCCCATGGAGTTAAGACTTATGTCTCAAATAATGTACAATAAACTTACGTATGTAAATAAATAAATAAATAAATGACAGATAATCATCATCATCATTTACTTTTCGCACCTAATGGCGGATAGGATACTGCATAAGTACATTAATCGCAGCGTTTCTTGGTTATTTTTGTTACATGAAGGTAAGATGATCAGTTTTACGCTTCAGGTACCAGTCCAGGGATTATAAAATATTCTAGTACAAAAACACTATTTTAAATTAATATTTTATATCAACCACGTCGGTAATCGAACCCGAGACCTCTTGCATAGGAGGCAAACGAGCTGACGATTACACCACGAGGCAGACAAATAATAAGCACTCTAAATGCCTACCTAGACTTGCCCCTTCCCTTCTCTAAAATATTTTTCATCTCTGTTGCAACGTGTTTTATTGTGATGAAATAACTTTAAAAACACAAAATGGGACTAAAGATGTGAAAGATCGGGATTCGAACCTCAGACCTATGATCGTAAGTCCGCGATACTACCACAACCTGACTCAATTGCAACCCACAAAACAGAATGTAACATTTTTGATTGTATCATTTTAATCGTTTTCTTTTTTTGGAACCATATTATGTTTTTTATTGATCCATTATCATGAATTTATGTGTAAACTGTCACAATTTTTCAGCAACAAAGCGTGAAATCCCCTTTTGAACGCGAATTTAAAAACACTGTTCTTTACAATATTTCAAAAATAAAATAACGGTTTTAAATGCAGCATAAATTCCCTACCGACGGTAAATTGTTTTTCAGGAAAATATCACTGAAAATCAAATTCAAGCTACCGTGGACAAAACGGCGAACAGAGTAAAAAAGATTAAACTTAAAAGAAAAACGTGTAAAACACGTCGTGAGAATATGGCGAAGAGAAAAGTAATTGTTACAACGTGCCACGAGCTTTCGGTGTCAGTACGTTCAGCGCAGACGGAGTTAAGAAGCAACAGTCTTATAATAAACTTTAGCTTTCATTCGCCTTCAGTTATCAGCCGGTCGCCGAGGCGTGAGCACGCCAGTCGAGAGTTCCACTGCGTTCGCAGAGCGTGTTCTAAACTTGATCCGTATCGGTTCGTGAATCAAATCTCCGCAACCACTTCGTGCAGACGGGAAGGAAGTTCGCAACTACGTTGTAAACGGTTGAAGTTTACAGGAAAATAGTTAAATACCTCTTGCGGTAATTCAAGTAAAGTCCAAACTCTTGTTCTTTGTACAAAATACAATATTTTTCAAACATCATAAACATTTTCTCAGAATGTCTAAGTCTAGTACATAAGTAGGTACTTTAAAAAAGCTTTTTGTGATATTAAATATCTCAAGTATATATGTCTTCAACAACAGTTTTGTTTTTTTCGTGTGTTTTTCATAATAAGTAATTGTTTGCGGATATTTATGAGGCCGTGTTTATTTATTTTTTTTCATTATCAGTGTAATTTTTTAGAATTATTTAGGAGCCCAAAGTTCATTTAAAATAAAAACGGTTCCTTTATTTTTACATGTTGCGGTAATTTATGAAATATACCTCAAAAGTAATAACGGTAATTTGTTTGTTGTATACCAGATGCGGGGGCACTTTATATTTTAAGTCTCTTTACTCTATGATGTAGAATTTTAAGTCGGCAAATTATTTATTCATCTCGTTTATTTATGGTTTTTTGAGCAATTCGCGTTGATACTAAAGCGGAATAGATATTCTCGCAAATAAAGGTTACAAAGGTAATCTCATTTATTCAACTTTATGAATTATACCGCGTAATGCTCCAGAATTTGAATGCGGTTGAGTTCACTGACCGCGTCACAGGACTCCGGAGTAATTAATTGGATTTGTAGTTCAACATGAAATTTCGTTACGAGAAACCTTTGACTTTAAAGTTTCTTTTTAAATTTGAGCGCATTGTACATTATTCACCTCTCACCACTCGCTAGTAATATAAGTGAAGTGAGTATACAAAACGGGAAAGTAATTCAACCGCTTCGTTTTCGAGATGCAAATGAATTTGGCTTGCAGGTACCTTCTGTATAATATATATGTAGGAACACCACACCGTATTATTACACTACAAACCCAATTGTTGAACGTCTAATGAACTTTAACTGACAGCGCGGTAATGAAGTTCGCTCGGCTTTTCTTTAGATTAACGGTTGAACGTACATTGGATAAATAGCCGAGATACCTGTTTGATGTCTAGTTCAAATCCAACTGATGGTTGAGCAGATCGGATAGATAATGGTTTTCCTTCCAGTTCGCTGTTGAGCGCATATTATATAAATGGGGTTAAGATTGTAAGCAGCATTTCTCGATGTTTTCTTTCCGTAATGGCGTGTAGAGGCTTTCGTTCGCTTGACATTTTAAAGGACTGCCGCGGATACAGTTGACATTCTCGGGTGGGTTGTCTGTTATTGTCTTTCAGAAACTTCTCTTCAACTAATAGAACAAAGAAAACTCGGTTTTAGAAACGTTTTCTATATCCCTCGCCCATTCGAGGGGTATTTTATTTTTCTTTGAGTGGTCATTCAGCGCAATATATTATGTGCCAACCGACATGTTGTTTTATGGCTCGTTTCCTTTCGACTTATGAACCCAATGTTTTTATTAAAGTTTTATCTGAGCACGCCACTGTTACGCTTGACTTATCACCCAACAGAATTTTATTTGAAAATTTGATCATTCTTGCCTTTTATGTATTGCGATTTTAATTATTTGAGCGGTGTGAGAATTCTCGCCGTTAACGTATTGTTTTTTAAAGAGAAAATATTTTAACGTGATTGCATGTTTGATAAAGGTTTAGCCTGTGGTTGCACATTAGCCTTCTAATCTGGCTTTCAAGGTTCGATTTCAAAATTAGTTTTAGATTTTACTGCGATAATTTCAAATGAAAAATTGAATAAGTTACGTGCGCACCATATTTTAATGTTAACTCTTTTTTTCATATGGCCAAATATTCACCGTCTTGAATACATAATTTTTAGTATAATGCAACTTGTTACTTTTTATTTCAAAGTGTATTTTAGAGTCAAAAATTTACTTGTTTCTGCGTTTTATTAAATCATAAAAAAAATACAAAAGCTCCCAATAAAACAATTTCCATGTAGTCAATATTTTCATTAGATTGACATCAGTTGTCAAACAATTCTCACGAATTGTTTATTTTTGTATTTGTAAAAATAAAATGAAGTGTTCAGTAGACTCAAATTGGTGTTTGATTTCTTATATTATAAGTTTTAATACAATTATGTGAAAAAAATGTATCCAAATCCTGCATTTTAGAGTCGATGGATACTCTCAGACAAAAATCCTAAAAAAGCATATTTATTCCAAATTAGTCCCCCTTGTGGTGTACTGAGAAAAAAATCCTGTTAAAAGTTCCTGCCAGTTTTTTACTGCAATTTTTCAGTCCTTGAACTAGCGCTCCTGAAGCGTGATACTGATAATCTTGCCTTAATATATATTCAATGATTTCTATCGTGTGAATTCTATAATTTTCTATGTATATTTCTACAATATTTTGCTCATATTGTTTTTTCTCTAAAAATTTAATTCTTAATTTTGTATTATTTATATAAACATTAGCATTTCTTCTTATCATTTTGTTTTATATTTGTTCATAGTTGTTTAAAAAATTTATTCTTAAAGAAAAAAAATCACTGGTATTGAGGGTATCCGAGAGGTGGTGCAAAATATATTTTTAATGTTGGCATTGATAAAAGGTGAAAAATTATCAATAAATTAACACATCTCTGTTTTAATTTTACACGTACACAGTTATCGTATTTGTGAGAAATTCGTACTTACTAATTCGTACTTATTAAAATACAAACTAATTTTTATAAATGTCGAACTAGCATCCATATCGTCATTTTTCTATCCGCACCGTATCCGGAGTATCTGAATCAATTTCATTACATGACGTGGTCAGTCTTACGCTAGTTGTCAATCCGGGGGCAATTAAATATTGCTCTGTAGAACCGCCAATAAAATCAATATTCCCTACAACCTTTCCAGAATTCGAACATAAAACCTCAAGCGCAGTGGGCAAACGCGCCAACCGCTGTCTTTTCTCCACTCGATTTCGTTTTCCAGTACTTTTACCGGAAAGTGGACAGGGAGTCGAAAACACTAGTCCGGGATTCTGTATTTTTTATCCGCTCGGACATAAAGTCTTCATACACTTTGTTGCACCAATAAGATTTTTTTTAATAAAGAAACAAAGTTCATTAAAGTATTTTCCTTCCTTCGTCACATTCTTGCTTCAAAATGTAGATTTTATGAAGAAAATACATTTTTAGAATCGGGGAGAGAAAAATACATGTGCGTAATGTTTGTATATTTCGGAAATTTTATTAAACTTTTTGTTTCTCATAAATGAAGGCTTTTGTATACCCAAAGGGTATGTAACACTCTCCAACTTTATCCCCCTAACAACGTGCATATAATGAGATCTAAGTTTGTCGGAAAGTTAATTAAATTTTTGCTTCACTTAACGATTATGGCTTGGGTATAATAAAAGAACTTGTATTCCTTTTACATACACTTAGCGATTCGTTCAATCGGTACTTCTGTGCCACCCTGTACCACTCAATACATCCCTAGCTTCTATCAGCCATGGTCGAGTTGCTAATTATACCCTTTCAATTAATCAATCATTTCAGCTATCTACGGATATATCGGCCATTTTAAATAGTTGATGACATACTGTCATGTAATTACTGAAATACTAGGTTTCGTTACATAAATAGGTTTGCTTGTTAACGAAACATACGAACTATAATTACTGTTGATGGATTTTAAACAAATCCACTAATTAGTCATCATTTACAAATTACATAACGCGTTTATTGGTAAAAACAGTACATGTTATTAATTCACTAGCAATACAAAAACTGAATTTTTAGTTAAAATAAAAACCAAGGAAATATTCTCAGCTAAAGTAAGCAAAAAAATATTTCTTCTGAAGCACCTTAGTCTGTGATCAAACTACAGTATGCTGTATTAAATATGTTTAAACCTTTAATAAACATTGCTCTTGGATGCGTGACACGATGTTTTGAAATAAAACATTTTAATGTGCCTACTAACACAAACGAAATTAGTATGTTAACTTGTTTCACCGATAGGAACTAACACACGAATATAGGTCTAATTATCAATCGAAATCAATGCACACATTTGTAAATTCAAATATAGATAAATATTATATTACTACAACAGGGTATTTTTTTACGCATCGGGAATAATTTATTTTGTTCAATTCTAGTGATATAAATATAAATGTGTAAGAAATAACAAGTTTTAATTCATAATTTTCGGTTTTAAAAACGAGCACATTCAAAATGGCTTGCGGTTGGCGTCACGTCATTTTAACGCCACACGTCATTCCCGCCGAGTGCGCTTTAAACAAACATTGCTCACAAGTGTGGCGCGCTAATGAAATACTTGCCGTTTGTCGAAATACTAGCTCTTGCTGCTCCGGAGACAGCGTAGGGGAATTAGAGTCGAGAGCCATTGTTGCACTTGATAGTATTCTACAGTGCGAGGTAAGAAATAGACTTTTTTTATCACCACACAAGTCGCATGATGCAAGGGAATTTGAACAGAGGTAGAAACACGACCGTTAAGATGAACAATGACTGAACGCTGACCACTGCACCACGAGGCCGACGAAATGCAGGCAAGGCAAACTGCAAGGCAAGTAGTAGTAAACGAGTGAAACCGATAGGAAGACCCTCGGTCTTTAAAATGTTTTCGGGTATGTGGAGGAATAAACTTTCACTTTCCGTTTGTCTCATTGGGCGCGTAACGTCTCGTTTCATTACCATTGTTTTTTTTTCCTTTTCCAAAAATAATGATAATCTAAAGGGGAAAATGCCCCATTGATAGATTTTAGTTTTCAACAAAGAAGCATTTCTTTTAAATGAGAATATGGAAGTCACGGTATCTACAGAACTTTTTACCGGTCGTGTCGTAAGCTGGTTCAAGTAATATTTTTTTACACCGGGTAAAATTTACCCTTCTGCCTATGTTTAAACATATTTCCATAGATTCCTTCTTATATTATTGTTACCGTCGACCTTAATGAAAAGCGTTACTTATCTGCAGAAATTTATTCTGGGATGATTAGAATTTAAATAAGAGGTCTCTGGAACTAGAGCAGTGTTTTCCAACCTTTTACCATGCGCGCCTTCCCCAACTTTCTCCTTAAATCACTACGCCCCCACCCCCGACATCATTTTTAATTTTAATTCAATTAAACAACCTTGTTAAATAACAATAGGTGTGTTTATTTTTAATCAAACGACGGATAAAAAATCAACTTACAAAAACTTATCATTATAATCAGTTAGAGCACTGGTGCTGTACTTTATAAACTAACGAAAAACTTTAGCCTTACGGAAAATTGGATACAGAAATGTTTTCTTGCGCGCGATAAAAATTAGAGCATTATATTTTACCGTAAGACTTCTTAAAAACGTACGAAAAAAAATATATAAAATATTTTAGCACAAACAAACTACTTTGAACAACGTCACTAGTTCATATAAACTAATCAATGATAAGAGATCTGCGAAAGATATCCGGTTTACTTACCGTAAACGGGAAAATTAGCAAAACTGTCAGATAATTAGTGGTAGATAACCTCTGACGTCACATGCGGAGTAAACTTAGAAATACAAGACTTTGAAAAATCATAGCGCTGATAATGCGATTAATAAAATAAATAAATAAAAGAATTACTCAGTTTAATAGTCTATTTACAAATATTATTTTTTTAAAACCACTGAACTTTCTCGTTAAATAATCTCTGGCTTCACAGTAAATAGTGCACAGTGAAGATAATTTTCAACATGTAGTCGATTTATTTTTTCTTTATTCTCAAAAGAGTTAAGAAGCTACGTCCTTTAAGCAGTGTTTCTTTGCCAACAATATAATAAATGGCATAATTTTAAATATGCAGTTTATTTTTGGAGCCGTTGCCCCCTCTGTGGGTCACTCTACGCCCCCCGAGTGGGGCGCACCCCGCTGGTTGGGAACCCGTGTACTAGAGGGACTCGCAAAATTGGGCTCACTAAACACGGATGTTGTTTTGGGAGCTCGGCAAGCAAAGCAAGACCAAAAGGGAGGGCAAAATACCTATTTGATTGCCTTATATAGCCGATGTGGGTAGGCTCCACGCAACCAAATAATCAGAATAATTATAAATCTAATGCATTAGAAATATAGAAAAACACCACTTTAAACAGTCTGTTTTATTTCATTCTTCCATCTGAAACGCATTTGATGGGCATGAGCATGGTAGACTGAGAGCTATTTTGTAGGTACTTGTTTTTAAACCTGAAAATTATGAATGCTTTTATGCACTTATATTTATATTAATAGAATTGCAATTGCCTGCGCCCATGAAAATTTGCGCAGACAAAACAAAAGCAAAAAATATATGTATTCTCTCAGATAATCAAGCTGCTCTAAATGCACTGAACTCTGTCGAGATCAATTCTAAATTAACCTTGGAGTGCCTACGGGTGCTTGATTGTGTCGGTAAGTGAAACAGTGTGATATTAATTTGGGTACCTGGACAGTCCAAACATCGGCGGTAACGAGGCAGCTGATGAACTGGCAAGGCTGAGAGCTGAGACGGCCTTGATAGGCCCTGAACCCTACTGTGGGTTGCCTAAATGTGCTCCTTGTAATAAACTTAGGTCTTGGGTCAGGAACAAGTGTTATGCTCTGGAAAAAAGTACCCGGTCAGCACCCTGCGAACGAACTGATAAAATTGTTCTCGCAAAGTTTTGCTTTTGACCTAATAAAGCTCAGCTGAAATCAAGTGAGGGTTATCACTAGAGCCCGCTCAGGGCAGTGCAGATTGAACAAACACCTTGCTAGAATGAATAATCTCGAAACTTCTAGATGTAGGTTCTGCAGTGCAGATGAGGAAACACCCATACACATTCTATGTTAATGTGATGCTTTACACCATAAAAGGAGCCTCATTTTCGGGGGACAACTAGTTAAATCTTAGAATGTTCAGAAACTCGCCCCCATCTAATAGCCCGATACTTTACAGATCTGGGCTTAGAGGGGGAGATTTAGCAAAATGTAATCGCCTTCCACCCAGTAGCCAGGCTTTTTTAAAGACCTGGGCTTGGAGAGTGAGAACTATTCACGGGGACCTGTCACAATAGATCTTCACAAGTCGCAGTGACATCAGGAGCTTACACACCACTAGCCCCCACCACTAAAAATAATAATAAGAAAAAAAATGCAAATATTCAATTCACAATTAATAAAACTTTATTCTCAATCTGTTAAACACTATTTTACTACGAATTAACAAGCCATCGGATACACGATGTAACATGTCCCATTAAAGATTACATAAATGCCCGCATGTATATTTTGATTTGTATTTTCGTAATGGTGCTATCTTTAAAATTAACAACAATATATTATTATAATGTTTCATTTTCATGGAACTTTGGTTCATTGCTAAATTGGTACAATAATATATTCAATCGATTCAATTGAACATCAAACTATTTCATTTATTTAGTCGTGCGGAAAACAGTGTTAACCCTTTGTGCCGTAGAGGAATAACATTGTTCTCGGAGCTGCGTTACAGAAAAGAAACATTTTTACTATCAAATTTGTTAAAAACTAAATTAAATCATAATAAACATACAGTCTTCGTAAATTAAAAGTATTTTAAAACACAGCTTCATAATTGCGATAGTGTATGATTACATTGTTAGTTCCATTTCAGCGTATCTTAATAATTTTTGTTACATAAAGGTTAGACGATCAGTTTTACACTTCATGTGCTAGTCCAGGCTGTAAAATAATATTCTTGTGTAAAAACACTTTTTAAATAAATATTTTATGTCTACCACGTCAGGAATCAAACCCGAGACATCTTGCATGGTATGCAAACGCGCTGACCATTACATCACGAGGCCAAAAATTAATTGTAATAATTATAATACTTTTTATTATTTCAAAAACAAATTATTCCTTATTTTACTTTGTTTTGCTGTGTTTGTACTTTGTTTTTCTATGTTTGTCGGCAACCGAAGATAGAAAATTTGTTTTTTAATTAATTTATTTTTCAGTAGGATCTTTCCACGTTTTTTACCAATGGTTTTTTTTTTATTACTTATTTATTTATTTATTTATTTATTTATTTATTTATTTATTAACGGACATTGTCCATGTATACAATTTATAAGGTTTAAATATTACAATAAAAGAATAGTTTAAAACATTTAAAGAAAAAAGAAAGAAGCATTGACAAACATAAGGGACATCGAGACAAAATCTGGACTATTTATGTAGTGCTCGTTTAAATCGTTGTAAACTTAAACCAAAAAAGTCCAGATCCTGTCTTGAGTTAACAATACGACAAAGGCGGGTCATTGGAGAATTTAGGCCATAGTTTGTTCTATGCTGATCGATGAACAGTACTTCATTGTTTCTCAATCTACGAGTCGGGATATTGAATTTTACTTGTCCCAGTAATGATGGAACATCGATTATACCATTTAGTATGCCGAACATATATATGGAGTCAATATTAGTTCTACGTTTTTGTAGACTAGAAATATTACGATGGTAATACTATTTTCTCCGTACGACGCGACGTCGAATAAATTGTCTACAATGGTTTAAACTCATATTTTAAATTACTTTAAAACGAGATGTTTTGTGCCCTATGGGACAAACGTCACGTATTACGTTACCGTGCCATTTTCGTACGCAATGTTTGTTAGAAGCACTCTTAGCGGACATGAAGTGTGACGTCAAACTGACGTGTCACCAACTGTTAGCGGTTTTGTATGTGCTTGTGCCTAAACATAAAAATCATAATTGAAAACTTGTTTAAAACACATCAACATTGTTAGCCGATTTTTTGCTAATCTCTGCATGTCCAAAACCAAGGCGGAAAACCATTTTTTTATTTTGTTGCAAAATTACGTCTTAAAGAATTACAATGCGAATTTCGATGGATGTGGTAACGGGGAAAACGGAGCAAGGCATGGTATGATCAAACTTATCAAATAAGTACTTGAATATGTACATGTCAAAAGTAAAAAATAATCAGCGTGCGCATAAATGCAGACGATGCGAAGTCTATGCAAAGTTAAAGTGGTGTGGCGTACAATCTTCTCTGTTTATCCTTACGGAAAAACGGCTTCATGCTTTGTTTGTTTGTTTGACAAATCAAAATGGATCCACAAAGGGTTGAAGGTTAGTTCGTTAGCTAGTTAAAATTATTGCTTAAGACAAGTCAAACAACACGTAACTCTGGGGTTCATATTTACATAAGTGTACGTTGGTATCTAACTGCCGACCTCCAGTTAGCAAAATTCAATAATTTGGTAAGCGTGCTAATTGTTTCACTAAGTATCTATTTAGATCCGTTTGATCGCTTTAAGTTACGCCAAATCTCTCCACTGTGTGTATTCACGAACAAAACTTTGAACAAGAGATTTACTGAACGCCTCCTTGAACACATTTACGGAACAATACCATTATTGAAATATATGATATCTCATTTTTATGCAGAATAGTAACCTTTGTCTTACTGGGGGAGCCCAATCCAATTAGCACTTGGAGCGTTTTCTTTTTCATTTCCAATGAATAACTTTTAAAAGTTCATTGATAATTCCAGATAAGTCCTGAAAGCATTTATTAAATTTACATGAATGAAAAATTTCATTTTATAAAATTATATAATAGTATGAAACATTTTATATCATATTTCATTTGTTTAAAACTCGTTATCATTGCCATTTATTTATTGGCACCTAATTGTGCATAGAGCACTGAATTTGGACTTCCATCGCATCTCGATAATTTATTACGTACAAAATTTCAAAATGATCGTTCTTACGCTTTCAATATTGAGCAAGAGATTGTGCAATATATCAGTACAAAATAGATCATTATTTCATTGTTGTACTACCGGAAATTGAAACTCCTTGATGGTAGAAAATGTGCTTACTAAACCTAACCTTATCTAACCTAACCTCAAACACGGTTTGTTTAAAGTTACTTGGTGAATTTAAATATAATGCCAATCTGATTCAGAAGAGTCCTTATTCAAGACCTTTGAATATCAGCGTTCTGATACCAAAGGTAAAGACATTTATTTTTTATGAGTTTCAACAAAATGAAATGTATTGTTTTTCAATCACACATTACCAATTTTGACAATTTTAAAAATAGTTATAAATAATTTCAAAACAATGAAAAAATAAATAAAAAATCAGTCTTTTGATTGGATCTATAAGTGTCAACATCTAAATGTAATATTAC
Source organism: Micrasema longulum (assembly GCF_059751315.1). NCBI lineage: Eukaryota > Metazoa > Arthropoda > Insecta > Trichoptera > Brachycentridae > Micrasema > Micrasema longulum. Next base: position 679,606 of record NW_028277708.1, read on the forward strand.
AGGAGATTTATTATTTTTGACATTATTTTGAACTATTTGACATCTTTGATAACAAATATCAATTTTTAAATCGACACATAAACGTGTGTCTAAAATAGTTAAATGTACATGTTTTTTCATTGACATCGACCCTCTAGAAAATGGTGGCATAAAAGTATGAAATGTGACATTGGCCCTTTTTATCCAAGCCGCAGAATTTTCATTACAAATAAACACTGAATTAACTTCATTGCTACATTAAACAAGTGAAAAATAAGTTTTTCAAAAGGAAAAATATTTACGTCTGGTTTGAGTGATCGCTGTGTAGTATTTACAATTCTGCTGAACATTTTTTTTAGATTAAAAAAAATATCCCACTAAGCCCATTTGAGAGGCTTTAGCAGTAGGGAAAAAGAGAATATGTAAAGAAGCTATGAAAATACAGCACAACACCCAGAATAACCTGGAAAAAAAACTTATTTTCTTGCCAATGGTGGAAATCGATCCCGGGACGCCAGTTTAACAATCGTTTTCTTAAGAAATGCGCCACTGCACGTGCGCCTTTCTAAAATCTGCATTTAGTGAATTGAAACATCTGTATTGTAATTAACCTTTCACACGTATTTTAACGGCCATGATAAGTTATATCTAAACCTACAAAAAAATGTTTGAAAAATATTGTATTTGAAAGCAAATTGATCAATTAGGCAAAATGATATGATAACGTCACATATCGCACCCCTCCGTCAAGGGTGTCGTAAGTCAAAAATACCGTGTTTTTAGTAAAATATAAAATGAAATGAAATGTGGAATGTAGTACACTGTGCAAAACTACCATAACAAAAATCATAACTGCATGTACACAATCGTTTTCTTACATGATATTTATCTATCTTTTACAATTCGTCAAGACTGCAAAAATACAAAATATAGCAGTCGTAACATATGTATTCTCTGTCAAAATTAACAATTAAAGACATTTTTAAAGAAATAATTGTTGTTCGTGAATGTAAATTGTATAAAAATATAAATTTATTAATTAAGTGGTCTTATATTGATCTAAGGTCAAAAATTGTGAGTCGAATTAGAACAAACCAAAAAATCGTTTTTCTCAGTTTTACGCATTTAGACGTGTGGCACTCTGGACAGGGGGTGCGATATATGCATTAATCAGATTTCATTAAAAAAAACTTATATATTTAAATCAACATAAATTATACTGATGTGAACAAAAAGTGAATCAGACGAAATTGTAATTATTGTGAGTAAATAAAGTGCAAAGATCTGACGAAGATGAGTATCGAGCTCCAAAACCATTTCAAGAGGAATCTTATGTTTTTCCCCATTCTGTTATATGGTGAGTATTCTCTATAGCAATTAATATTTGAACACGCCAACACATTACACATAGGTGTAATAATTTTACCCTAAGAATATACAAATCGCGTGTCGATCACTTTAGCACTCACACGCCATCTATGTATACATCACACAACACTATTAGTAGTGCTAATTTCAACAATATTTCTTTTCTATTTTCATGAAAAACCTAAATTGCTTTTTATACACAATAATACGAGTATGTTCATGTTTGTACTTCCATTATTTAACCGTTATTCATAACGTATCCTAATACAGGAAAAAAACAGTATTTCTAGATTATTAGGGCTTTTATATTGAATTTAATACGACGGGGAGTGAATAATCTACAGTTCACACACGATACATGTTTAAATATGTGACAAACGTTGACCTTAGTTTTTTTTGTATTTTTAGGAAGCCCTTAAGAACCGTTTTCAGTCGAGCAATATTCGCCATAGCTACCCAGATATCTACATTCTTGAAGCGACCCGAAATATTTATTTAGGATCAAATTAAAATTTTAGTTACAAATAAAGCGATATACGTTGAATAAGGCACAAAAGTAAAATACCACAATAATCATTTAAGTTTTTTTAATAAGTAATAAAATTATTGTAGACTCTTTTTTTGTTATTGCTAAAAAAAATAGACGTTTTGTATCGAGTCTTTTTGAATACACACAGCCAGCTATATTAAAAGTGGTTTATTATCAAGTGTTTTAACCCGCCAGTAGTGAAGTAAAAAATTGTAACGGGAGTGGTGAGACGAGGTTTAAGAAAACCTATAACTAAATACCAGATTTAAATAAAACGAAATAGTTGTAAGCAAAATAAAACATTTTGATTTATAACAGTTGATTTAATATATATTTTAAATCAAGCAATTGAGTTATGGTCCTGCGGCCAGTATTTCGGACCACTCAAATATCCGAAGTTCGAAAACATTATCTCAACTTGATACCCATTTTCTTTTTTTTCATTGGACTTGTTTACAACTCGTTGAAAATGGGCCCAAAATTAAAATATTTGTGTAAATTTTAAGAAAGGAAATATTTTATGTTTAAATATTGTGATAAATAATGATGTGTTTTGATCAAATAAACGAGGTTTTTTTTTAGGAATATTTTTTTTTATTTTTTTTTATTTATTGGGGATATCTACAGTAATACATGTAACAAAAATATAACAAATAAAATATACAGAGAATAAAACCAATGGCATATATCCACAGAAATATATTAAATTCACGTACAATACATACTAGTATTTGTGTGAATGTAAGTGAGTGAGAGGGTGGGTGAGTGGGTGTTATTTTAGAATGAAGGTGGACATGTGTGTAAATATTTCACAAGTGTCAAGTCAAGTCAAAAAGAATTTTCTCGAACTTTTCTTTATGTGTGACTTTTGGGGAGACCAAACAGAAGAGGCGTACTCGAGCAAAATGCGAACATGAGCAAAATAGAACATTTTAATACACGCGATACCTTTAAATTCCTGACATGTACGAAGTACAAAACCAAGGTTTCTATGTGCACGGGGCAGTATGTCATCAAAGTGATTCTCAAATGTAAGTTTGCTATCAAGAATAACGCCCAGATCGCGTACGGTATCAACTCTCCGAACAGGTTGATTTTCTAATATATAATGATATGGGATGGGATGTCGACCTCGCGAAAAATAAATAAGCAAACACTTTGATACATTGACGTTAATACGATTTTTCAAATTGTATTCTGTCAAACGGTTTAGATCATCATTTAAACATGAATATATTTTTTAAGAAAACTAAATAATTACTCATATTATAAATTTACCCTAAGTCATAACTTAGTTTTGTTAAGGAGAGAGTAAAAACACATTTTATTTCGGTAACTAATTGTGGCGAAGTTTTTTTTAATTAAAAAAAATGCGACACTATGAATACACAAGTTTCACGCCAAATTATTGTTTTTAACCCTTTGTGAACTTAGGAGTTTAAGTAAGAGTAACGGCATATGAATTTATTTTTTAACATAAACAAAAAAAAAACAGATATTTCACATACCTCCACTTACTACTAGCGCTTGCACGTAATTGAAATTTGTACGTTATAGTTTAACAAAATTGTTTTGTTAGTGAAAGGTTCAGAGAGTTTCAAAAGAATCCGTCAACCCAATACTGCGTATTTTACGAAAACCTTTTTTCTGGGTACCTAACACCCCACCTCACCATTGCCGGGTTAATAACATAAAGATAAAAGAAAAACATTATTTTTCCCCAGCCAATTTCGTAGCACATACAAACGTTATGTGTATAATTTGATTACGGACTTTTATTTGCTTATTTGGGACTCCTTTGTTATTTGAATGAAAAAAATAAATTTAGAAATAAAATAATAAGTCTCGCTTTTCTTTAGATTGGAACAAGATTTTAATGAATTTGGTAGCGTTTTAAAAAAGAATCGGTTTATACAAGGATTTTTGGACATATTCGTTTAGAAAATATAAATTTTTGATTCAGTTTTCAGAGATATTTTTTTTTACTAACAGTCTGTTTTAAAAACACTTAAAATTAAATATAAATATTTACTTCACCACTTTATTATCCAATATTCTGATGTACCTTTATTAGTTGATGTCACTGTTTGTCTGTGTCCAGGCAGATGAAGAATACAGTCAGATGTGTGAAAATTTTCGACTCGATAGCTTCTCTAAGATAAAAATTGTAAGTTGACCTCGTAGTACAGTAGTTAGCGGAATTACCTACCATTTTAGAGGTCCTAGGATCGATTTCTGAAAGGTTTGAATTGAAATATTTTGAAGTTTTTGGACTGGTGCCTTAAACTTAAGACTGATCACCTTACCTTCATGTAACAGATCATTTTAATACTTATAGGAGAATAATGATGATAATTAAGAAATTAGTCCATAATGATCGTATATGAAATGTTATGTGTTTTGCCTATTCTTTTTATTTGCAGGCGCTGTGCGTGAACACAATTTATTAAAACGTGGATCGGTTGAACTTGGATATAAATAATGTTTTTTTACACGCGGCAAAACTAGCAGAACTCACCGACGAGAACTTGTGACGTCACGAGCGGAGTAATTTCAAAATTACAAAACTTTGAAAAATCATAGCGCTGATAATAATACCATAAAAGTTTTTGAAAAAAAAATGTCTGAGTTTGATAGTCTATTGACAAAAAATAAATAAAAACCACTGAGCTTCCTCATTAACTTAATTAACAGGATTTGTTCAATTTTATTCCCGGTTCTAAAAATACTTTATATTTCTAAAACTTACAAGGAAACAAATAGTCGAAAGCTCTTTATACCATAACTTGTTTCCCATTTTATTATTTTTGACTTAAAGAAAATGTTTTTGTTGATCATTAGAACGCTTATATCTTTTTTTCGCATTTAAAAGTAGTTGGAAACAATTTTTAATATCATAGATTTAAATTGTTTCTTAGTTGATATATATATTTATACAAATACATGGTATTTTGTTTTGTAGTTTATCCTAAATATGCATTACTCATGTCAAATTTCATATGTTTATAAACTAGTTAAAATAAAAAATATATTAAAAGATCATAAATTATCATCTCCTTTATCTTAAACACCGTGTATCTCTATTTGAGGCTAGTCTCATCAAAAAAAGGTAAAAAACAACTTATTTTACAACTTTTAACTATGATGCCCTCCATCTAATATGTCTTTTGTAATGCTACGGTCCTGAGATGGGTTTTCAAGAGTTACGAATAACATTATTATTTAACAATAAACTATTCCGCATTTTTTTTAAGAATGGTCAAAATTACGTCATTGAATAACTTTTGTTTAGTTTTTTTTTTAATCTATAAATCGTGCGATATCGCATGCATAGTTTTAACAGAAATCAATTTAGATAGGGAGGAAGAAATAGCCTTAAGGCAATATGCCCGCTTTTATTCGTATATATGTCGTATATCATATCGTCATTGCACATCAAATATGGGCCATATGACTTGATTTAAAAAAAAAAACTTAATCGAAAATAACACTTCCGTGTATGGACGAAGTAGAAAAAATACAGTGTGTTTCAATAAAGTAATATATTTATTAAAAATACTTATGACTTTATGCCAAAAAGTCGCATATTAATGATTTTCTCAGAATGTGCTTCGAGTCACATAGCCCATATTTAATGAGCAACGACGATACTGAATATGTATATAAAGTGTAAAAATAAATCAACTCTGCACTTTAGATGGTAAAACATGGGAGTCCCTTTTTTGTCATTTTAACGTTAAAAATTCAGAAATTATCGCACTTGGCTTTTTTATTTAAATGGAATTATAATACCAAAGTCATTTTCTGACAGAAAAATGCTTTTTTTAAATGGAAATAAAAATCTGAAGTCGACTATGTTTTAATGCAAAAAACATCAGTCGTCCTAGTTACATTATTTAGATATGTACTTTTACAATTTTTAAATAATGTTGTTTATTTATAATAAAAGTTCTATATTGATTGAAATTATTTGGTTCAAAAGTTATGGTGTTTTGTTAATCGTCCAGTCACAAAATCTTGTTTCCTGAACATTTCGTTCAATTCCCGTGGTATGTTCTTTAGGGTACATAATTAATAAAATAAATCGTGTATTTTAGATATGCAGCATTCAAATGTAATCACTGTACAATTTTTTTTTATTAAGTCATTTATTTATTCATATTTTTTCTATTATAAACTGTAATTAATAATAAAAATAATGTGACCTCACTGGGGTTACCCGTGCCGAGGACACTTAACAGTATAGTTTTACATTTGAGAATAAATAAAGAAGACTAACTTAATAAACAGAGATAATTAACAAAATGTTCAGACAGTTTTAAACACTACGTATTTATGTTTATAGTTAATTTCAGTAGTCAGATGGCAGAAGGGACCATCTGCAATTTTTTCGGTTTTTTAGTTTTCTTCCACAAAAGTCTTAAATAACTCTTATCTACAGTGTATTAAAATATTACATCTCAACATGCACTACAAATGAAGTTCCAAAAAAACCATTTGAATTTGTTCGAATAAAAAATGTGGCAAAAAAACCATCTGCAGATATACCTTTCTGCCACCAAAACGTGTATTCAAATTATTTGTTTCTATGAACCATTTGCCAGTTGGTTCTTTTGCCATCAAATTATTTAAGTATTATTTACAAATGGTATCCTAGCGAAGTTTTCACGTTGCTGTTAGCGTATTCAAAAATATACCTTATGGTGAACTTTTAGTACAGCTTATAATCGGTAATTGCATATCTGCCGGTGAAGGCTTGTAACTACATTCACTTCGGTTTGCCGGGATTTTGCTGTCACATTAGCGGGTCGTTTTGTTTACTCATATTCGCTAGCGTTATTCAAAGCATTGTTGTAGTTGTTTTTATATAGCGATTTAAACCTTTATATACATATTTTACAGTTCATATACATATAAGGGCGAGCATATTACCTGAAAACTATTTCTTCCTACCTAACCATACCGTAACTGATTTTACAGTAACAAAGATATTATGATGTGGATGTTGTTTAATAATAGTGTGGACTATTTAATTGCGATGTCGAAATGAAATGAATTAATGACAAGTTTAGGTCTGCGTGTTCCTTAATCAAAATATGTCAAGCCTGAGAAAATCGTTACGCATAACAAGTTTGATGAACAGAAGGCTGAGTTTTTTTTTACAATACTTTTATATATTTCAATATTGTTCATTAACACGGTCGGGTTGTATTGACTTTCTCAATATGAAATCCATAACCATAAGGATAATGAATATCAATGGTGCAAAGTTGCAAGGTTACAGCCTTGTCGAACTCCAGTGGTGATATCTAACCACTATGTAACAACATCATTATTTTCATCATTCTAATCAGGCATTCGCTATTTAAGTGATGGACTTTAATCGAACCGAGGAATATTCACCTCTTTCTTTCAAAAAACTGCTACCTAGAAAATGCTTTTGCCAGTTTCTAAGAAGAATTAAAAAATATATATACTCGTATATGTACATTTTTATGATTTACTCTAATACTAATTTTTTGGGGCCATTTTCAACGAGTTTTAAGTCACTCATTATAAGAAAATAGGAATTAAGCTGCGGAAGAGTGGAGTTATGTATATTATTTATAAAACCATAATACGTATATTCATAAACTTATATGCATATTCTTCAAATAAAATTTTCAGCATTTCATAAATTTATTTTTGATACTTGTTTCATTTTTTCTCTTCATGCTTCAAAGCCAAGAATCGGGTTGTGCTCCCGTGGCTAGTGTCGCGGATTCATGGATCAAAGTTCCGAGATTCGAACCTCGCTCTTCCTCATTTATTAAAATTGTATTTTTAAATTGAAATATTTAGATAAATTATAAGAGCGCACATTCAATTTTTTTTTTAAACATGAAATATTTATTCAAAGGGGTGTTTTCATACAAAAAAATATTTCGTAGTCCCGAGACTTCATATTATCTTCATGTAACAAACAATGGTACACTAATTGCAGTGTATCTTGTTTATTTTTGTCACATAAAGGTTATCAGTCTTACGCTTCAGGTGCCAGTTCATAGACTGCGAAATATTCTACTGTAAAAACATATTTTAAAATAAATGTTTCATGTTAACTATGTTGGGAATTGAACCAGAGACCTTTTTCATAGTAGGCAAACGCGCTGACCACTACGCCACAAGACCGACAAGTACCAATGAAGTGCCCTATGTGCCATTAGGTGCCGAAAGGGAATTATGATAATGATGAACAAACAATGATCAAGATACACTGCGATTGGTGTTCTAACGTAATTCCCTATGCACCATCAGATGCGGAAATGAAATGATGATGATGACAATGGTGAAAAAACTTCAACTGACAATCAGTTGAATCAGTTCAATCTGACTACCGATTTATGTACATCTTTATTATTTATATTACAAAACGCACAATGAAAGAACAAAAACTTTTTTTAAACTATATATTTGTGGAGCAGTTGATTCAATATTAGTTTGGGCGAATGAGACAACTCATTTTACTTCTATCTAGCTTCATCATCTATTTTTTATAGCCATTTCATAGCCATAATATTTTCTCGTTACTTGTTGTTTTAATAGATAGTAGAAGTAGGTTTTAGACTTTAATTGAATAATACTCAAAATCCTTTTGTCCGAAAATGGTATTAGTTTGTATTCGTTTGAGTTATCTTTGTATTATATTATTTGTAAGTATTGTATTGTAGGGGTTGTGTCTTTCATTTGAGTAAGAGTAGTTTTTGAAGCTGTAAGTGAGTATTGTTTTAGCGTATAATTGCTTTGGTGTCATAGGTTGTGATTTGTAGAATATTTCGGTAGTCAGATGGCAGAAGGGACCATCTGTATTTTTGTATATGTTTAAGTTTTCAAAAGTTTTGATTAATATTTCAGTAAATACACGAGAAATAAAATTTAAAAAATCAGTGTCATTTAGAATAGTAATTTATTATTGAAAAGCAACGGTAAAATATTTTAGTTTGTGGATTGAAGTCTTGATTTTGAGACGTATTTCAGCTCTCCTGAACATTTTTGAAAATTAAAGATGGTCCCTTCTGCCATCTGACTACCGATTTCTTCAGTGGATGTCTGTATCGAGACTCAGAGAAATATTTTAATTATATATTTTTGTTCAACAAATACACTATTTAAAACTGTGTCACTCGCATCACCCTATCCGATTATACCGTACTCCAAAATTGGTTGGCACAATGCAAAATAAATCTTTAAAGTTCTTTGACATTAATTATTTTACGAATTGTTTTGAATATATACGTTAGTCTTTTAAGTTTATTTGTTATATGTTCAGTCTATTTTTTCCACTTTAAATTTATATCAATAATAACTCTAAAGTATTTGACAATATCTGTCCTATCTAATACTAGGCAATTACAGTTACAATTATTTTTCAAAATCGTAAAAATACAGTACATTATTTACAGTAAAACATTTAAGTTTGTAAGTGAAAATTCTTGATGGAAGTTCATTGTAATTTATTATATAAATAAAACACGAGTGATACTTTAATCCACAAATTTGGAATATCCAGTGACCGGTTATATAACTTTGAATTATGTATCCTTACCTCTGTTCTGTATAAATACATTTAACTTTTTAATAAATATACCAGTCTCGAAGATGTCGCGAAAGCGATGAAACCGGTCACTGGATATTCCAAATTTGTGGATTAAAGTATCACTCGTGTTTTATTTATATAATAAATTATTTACAGTACTCTAGTTTAATATTCGTATGTACATAAACATGATTAGTCATTATTAAACCCATCAAGTCAATGAATATAAATATTTGGGTTTATGTTATTTTTCACACATAGGAACCTCAGTTAATTAAACTATTATTTGCGTACATAAATATGCAATGTTTTAATTTACCGACTGGGAATGAAGCAATGGTACCAACTCAATCCGTGAAAATAAACTAAAAATAATACAGAAATTTATTGCTCTCGTGTTATTCATGCAAATGTTCTGTTTTGGTTTGTAAAATTATTTATTTTGTTTTTATATGCAAAACGAACAATTATTAATATGTTCTCGGAAAATTCATATAAATATTATCAGTTCAATTTTAAACGAGATAAAGGAATGTTTAAACTAAAAGGATTGTTATGTATTCATATGAGGGGTTTGCGAACGCCTTCAGTTGAAAATATTTCTGGAATGAGGAAATCCTAAGGGTTGAAACAGACAGACCGGCATATGTCAGAATATGCATGACAAGAATGGTAGGATTCTGGGATATAAGACATAAAGATATTTATTCTCGCGTTGACAATTTCGTATCAATGAATTTTATTTACCTACGTTTTGACACATCTATAATATTTTTACATGTCATATCTTCATAAATATTTACGCCCACTTCACCGGAAAGTAGCTGTCTATTTTATTTATTCTTTCGTTTTAGGATAACGATAGTATCTAGAATGAAAATAGAAAATTCAACTTAAAAGGGTGAATCAAATATTCATTTGAAAGAATGAACTGAGTTGGAATCTTGCTGAAATCATAATGTGAGGAATTAAATAACTTTTCTTGTCAACTATTAACCGACCATTAATTTCACTATTTATGTTTTTATTTATTCATTTATTTATTTACTTGTTTTTATAAAAGAATAGCCGTTACAAAAAAACAATATTTCCAAGTTAACCAAAAATTTAAGGCTTATCATATTTTAGTTTTTTACATAATCTTGAATACAATGTCAAAAAGCATACGTGTGTATCACTCTGTATAACTCCACTAGCAAAAAGTTGAAATATAAGAAAACAAAAGAGTTTTTTCGTTACGCTAATTCAAAAATATATATACTCAGGGTTTACACGGAGCTAGCCAAATAAGTTTTTTTAATCAAATTTAATATCAAAGAAGTTAAAAGTTTTAATATTCAATAATCAATTAATATCAATGGGAAAGAAAATAGAAATAAAATCAAATATGTACGATATACGCGAATACATCAGTAACAAACTACGCAAAAAATAAAAATTTTAAGTATAATTTACTTTCGTATTGGATAGTTGGGAAAAATTATAAACATCATTCAAAATAATGGCTGAATAATTTTCTTCATATTTGTTTCGAGTAAAAAATAAATATCGAATTTAACTTTTTTTTTTGACAAGAACTTAGGATTCTGGGTACTTTTTGTGCTTGATTTATTAACACGAAACAGTTGTTGCAGCTGATTGTTTGTAAAAGGGTTAAAATTTTAATTTTCTGAAGAAGTTGAGGGAAATTTAAATTAATATTAAATTTGTTGCGAAAAAGGGTAGTGGTTTTTTTGTATCGCGCAATGTATGGCTGTTTCTTGATAATCATTAAAATGTATCTTGTGTCTTTCGGTTTAGGTGCTTCAAAAATACATTTTGAATCCTATAAATTTTCGAAAAATATGAAGTATAATGCAGTTTCCAAACCTTATTTGTACTATGCTCCACTTCAACGATATGTATATAAATAATATGTTCATTATGTTACATCAGTTTAAGAAAAAAAAAGTGCAATCGTTGGGCTTTATGTGAGCTGTAAAGAGTTTTTAAGTGAGGTACGAATTTGGTCAATTTTTATCTCAAAACTCTACGATTTCTGATATCAAGACGGTTCCGTTTTTTCAATAATAAATCATTTACAATGCTAAAACCGCATTCAACTAAATATAATAATGGGAATGCCAACAGTAATTTTCTTGCTAAATTTTTATTTAGTTTCTGTTTTGCCATTGTATTTTTTTGTAGAATAATGCTTTGAAAAATTCTTCGTTTTGCAATTTCAAAAGTTTGTCTTGATATTGCATGGCCTCATTAGTCATATCTATCAATATTGGTTGAGTTATTCAAGATGAGATTTTTTTTTAAAATCTGAATATGTCATTTAAGTCACAAGCCATTTTATTCGTGTGATCCACAATAACAAATACAGCTGAATCAGTCACCTCACACTTATTGAGCCAGTAAAATTGCTCAAATTTGTTGTCCGAAATATTTTTTTATATACTTGCAGAAGTCCAATGAAGCCAAGCATCTTAGATTTTGCATCAATAAGAGTCTTGTTTGCTCCTTGGTGTGGTTTATTTTGCATGTTTATATTTTCAAAGATGTCCATCAAATAATTCACTAATGCTTGACCATTATTAACTGAATTGAAGTGTGTCATTTTGGGTTAGCCATTTAAAATCTGACTTGTAATTTTAAATAATTCCAATAATCTCTTTAGGCAAATTCCTTGAGACAATCATTTTATTTCAGTGTGTTTCAGTTGTTTTCAGCATTTTTACTCTCAAAATTTTTTTCAAAAAGACCTTCACATTTAGCATTTGGTTTTATAAAGTTGAAACATTTTATAACTAAATGTATCATCTCATTTAGGGCAGGTGAAAGCTTTTTTAAAACTAAATATTCTCTGTAAATAACACAATGTATAAACAACATGTCTGAATTGTCATCCTTCATTAATTTTAAACAACCGCATATCTAACCTATCATAACGGGAGCACTATCTGCAGTCCATGATGTTATATTATTTATTGATATTTGAGTTTTATCTAAATATATTTTTATCATATTATATTCGAGTATATCAATGGCAGTAGTAGTAGTGGTCTTCAATTTTTAACATAACAATATTTCTTCTTTGAATTCACCATTGACTATATCTCACATAAGCCATCAATTAAGCCTTACTGTCTCTTAAAGTTGATTCATCCATCTGTATTGAGAATTTTCTAACCCTCAATTTTTCAATTAGTTGTGTTTCTACATCTTTAGCCATCTCGTTTATTCTCTCACTAACAGTGTTATTGCTAAGTGGCATTTCTTTCACATCTTTGTCATCTTTTTCCAAAACCCTTTGAAAAAACCCGATATACATAGCTGGCTTAATCAAGTCTTCCCGTACCGTGTGATTTTTTTTGGACCTAGCCATGAGCAGAGAAATTTAGTAACTATCTTCAAAAGTACGATTTTTGGTAGCATTCAGTCCAGAGAATAATGAATCAATAATCGATTTTTTTCAAATTTTTCCTTCATATTATTAATCTGGTACAACGTATAGTTTACATAATTGCTATGTTTTGTCTTTAAATGAGTTTTAAGACGTTCCTTTTTATGGATTCGTTGGTCAAACAATGTTCGCACAGCAAAGAGAATGGTTAATAAATATCGCGAGCAGCAGGTATGAAAGCGAAATGAAAATAATTTTCTGAATACTCACGAACTATTTTCTTACTTGTGCTATTTATTTTTGCGTGGAGTTAGGAACTATAATTAAAATAAATTTCAAAAATGTACAGAATGTAAGCAAATGAACAGATCAATCACACAAAGTAGCCAATTATAACTTCAAAATGTTGATGTTGATATTTGGGCTAGTATTGCGATCTATCACTAAAAATAATATGAAAAAGTACAAATGTAACGGTGCTGCCATCATACTCGTATTTTCAAAAAAGTCAGAGTTGCGAAAATGCGTTTTTCGACAACAATGTAACAAATATTAATGATTCGCTCATTGCTCCCCGGTGGGGCGTACGCCTCACTTTGGGAAACACCGCTGTTTACACGCTTTCTGTAATATTTAAATTAATATTAGTTAAACCACGGTTTAAATGCTTATGTGGATTTATTTATCAATGTTACCTAGTAGGTAATACATTGGCTACCAAGCATGAAATCCAGGCTTTGATTTTTGACAAGTGCGACATAAAATATATTCCTTAAATATTATCTCACAGTACTTTACAACTGGCATCTAAAACGCGTTTGGATTTCCCTGCTTTTTAAATTAAATTATTTTAAATAAATTTAAGCATATTTTATTCTAAAAATGAACAAAACAAGTGTTTTTAATTTTAAGGCAAATTATTATGCGTATTTCTTTCTGCTTCATTTTGAACATATTTTATGTTTAAAATTAAATTTGTCATAAATACACAATGGTGTAAGAAAAACTCGACGGGTATTAATTTGCTTTCACTTAATTAATTGTTTTGAAATTGTTACGCTCCTCGTATTAAATTCTGTAAAGTTTGTGTTTAGTTTGAAAGGTTATGTATACATGAAAACGAAAGCCGATGGTTTAGTATTTCTACCTAAATTTGAAAACGACGTCTGTGTACTTAATAACAAGTATAATCCTTCAGAAAGGTCGTACACATATGTCACAAACATTGCAAATCCTTATTCAGACAAATCCGTCCGCAGACTTATCCAGAACGCGGTGCACGTCATCTAGAATAAATAAAATCGCATTTCTTATCTCTCACGAAATGAGAACGAGAAGTTGTAAAAAATAATAATATGCGGGCTCAGTTCAGGGGTCGTTTTGATGTTTTCTGCGGTTCAGAAAACGTTTTAAGGACGATTGTAACAGTGTAGTTTGTACAAGCAGTGGCGTACTAGAAGAGCGAACTCACTCATACTCAACAAACTTATTTTTTCGTTTACATTATAATAATAGGTGAAAGTGTACCAAAAATTATTCTCGGTACACTTTCACCCTCTAACGATCTTCTTCAAACTTATGAAAACAGTGTTACAAAAATATACATATTTGCATACAAAACATCGATTTAATAATTATTTAAATAAATGTTTCATTTCACTAGATTTGTTTTTTTTTTACTTCAACAGGCTAAAATACCCAGCACGGAAAAAATTTAGTAATTTATTTTTTCACAAAACTCTCAGATCAGTAGACGTAAATAAATATTTTTTGAGTTTCACTCATTCACTTTTGTTTGTTATCTAAATCAACGAAATTTTCCGAATTCAATCAAACCCCAAAAAATCAAAGTCAAATAAAAATTATATTTTTTTTAGAAAAACGAAAATATATGCGTTCTATGATTTACCCAAATATTTTAATTTGGAGGGCCATTTTCACTAGCCAAGGGACCTCAACCGGTTCAACATATGAACCGAAGCCGGAACCTCGTGTGTGTGACAAACACCTCGGCCATTGCGCTAGAGCATTTTGATTTAAGTGGGGCTTTTGAATTTTAGCAGTACCGCCACTGTGCACGGGGTACTTTTAGCCAGGAATCGCAGCTGTGAGGGAGTCAGATAAGGCTGTGAGAACCTTTGATGTTTATGATTTCTGTCTCTTTTGACAAGAACGGATACGGAGTTCCTCTAAATTCACACTTGCACCCTCGCGACTCACGACTCACGCTGTAACAGAAGCTTCCGTTTTGTGCAACAATCCTGCAACTGTGTGACGTCGCGCTTCAATATTTGAATCTTACTTGTAAATTGAATATAAATTTATTTAATATAAAACTATTGTTACTAGATATAATATCTTTAAATCTTAGAAAAAAAGATAGCATATTTGACCAAGTTACAACAAATGCATTCAATTTTTTTTTAATTACGCTCTTTTAAATCTATACCTTTAATACCAATGGTTATGCCGGTTGATAGAACAATCTTGCTACTTAATCGCATCGCCTCGGATGTCAACATATTTTACGACAGTGGGCCTTCCCTTAGGAAAGCACTTTCTAACTTTTAATTTTTCTTTTTACATTTTGTAATATTATTTTAATAACATGACTATCTACTGTAATTTGTGATTTATTATTGTATTTATAATTAATTGGGTCTTTTTTCTGTAATGTTCTAAATATCTGAATAAATAAATTAATAAATGAATATAAATCTTAATGTTAGTAACTGTGTATATGAACAAGATTAAAAGTGACAACAGTATACTAATGTAAGCTCAAACAAATCCAGATAAATTAAACAATCTTCATATTCATCATAAACTATAAATAATTATTGTTTGACTATAAGAGTGTGACGTACCTGTATCGGCCTCGAGGTGTAATGGTCAGCGCTTTTGCCTACCATGCAAAAGGTCTCAAGCTCGATTCCTGACATGGTTTTTATGAAATATTTATTTTCGAAAGTGTTTTCACACTAGAATATTTCATGGTCCCTGGACTGGTACCTGAAGCGTAAAACTGATCATCTTACGTTCATGCAACAGAAATGATCAAGAGTCGCTGTGATTGGTTACCAATGCAGTGCCCTATGCATCATTTGGTGCGGAAAGGGAATGATGATGATGAACAACATTATAGTATAGATACATAAATTAAACAATAAATACCGATAAATTAAACAATGTTTGAGTATGTCCAAATGCTTGCAGACTGGCTGGATTTCCTCCCTAGGAAGTTGTTCATATTTAAATTTATTTCAACAGAGAGGGAAAACATTTTTGATAAGAGAATATGGAAGTCTGGGCATTTGCATAAATGCCTAAACTTCCACATTCCCTTATCAAAAATGTTTTCCCTCTGTGTTGACATAAATTTGAATCTTTATAACTATCATAAACTATAAATAATTATTGTTTTACCACAAGAGTGCGACGTACCATTGTTGAAGTTATATTATTAGCAGCCATGTTATTTTAACTGCTATGTGATTTTTAATACATAGTCGATTCTTGGGTTTTATTATTAATACCTAAATACAAAGTTATATCAACGTGTGTGCATGAACGTATACGGGTACATTTATGTATAAAAATTCCATATCTCATATATTATAAATATACGTGAAGTGTTTTCAAACTTTCGATAACTAATTAAATATAGTACACATAAAATAAATAAACAAAGAACTGTTTTGGGTAATATCCTTTTCTTGTTGTGAAGCATTCAAAGATGATGGATTGACTCCGTGAGATATTCAGAAGGTTAATAAGATTGATGTAAAGAGAAATGATGTTACACACATTAGGACCATACAATAATACATTTAATAATTATACGTCTACTGACTAATGAATATAATATTTTTATGTTTGTTTTGACTGTAAAAGATTGCCAGCACCAACAAGCCGTCTATTTAACTATATGTGGCGGTGAAAAATATTTAATTTTATTTTATATTACGATTATTAAAGATTTTTAATACTGTATGTTTTGACATTTTATCATACGCAGATAAGGATGATTAAAATACGAATTACCAAGATTTCACATGACTACATTAAACAACAGACGATTATAAAGTTCCTTAAAGGATCCTTCATCGAGGGAAGAGATTGTTAACTTGATATGATGTCACCTGAAGGCAGTTGAGATGAAGTAATATAGCGTGTGTGGGTAATTTGAAGTTCGTATCCTTTTAAAGTTTATGCAATATAGCGTCTTAGTAAATATCTACATTCTTGAGTTAACTTCTGCGGTAAATTACTTTGGTATACATAATGTAATTCTAACAAAATGACTTTCACTAAAATTTATGTTTATTAATTTATTCCTATAATAATTTATAAATTTATTTATTTATTTATTTTTATTTATTTTTATTTATTTTTATTTTTTATTTATTTTTATTTTTTATTTATTTATTACACCGATTCGTTAGTGTCCCTTTATCTAAAAATGATTATGAAATTGAACTTGATACCATTAAATAAATAGCTTTATATAACGGTTTTACCGTCAAATTAATTAATACCCTTTTAAATGGAGAACTAAAAAAAAAAAACAATTTTTAAAAATCCTCCTATAAATGCTAATTAAAATAATGGTAATACTTGTTAACGGAGACAAATTTTATATGCAAGTAATACCTCAACTTTTATTTCAAAATTCTTACCAAAAAATATAAAACCTGCATTCTACACTAAAAATAATATTGGAAAATTACTAATAAATTGTTCAGGTAAAAGTTATATATTTGACGATTCGGGAGTTTACCAACTCCAATGCAGCTCGTGCCCATCGAAACACATTGGGAGAACGTCAGGTAGCTTTAATATTCGCATTAAAGAACACATGAGATGTTTAAATTATATTAATTTTTCAGAGTTTGCCAATCATTTTATAACTTCAAATGAACGTATTTATCCAGAGAGCAGCCAGCCAGCCATAGAAAAGTGAAACTGAGATAATAACCATTTTTTGAAAAGAGTGAATTGTAAAACCTACACAATAGTTTGAATGTTTTTGACATTAACAAACGATATACAATAAATACGTAAGTTATTTTTATATATTAAAAACAAGAATCTTATTGTGTATTTGACCAGTTTAAAAGATTTTTAAAGTACCGTAAGATTTTTCTAGTTTTGTGGGTGTTTTCTGCAAATTGAGAAATGCCGTTTTTGTGGTCGACACCTTTTTCCGGAGGTGATTAATACAGTTTTTTATATGAAAGCGGTCTGACTTTTTTTAACAGAACATAGAATCGACCTTACTGCACCCGATAACATCAATATCTTATTTTTCAAAGATAAAGGAGTAAAAAAAAATCATTCAATATGACCTAAATTCAATAATATGGAGATTTTTCACATTAAAAAAGCTTTAATAACTTATGTTCCCTTTATAAATATTTTAATAACTTTTCAGTACAGCCCCCTTTTTTAATTAAAAATCAACCAATTGGCTAACCCCTTCCTCTACCCCCCTCCTTTTCAACTCTCTACAAATTTTCAAATATGAGATTAAATATTTTTTTGTTCAGCTTAATGCATGTTTGGACATCTCTATAAATCTGCATGTGATGTATGTATTTTTGAAAATTCTATTCTAAATATATTAAGGTGATGGTGGAGGTGGATATGTATTTTAGTATTCGCATGTTGGCGTAGTGTGTGTCCTGACAAAGAGACGGGTACGTCTTGAAACCGGTAGACTAAAAAAGTCGGTAAGTGATTATATACTCATATTTACTAACATTAGTTAATTTATATAATTTGCTGAATAATTGATAAAATCGTTTAGATCCTTACAAAATGATATTATTATAAATTGGCTAAGTGATTTTGTGCAAGTAAAAACATTGATTTCATTGAATTGATTGAACTTAGAACGCAAACAAGAGCACGAATAGTTATCTTTAACAACAACAAAGATATTTGTTTAGTATTTCTTTTTTTTTATCTTCATAACAATGTAAGCTTTTTTAAAAAATTTAATACCAATTACTTATTCAAAACCTCATTCTATAACATGCGAAATCAGTAAAATTGTTGTGTTATTTCATACAGATAATAGGAAAAATTAAATTAGTTTATACAGCTTTTTCAACAAACAAAATTCCCTATTTTGTATCGGTTTTCATATTTTTTTTTTATTAACATAAACGGCAAATCTGCCTTTTACAAACATTTATAATATAAACATATTTGGCTTAATTTTTTTTTTTTAAACGTGAATTTTAAAAACAAGATTTACAAAAAAATAAAAAATTATACAAGATTTATATTTAAAAAATTAACTTAAAAATTATACAGCATATTCAGTAGAAAGTTTAAATAATAAAACATTCTACAGTAAAACAACAAGAAAATCATAAGTACTGTTTCACACAGCTAGGCAAAGTGAACAAAAAACTGTATATATATATATTATGAAATGCACGAATAAATAAATATAATTACCATTCACCATCTTTGAAAAAGATGTTATAATATTAATTATAAAAGTAATTTTGAATAATTTTATAAATTGGCCTAATAATTTCTAGCATGTTGCTTATTTTTGTAAAGTGCTGAACCTACTTCAACATAAACTTACTATAAAATGTCAGTCTCACGTCACGCTTACAGCACACGGATGGGTGTTTTACCAGGTGCTATTATAATTGGCTTTCTGACACCTTAAATAAAAAAGGCTATGTAACAAGACTTTTGTATTTTCACAATTTATTGACCCAAAGAAAAAAAAAGGTTTTCCATTTCCGTACAATCAGCTAATTTATAACCATTTTTTGGGAGTTTCCCGCATAAACCTCAGTATCGTTTATTAAAACATTATTCATTTTTAAATATACATACATAATTATATATATATACATATTTATATATATATACATATACATATTTATATATATATACATATACATATTTAATAAACTTAAATAATATAATTTAAACAATCGGGTTTTTAATATTTAAGGCTTTAAATTAACAAATTATGACTATTGTCCATGCGATGATATTTTTTTACAGAGTATCGAACATCAGTTTTTTCAGTGCCCGTTTTTAAGTTTATTGCGCCATAATTCTAAAACAGAATGCAGGAAAGATGAAATATCCTTAACAAATATTAACATAGTCGTTAAAAGTAGTTATCACGCGCCATTGTTCTTAGATATTACAACACTGGTTAACTAACTTTTTCGAGTACTTTAGCCTTGTACATAACACGGGTCCAAACATGTATAAATATTTTAAAAACCAATCGGGTAATGGTCCCGTGGCTAGTCTTGCGGACTCAAATATCAAAGATCTGAGGTTCGCACCTAGCTCTACCACAGCTTTATTTCCATTTTCTTATAACTTACAACTCATTAAAAATGGCCAAATATATTTGGGTTCATCATAAGAACATGCAAGTTTTTTAATCTTTAATAAACAAATGCGTCACGTTGGGTTACGTACCTTCAAAAGTTTATATAAATTTTTCGTAATTTATAAACAAATGTTTAAGCTTCAAAGTAACCTATGTGCTTAAATTATACGTTTATAAAAGTTATTTTGTTATTTTTTTTTGTAAAACAAAAAAATCAACTGACTACTTTTATATTTTTACAATTTTAACATGACGAGAAAGAAAATGTTTTAGTTGCTTTTGAAAATTAATATTACAATACCGTAATTATTATTTTTTTCTAAGCTTTGTACGAATCATATTACATCTCAATAACGTTTACTTGTATTTTATATAAAAAAATAAATCTAAAAACCATTTTTTTTCAATTTTATCAGTAAAAGAAAATATGGTATTTTTTGCTTAAGGTTACATTTTAAGATTTATATTACAATCGCCTAATTTATAAACGTTTTGGCAAGTTTCAAACTAACCTACCAAAATAACGTTCATTTATACCTAGTATGCGCACTAAACATGATTAAGTGCCTACCATTTTACTATCTAAAACACGGTAATAAAGCACCGCTTGCCGACTCAAGCCATTTTCTACAAAAATAATTATGAATGCCTCAAAATAAATCCGCTGGTACATATTAAAAAATGTATGGCTTTTACCACTTTAATTATTAAGGTCGAAAAAGAGCTATTGTACCTCGGAATCAAACATAAATTTTAAATACCTGTTTCTCGTAAGCATTGTAAATTTAAATTATTCTACTCTTAGTAATTTACCGGCTAAAATTTTACCGTCAAATATGTTTTAATGGATGTGATAAGCCAAAACGAGGTCTAAAATTTTTCATTGATTCGTCTTCATAATTTTATCAAAAATATTTTTAATGAGTCTAAATCTTTCAAAACGGCATTAATGATAGGATAAAAAGAAAGGGAAACATTTTTTTATGTTATTCATCAAAAATATAGATTGAGTAAACGATTAATTTTTTTAAACTGAAAAACTGCAGGACCAGTATGTCAGCAGGTTTTTATCTTTTTAATATGAGTAGGTGTAAGTACAAATTACATGAATGACTTAATTCTACATGTTATCTTTGTATATAAAATTCTTCTGTGCGAGTGATGTCACTGAACTCCTCCTAAATGGCTTAACTGATTTACGTGCGGTTTTCAGAGAAATGTAGATCTTCAAGCTGCGCGTGTTCGTAAATAATAACATTTTCAAACAAATCTGTAAAAAAAAGTTAGAAGCATATTTTTTTTTCATCGTTCTACCAGGGTTGCATTTGACGAGAATGCATACACAAAAATGGATGGATGTTGTTTTTTTTGTGTTTAAAAAGTTTGTTTTTAAATGTTTACAAACAACATTCGCTTTCTATGGATCCCAATCAGGTTCTTTCCTTATATTCCTCATATATTCTTCCCATTTATTTCTTTTTACTAGATTATTTGTAGGTCTTAAATAATATTAACTGACATTCAATTTTTTTTTTTAAATCGCATTCCTACCTTATGTGCCAAATTTGACATTTGCAAAAAGAATTCCATGTGTGAAAATTAATTATTTTATAATTTGTAATTTAACCATAATCGAGTACCTAGGTACCTACTTCAATTCAATATTTGAATATTAATAATTTTCAGTTTTGGAATTCAATCATATACAAGTACCTAGGTACCTGCTTATCAATGAAAATATTTTTTTAAGGTAATAGCAAGAAAGTCAATGTTCTGGCAGAACAATTTCTGTCGGTCCCGCTAGTATAGAAAGGAAAAATAAACAAAAATACAGTTAATGGATATAAATTAGTATAAAATATAAGTTATGTACAAAACTGCCATAGGTAATAAATTGTCTTTGTCCGCATCCTCCTCTCCGTTGCTCTCTATCCCTGAACAAATATAAGTTTTATAGTGAGAAGATCTTTTGATATAATTATGTATCCCTGTACCGCGGGCCAACTGTTTGTGACTTTTTATAACTTTTATAATCCGAATCATTTCTATCAAACTTATATGTTATTCTTATTTAAATATTATGTAGGTGCATATAATATGCATTTGTGTGTTCGTTTTAAATCAACGTTCGCGTATTGTCAAACCTTATTTTATTGGTGTCATTATTTCGTATTTACTGCATTTTGTGGTTACCTACCGTATTGTATAGGACTCGTCGCTCATTATTTATTCGATGTGTATCAGTTAAATTTTAAAATAAAATGAATTTTTTTCAGAATACGGTTTTGAAATTTAACATACTTAAAAAAAAAAAACAATTTATATCATTTCTTGATTTGGATTTTAACTAAAAGGTTTCTAACTTTTTACTAAGCTCTTTATTGTACCATTTTTAATACAATTACAAGTTTTAAACTGTTTTTTTTTATATACTTACGCACCCATACACACGCTCCCTCTCCCTCATTCATCCCCACACGCACATGTATCCTCTCCCTCATACATTCACGCATACACACATTTACATACACATGAATACAAACGTCACACAAATACAATTACTAAACTTCTTTTCTTATATATTATGTGTCATTATATTAACAGTGGATTTTTTTAACTGGCTTTAGCATTGTTAAGATTTTTCTACTTATTTTGTTTATGTAATAGCTGTAAAAATCCCAAATAAAATAAAATAAATAAATAAAATATGTAACACGTGGAATTATTACATGTGAGCCATCACATTTTTTCTATTTACGTTTTTTTTTTGTAATTTGTCTTGGGATTAAGTCAAGCATAAACAAAGTTTAATTGTGGGCGTAATCGTTATTTTCACGAAGCAAAAAAGCACTATTTGGAGGTGAATCTCACCCACATGATAAAGGATTCAGCTCTTTTACTTCACAAAAGTCAACATATGGAAAAGTTGAGAAAATGGGGATGTTTAAACATGGTGTATTTCACACAGTGTGTAAAATGGCCACTTAAACCAGCCAATGACAAGTCATAAGCCTTGTAAATGCCTAGACTTATATATTACCTTCAAAAGAAGTTCGCTATAATCACAAAAATACTAGGAAATACATTTGAAATACTTTCAGAATGCAGGACAAATTTACCGTTGTTTATGGGGAGAATAATTGGTCTGTTTAACAGCCTACCGAGAGAAGTGGATATTTTCCATGCTGGGATTACCAGTTTAAGACTTTTCCTCTCTAACTATAAATCATAATGTGTATTAGTGACTTCTTCGTCTTTGTTTACTATTGTTTATATGGACCTTAATAGTATATTGTGCTTTTTTATCATGTTTTTGTAAGGTGTACAGTCTTACGCTTTGTAAAAAAAATGATAGTAAATTATTACAAAAAAAAACAAATCCAGAAAAAGTATTTATGATGAAAATAAACTAATGAAAATCGATGCTAAAAACTAATTCATTTCAACTTCAAATAAAGAAGTGACTCAGGAAAAGCATTCACAAATTTACTTTAGGTACCTAATAAACCTTTATTTGCTTATTTATATTGAACATAAACAGCGGATTTAATTACTTTAATACGTGACCATGTTCAATTAATTGTTTCTTGCCATGAAACCGGATATCCGCATTAAAATAAAAGACTTTTGTCTTTTGAGGGTGTACCGCCGCGTTGTGTTCTTGTAAAATCTTTTAATCCAAGGTACAACTTATTTATATTTTGATTAGGAATGTGAGCCTTATTGGGTCTCATTAAATGTTCCGAAGTAATAAATCAATATAAATATTATTTCAATTAGAGGCACGTCTGGTGCTTCTGTTTCACATTGATAATGCAAAATGTCAACTTTTTTATTACTTCTTCCACTTTATTATTTTCATCGGCTAATTCAGAGTATTTGCCTACTTCGTATTTTATTGCCGTTAAAAATAGATGCTAACGCAAAGGAACGAGTCAAAAAGATCGAAAGTCGTTTGTGATATGTGTTGACTGTTGACCCTTTTTACTAATTTGTCTTTTTTATAATATTTTTTAAAAATTATTTTTGCACCACAACAGGCCAGAAGGCCCAATTACAATAACGAATTACATCACCGAACACCCAGGCTTGAGAAAAATCACATTATTTTTTTGTGTTCTCGCCGAAAATCGAACCCGGAACCTTCCGTGTGTGAGTCAAGCGTCTTGACCACTACACCTACTACAATCTACTTCCATTATCCATAAGGACAATTAGTAAGTTCTCAAAATATTAAATTGCTATTAAGAAATGAATAGTGGAAGTGGGTTGCGCACGGATCGATGAGTGGATCAAGCCAAATAGGTGAAATGTATGCACTGTTTATGATTTTTTTTAAATTGGTCTATATAAATTGGTTGTGTTTTTTGTGAATATTTTTGTTTTTTATTGTTTCTTATGTTAATTATAATTAGGTTCATCGGATTAATTTGGTTTTTTTTATTGTTATTATTATGTTAACTTTGTTAAATAGCTAATCTTAGGTATGCTTCACATTTTGTAAAATGTTTCCCTCGGCATGGGACACCCCAGTGAGGGAACATTATTCTGTATAAAAAAAGAATACAAACAATGTAAAAGTATAAATAAATAAATAAATACCCATGCAGGTGTATTCGATGTCGAATGCTTATTTTGGTACATACCAGTTGCAACTGAGTCTTATTTCTGAAATTTCCCATAGAAAGTTCACTTTAATCAGAGGATAACTTAAATATAGTGACATTTGAATGTACTTTGGTTTTTATGATATTTTCTCTTAAATTTTATCGAGATAATAGTTATTTGCATCAAAATTTTAAAGTCTCCTAGAATATATTTATAAATTCCCTTAAATTTAATTATTTGTTACGTTGCGAAAATAATTAATCATCCTTAAAAAAGTATGCATTTTATCATTTTTATTTATACAGCGCCATTTTTATAATATAATCCCTCAGAGGCCCTTTATCAATTCATGAATATTGATTTTAACTTATATTATAGAACTTATATAGTGCATCATAGATTCCTATTAACTGAGGCCCATAGGGCCGATTTAATAAGGGCAAGAGGAAAAATACATTTATGCCCGTCGAGCCGATCACAAGCATGTAACGGTAGCCAACGCCCGAATATTAGGTATTATTTTAAATTACAGATTATTCACTATTCAATTTTTATCGCTTACTAACCGATCTTTTTGTTTAGATATTAAATATTATGTGCGGTTAATTAATTGTTAAAAAGGTAATTATGTGCGATTAATTTTGTGTGGTATTTAAACCATTATTTTGAGTCACAGATTATTATTTATTGAATTTTGATTACTACAAACAACAAAAAAAAATATGAGGCCCAAAGGAGCGATATTTCTAGGTGTTTGAGACCCCTATCAACTAAAATCTAAAGAGCATATCAATTGAGGCCCGTAGGATCAATAAAAAGAGGCCCGGGGGGATGAATTTTTAACATTCAGCAATATTTGACTGTTGCCTGCTAGTTTGATCAATAATTTTACTATGGTAACGTACAAATGTATGTACATTTCCAAAGCTTTAACATGTATTGAAAAAAAGAAGACACTCTTTTTTTTTAAATAACTATTTATTTTAATAAATCGGCCTCGTGGTGCAGTGGTCAGCACGTTTGCCTACCATGCAAGAGGTCTCGGGTTCGATTCCCGACATGGTTGACAATTTGATTTTTTTTAAAGATGTTTTTACACTAGAATATTTCATAGTCCCTGGAAGGGTACCAGAAGCGTACTCCTGATCATCTTACTTTCGTGTAACAAAGATGATTAAGATAAACTGCGATTGGTGTAACAATGCAGTGCCCTATGCACCATTAAGTGCGGAAAGGTAATGATGATGATGATAATTTATTTTGATAAATACGCGGACAGAGTCCATATTTACATAATAATAAAAATAAACATCATATAGATACAGGAATATAATACTAGAAACGAAACAATAAAAGCAATAGCAGAGACAAATAAATATAATGGACAAACACCATGGCATCCAGGTTGAACAAAGATATAATACAAATATAAAATATTATTATTTGCTTTTTAATTGATAAGCGAGGTATTTTATTTTCAACAAAGATTATTTAGATCCTGATAGATCGTTCTGTAAAGAGTTGCCCAGAAACCATAATATTAGTAATATGATGACCGAGGAACAGAATTTCATTATTAATTTGGTAATGTATCCAAAATAAAACTTGATTTTTTATAAAATATACAAAGGGTATATTGTGACGCGTTTCGTCTTGTTAGGACATTTTCAAACAAACTAACTTAAATATTTACAAAGTTTCCAGTTTCTAAAAATAATTGCTATTTTATGTTTGTGGATTTCTATACAAGACAAAATAAGTAGAGTAATTAAAATTCAATTAGGGTATACTGGGTATATTAGAGGAATATTTTGGTTATATTGGGGAAAAACCTTCCATTATTAAAAAATATTTGTTAGGGTATGACTTTAAAATTAATGTAATAATTATAAAAATATTGATTTCATTTATACAGGTTTATTTTGAAAATTATTGTTGAAACTCTACATTGGTGTTTTACACAGGTTTCATTCATGTTTAATTGTCGGCATACATAATAAATAAATAAAAAGAATTTCATTACTTCCGAGGCTACGTGAAGAAATATCAAGAGGTGTTTGTTAGATTATTTTTTTAAAATATGTATGTATATGTTTGCAGTCGGAATATTAAATAAACCATTCAGTATTTTAAAAGTGCGTTATATTCATATCGGAATAGTTATATTTGTATCTTGAGACTTATGTGTAAGCCTGAGCCTGGTAGCCTCGGCGGACAAAGATTGATCATTTTTAATTTATAAAAATATTTTGGCTCATTGAAGACACTTTCAATTTTTTTTAGTAAAAAAAAACCGTGATTTTTTTATTTATTTCATTTTGCATATTATCGCACTTCGCTTGCATACTTGTATGCATATTTCAGCCTTTTTATTTTGTATATAGTTTGGTATCTAGTAATAAGTTACATCAAATGCATTCTGATATAAAAGATATATGAGTTATTTTACACCAGGACAAATTTGTACCGTCGGGAGCAAAGGGTTAAAAGACACATGTGTTGCCGGTGTACAGTTAGGGAGGATTTCTTTTATTATCGTATAAAAATATTTATTGTTTTATTGTTGTCATGTACAGGGTCAAACTAAGGGCGCTAATGAGGGTGAGGTTTTTTAATTCTCTGTCTTGATTTATTCAAACCTAATTGATATTAAATTTATAATATAAGAAATTAAACACTGATTTAAGTCTACTGAACAGTTTATTTTATTTTTAAAAACTTCATGACAGTTGTTTTGCCTTGTTAGGGTATTTTTAAACTAATATGTATTGAATTTTCTTACATAGTTATATAATTCAAGGTACTTAAGCAAAAATTAAAATAATCTTATGAACTTCAGCATGTACGTTAATCATAATTGTATGAAAAACCAATAGTTAAGGGCAAAGCTAAGTGTTCAATAAGTAATGGAGAATTTATGTATTTATTAGTTATTTAAATTCAAAGTTATTCAAATTATTTATTCACAAAGTAACATAACAAATAACAAAGAATTTAAGACGTTAAATTGGAATTTTATAACAAACCAAGAACCCTTGAGCAATGGTTCGACATTATTAAGGTGTAATACTCTCTAATAGCAAGAGTATTTGCCTCATAAACATAGTTTCACTAATGTGAGAGATGTCAATCTCCAAAGTGATAATGTTCAGCTGCTTGACTGCTGATGGGTTTCAGAAAAAAATACTAACTAACTAACTAACTAACCATCACGCCATTTCCCCAGAGGGGTAGGCAGAGAGGATAGAACGCCACACCACTCTGTCCTGGCACACTTCCTTTGCTTCCTTCACATTCATACATCTTCTCATGCACGCACGTCGATTATTCCGACTTTTCACATGACCACTTTCAAGAATTTGTTGTACTTGATCATGCCATGTCTTTCTCGGCCTTCCTCGACTTCTACAACCAGTCACATTCGCATCATAAATCTTTTTAGCCGTTCTTTCATCATTCATTCGCTCCACATGACCGAACCATCGCAAAAGACCTTTCTTAATTTTGTCGATAATGCTTAACTCAGCCTTGCATTCTGCTCTAATTTCGACATTAGGGCACCTATCATACATTGTTTTTCCGCACATTCGCCTGAGGGATCGCATTTCAACAGCATTCAGTCTACTTTCGTCCCTTTTTTTCCAACTCCATGCTTCGCTTCCATACATTAGGGTTGGTACCAGAACTCCATTATGAACTGCTAATTAAGCCTCTTGCGATAGACACTTATTTGCTACGACAGACTTTAAGGCACCATTAACTCTGTTACCGGCACTAACCCTCCTTTCAATATCCTTGTCCATATTTCCATCTCTAGTAAACATACTACCCAGATATACAAATTCTTCGACCTGTTTCAAACTATCTCCATTTACTATAATCTTACATTCAGTCATAGTTACATTTCTTTCAAAGACCATGACGTTCGACTTTTGCACATTCATTAGCAAATCACTCTCCTCGCACACTTCGTAAACCTTTGTAACCAAGGATTGCAGTTCCTCTTCGCTGTCAGCTAGGAGGACTGCGTCATCGGCGTACAGAAGGCAACTGACAGTTAAATTACTCATTTTCGCTCCCACATCCATACTTTTCAATTCTTTCATACATTTATCCATGTATATGTTGAATAACCACGGTGACATTACACATCCCTGTTTGACTCCTTTAGGGATGTCAAACCAGGAAGTTAATGACCCATTTACCCTTACACACGCTACACTATCTTTGTACAAGGAAGCAATAGCGCGGACAAGGTTGTCACTCACTCCATACTCCGATAGAACCATCCATAATTTTTTCCTATCAACTCGATCAAATGCTTTTTGCAAATCAACAAAAGCGCAAAAAAGCTTCTGGTTTTTCGCCAAAAACTTTTCTGTCATATTGCGTAATGCAAAAATTTGATCCATACATCCTCTACCATTCATAAATCCACTCTGTACATCCCATACTTTCTCCTTGGTCACGTTTCTTACTCTTTCTATCAGTATTCAAAAATACTATAGTTTACAACATTATTTTTATTTTTACTTAAGTACCTTGAATTATTTATCTTTATAAAAATATTCAATACATCTATTATTTTCATTCGTTTGAAAATGCCCTAACAAGGCAAAACAATTGTCACGAAATTTTTGTTTTTATATTTGTAAAAATAAAATAAAGTGTTCTCTAGACTCAAATCAGTGTTTGATTTCTGAATTGTAAGTTTAAATATGGAGTTCTACAAAATAAACACCAAATCAATCAACCAATTGATATTATATTTTTAATTTTATTGATTACTCGAATTCTACATAGTATGGATTGCTAACCGGACAAAAATGAACGATATCAAAAAAAAAAATCTTTAAAACCATTACCCTTAAACACCTTAATAGTCCCAGAAAATAGAAAAGTGGTCTACTAGCGGACTTTATAAAAATATATATTCAGGAAATTCCAGAAAAGGGGGACTATAATTGAATAAACAAACAAACAAACAAACAAACAAACAAACAAACAAACAAACAAACAAACAAACAAACAAACAAACAAACAAACAAACAAACAAACAAACAAACAAACAAACAAACAAACAAACAAACAAACAAACAAACAAACAAACAAACAAACAAACAAACAAACAAACAAACAAACAAACAAACAAACAAACAAACAAACAAACAAACAAACAAAACAAACAAACAAACAAACAAACAAACAAACAAACAAACCAACAAACAAACCATCACGCTGTTTTCCCGTAGGGGTAGGCAGAGAGGAAAGAACGCCATAACACTCTATCTTGGCATACAGACCTCGCTTCCTCTACATTCATACATCTTCTCATGCACGCACGCCGATTATTCCTACTTTTCACATGTCCATCTTCAAGCATTTGAAGGACTTGATCGTGCCATGTCTTTCTCGGTCTTCCTCGTTTTCTGCGTCCATCAACATTCGCATCGTAGATCCTTTTAGCCATTCTTTCGCTGTCCATTCGCTCTACATGTCCAAACCAACGCAGCACCCCTTTCTTGATTCTGTCGATAATGCATGTCTCAGCCTTACACACTTCACGGATCTCGACATTTGTGCACCTGTCATACATTGTTTTATCACACATTTGGAAGGGATTGCATTTCAACCGCATTCAACCCACTTTCATAATTATTTTCCCAATTCCTTACTTCGCTCTCATACATCAGAGATGGCACTAGAACTCCATTGTGAACTGCTAGTTTTGCTTCCTGCAATAAACATTTGTTTGCCAAAATTCATTTCAGTGCACCGTTCACCCTGTTCCTGGCACTCACCCTCCTTTCAATATCTTTCTCGGTCTTTCCATCACTAGTAAACATACTTCCCAGGTACACAAATTGTTCTACCTGATTCAGAATATCTCCGTTTACACTGATCACACATTTAGTTATATTTTCATCCCTTTCAAAAACCATCACTTTCGATTTATTAACATCCATAAGCAAATCGCTTTTCTTGCATACATCGTAGACTTTTGTTACCTAGAATTGCAGGTCTTCTTTGCTGCTAGCAAAAAGCACGGCATCATTCGCATACAAAAGACCACTCATTTTCGCTCCCATTTTTAAATCTTTCATACAGTTATCGATGTATATGTTGAACAACCGACTTCTATTTTAGGTATAAAAAAAATAACAAGTTTTATAAAATTTTTGATTAGGCTACTATTAATATTCCTATTTAGATAAACTTTCATGAATTTACGTTTAGACCTAAATTACGTAAAACATAAAATTTATTCAAGTGATATTGTTGTTTAGTTGCAAAAAGCTGGAAAGATCGCCGCATTGAGAATTTAGGACAACTTTGTCCATTCAATGATTACATCTTGTTCATGTTGCATTCTGAGTGGATTTAGGACTGAATTAAGGACCTTAAATCCTTACATCAGCCATTGTTTTTCTGCCGAGCGTCACCACGCGGACAAATGTCAAGACTTCTAATCTCCAGATGACGTCATTTCCATCTGACAAATGTAGTCATACATGACAATTTTTGATGACAAATATTTACATAATGTGGGCAGTCTTCCGTAAATGAGATATATATATATGGTAAAATGATACTAAGAGGTCATTTGGAGGTTTAGTCCAAGGACTATGGATAAGGCGCTGAAAATACCTTTTCTTCACATAAGAAGATTCTACTCTTGTAACAAACAATTTATTGAGCAAATAAATATTATGAAAACTTACGCGTAACCGAACGCCTTGTCAAATGTTCAGGATCACGTGTTGAATTTATTTTTAGCTCCGTTCCCAACAAATTTTCCAAGAAGAAGGAAATTGGTACATTACGTTGACTAACCTGAGCTTGAAATTAATAGGTTTGGAAACATTGCAAGCGCACGAGGTAAAAATAAAGGGGCTAATTGACACACAGTAACTACTCATATTAATCATTTCATTACACTACCCAACCAGTCACATATTTCAATGTAATGCTTCATACATGTGGTATAAACCAAATTTCTTAGAAAAGATAAAGTGCCGTGCACTTGCTCTCTCTTAAAAAGATTACATGAAATAAAATATTTGGGAATAGTGATTGACAGCCATCTTAGGTGGGAATCTCATATTTCTATGACTACCAAAAAACTCCGAAAACTGATATTATTCTACTCATTGAGAAGTGTTTTATATTACAAATCGATTAAATCGTTATGATTTGCACTGTTGCAATCGGTTGCATCATATGAAGTAAAAGGATGGGGTGGTTGTTTGGAGGAAATTTCAAAGCCATTGGCCATTCTCCAAAAAACAATTTTGAATATATTGCTAAAAATGTCACCCACCTACCCTTCTTATACCCTATTTGAAACAACAAATTTACTGTCAGACAACTTTATATACTGAAATCATCGAGCTTCGCAGTAATGACCTTGACTATCTATGCCGGCGTCACCCTGCTACCTCTAGCTAAACCAGCTACGCTGATGCATGACGTCATTGACCCATGCCAAAATCATCCAGCCACATCTAAGTCATCCTGCAACGCCCACATCAACAAGCTTGTCTAAAATCATCTCGCTATGGTTACCGAGTAACACTGACGTCATTAAACTACGCCGACGTCATTCAACTATGCCGACGTCATCCATTTACGCCAATCTCATAAATTATTTGCATACCCCACCTAACTGCAAGTTTTACTGAACTACACTTTTTATCCATTTTCCCGTTTTTGTAACCCTTTTTAGCGTCTGGTGCAAAAATCATTGCTGAATGACTTTCAACCATACATTATCATATTAACATGAAGTATAACAATCACATAAAATTATATTATATATCACATACAGTTATAATTGACGTTTAGTCAGGGGTCTTTGAGACACTGTAAATAGCCTTAACATGTACTCCGTATGCATGGGTTTAAAAATCAAAATTTTAAAACACTTCATGCCTTGATGCCCAAAATCCCCTGACTGTCAAATCACATCATCGAAACGGTCAAAAGTTTGAAATACATAAAAGTAGATGTTACGGAAAATGGCAGCTTTAAAAAAGAACTGGGAGTGCGGCTAGGAATAACAGGCGCTACATTTAACAGTATGAAGGCAGTCTTAAGATCGGATATTTACTCAGTAAAAACCGAATACTGCCTATATAACTCCTGCCTAACACCTATTCTCCTCTACGGATGCGAATCGTTGCACCTCACTAGAGCCCAAAACAGCCAAATTCAAAGTTTTGAGAATATGTGTCTTAGAAGAATCTTGGGTGTGCGGTGGTTTGACTTTGTTAAAAATGAAGAATTAAGATAACGGACACAGCAAACTCCGGTGACAACTGTCATCAAGCGGAGGCGATACGGTTGGCTTGGCCATGTGCTGCGAATGCCTCCTGAAGGCCTTTACCACCCTTGCCTACTTTATTTGACACTTTTTTTTAATTTTATTTATTTACAATTTTAAAAAACCCGTTAGGGTTACATTAGAAATTTAATATTGTCTAGTCATTTTATGTCTCGTCTAGTCTAGTTAGTTCAGTCATCATGTGCTTTTTCAGATTGATTTTAAATTTGTCTCCATTAAAAGTTTTCAAGTAGTAAGGTAGGTCGTTGTAGTGTTTAAGTCCATTATGTAGTATTTTTGACTGTCCTGTGTTTGTCTTTGCTTTTTCAATATGATAGTGTTTTTGTTGTCTGGTGTTATATTTATATACATATACAATAAATATACATATAAGGGCGGGCATATTGCCTTAAGGCAATTTCTTCCTACCTACCCAAACCGTTCAGTTTGAGAAAATTATAAATACATGGACATATTGAATCTTACAATTTTATACAAAAATTAAAAGCAAAGATTAACAAAAATAAATATTTTTATATTAAAATAACACTATACTATGAAGGAGAGGGGATGGGAAGGTAAGAAGAAGGATAAAGAAACAATTCAAATATTTAGATAGTGACATTTCAATCTTGACTTAAATGTAAATAAAGAAGGGGCGTCTCTTACATTAGTGGGTAGATTATTACACAATCGAGCGGCTACTACTGTGAAAGAGGAGGCAAAAAAAATAGAGCGATGACAGGGTATTAAAAGGGTTCTCTCGTTACTAGAACGAAGAGATACTTTACATGGCATCAGGTTCTCAACGTCCTGGACTGATATTCCAAACGCTTTCATGGTCATTTATCTCGTGTATTTACATACACGAGAAAACCTATTTTCTCGTGCCACAAAAGTGGTTCAGAATAGCACCCCTGGATGTTCGTCGGCAGTTCGTGTCAAATCTACGGAAGTCAAACCTGACTTGGGACGATGCACAGGAGCTGGCAGCTGATAAAGATGCTTGGAGGATCTTTGTGAACACCATATGCTCCAACTAGGAAGCGGAATCGGAATGCTGATGCTGATGATAACTATCACAAGCTAAAATTTCAGAAACGATTTGCTAATCATTTTGTTGGTTACTTATGTGGGGTTCATATTTCATTGATCGTACGTGATAAATAATTTCACCTCAAATATAGTGTCAAGACTCCAAGAAGAAACTCAGCGTTTTCTTTTGAATTAAACACATTATTTCCTACAAAACACGAGAGCAACGTCCTGCAGTAAATTGAATCGTTCCTTGTTAATTGAATCGGCATTCACTTCGTAACACTTCATTAGAAATTATTAATAAAATAAAACTTTGTTATTAGTGTTACACATTTTTTATTATTTAACAAAAATACTACTATAGTTTACAGTACAGCACTACCGCGTCTGTTAACACTCTCTTAGCCAAGTGATGTCTTCCCACGTATTAAATCTAAGACTTAATTATTGTAACTTCCACTTATGTGCTAGATTTCAAGAAATAAATTCTACATAACGTCCTTTCCCTCATTGATTATGTTTTCATATCTGTACAGTACTGTAACACCTTAGATACTTCAAATATGGGCAGAATGGTGAATAATACACAGTGTGTAAAGTGGCCAATTAAACCAGCCACTGACTGATCTAGATGAGATGTCTAGACTTCTATATTACCTTCTATTAAATATTATTCATCTCTGTTGTAATATGTTAATATAAACAGCTCCCCAGGGAGTCGAATCCAGTCCTTGTCTACAAAAATATGGACAAACTCAAAATATTGTTGATAAACCCACCTGGTCCATGAAGAAGTATAGAAATTGAAAAAATAAAACTTTCAGGCGTTGCCTAGTATGTAGGTGAAAAAATTCAATTATATGAATCTCACCCGCATAAATAAAAGTTTCAGCTCTTCAACTTCACAAATATCAACAGATGACAAAATTGAAGGAATATAGATGTTCAAATATAGGCAGAATGGTGAATGTTCCAAAGTGTGTAAAGTGGCCACTTAAACCAGCCATTGACCGGTCATAAGCCCTGTAGATACCTAGACTTATATA
Organism: Micrasema longulum; assembly: GCF_059751315.1. Classification (NCBI taxonomy): domain Eukaryota; kingdom Metazoa; phylum Arthropoda; class Insecta; order Trichoptera; family Brachycentridae; genus Micrasema; species Micrasema longulum. Next base: position 714,845 of record NW_028277708.1, read on the forward strand.
TTACCTTCTCTTAAATGTTCCTCATCTCTGTGGTAACATTTTAATCGTTTCTTCTGTCAATTTCAATTGGAGTAGGAGCTCCAACCCTAAAAAATCTAATTTATACACCCATTTTTATGTTGCAAATCCAACGTTTAGGCCTGGTTGCGTACAGCGAACCAGTTTGTTTATACAATAATTCAACATGACATTGGCAAATGCATCTAATTTAATATGCGACGCCATTTTATTTTAAATTTTTTTTTTTAAGAATGACTCTTATTTTGATAATAGGAATCTTGATCAATTACATTATGTATGTGATATAGGGTGTCATTGACTAGAAAAACGTTCAAGATAAAAAGAAGAACTAACTATATTTTGTATCTGAGCATTTTAGCGGTACTTTTGTGAAAATTATTTACGTTTTACGGCTGTCCTATTTGTTAGAAACTTGTGGGCTTTTTGTCGCCATACCGGGATTTTCTTTGGAAAAAAACATTTGAGAAAAGGGTATTTTTATGCATTTTATCGTTGACTAACCTACCTGAAGTAAAATTTATTTTCCGTCTTGTCGTGCTTATTTTTTCTCCATCAATATAGCTGGAAAAAAAATAAAACTTAAATCTACATAAAAAAAAATAGGTTTTACTTCCCGGGAAGTTAAAACTAAAATTTATCACAACAGAGAAGGAAAACATTTTTGAGCATGCTCATAATTGGAACATCATTTCATTAATTTTAAATAAAAATAATTTTGTATCAAATAATAACACGAAACTGATAAAAAATTTGAGACAGCAATTTGGTATTTCCTCTTAAATAAATATTTGAAATTGTGATTTAATGGGTAACTTTCTGTTTTTATGTGTGAACATAACTTAGATTTAAATGTCGATAAATGTAATATAAAAAATATGACATTAAAACGTTTTATGGAATATTAAAAATCAAAACATGTTTTTAAACTTACGCTTTCTATCGTAAAAATGACTATTAATTTTAATAAACCTATTGGAGTACAAAAGAAACGTGTTTTTGAGTATGCAAATGTAAATTTAAAAAGGATATATGTGTCATGAAAGCATATAGATTTCCTTTGTGGTGCTGCCTTGTGTATCGTTAGCACCTTTTTTCCAAAATACCGGAACCCATCAGCTCCTATTATGGACACTGTAATGTGCTCTGAAGTGTCATCAAGAAACACTTACGACACAAGAAATAGCAACCTTAAGAGAATATATTCATAATACCTACCAAAATCAAGGAATGTTTTCGTTAAACCCAGAAATCCGATTAATCCTTGGTATCAACTGTAAGAGAATAATGGTGCTTACAAAAAAACGTTAAACCCATTTCTCTAGGGGTCAGTTGTCCATACCTAGTTGATTTCAATTTGTTTTATATTCGTTGCGTTTTTATTATTTATTATTATTTTCACAATAAGCTAAGAAGCCTAATTACGGTGGTGAAGCATGAGCAAAATCACATTTATTTTTGTGTTTATTTTGTGGAATCGAACCCGGAAACTTTCATTTGCAAGCGAAGTGTCTCAGCTATTAGAACGAGCAAAAGAAGTTGCTTTTTCTAACGTTTTTTACCAAATTTTACAAAAATGCAACGATTTTATCTGACGTTAAATTGTTTTAAATTTGATAATTTCTTCAACTCTTCATTCGATTTAACTGGTTTAAAAATAAGTATTATATCATCATCATCATTCCCTTTCCGCATCTAATAGTGCAAAGGGCACTTCATTGGTACATCAATCGCGAACCTTGATCATTTTTGATACATAAAGATGATCAATCTTACGCTTCAATTGCCAGTCCAGGGACTATGGAATATTTTCCTGTGAAAACACCTTTTTGAATAAATATTTTCATGCCAATCATGTCGGTAATCGAACCCGAGAGTATTATATGGAAATTAAAAAATATTTTCAGGCGTTGCCTAGTAGGTAAAATAATTCAGCCAGTTTAATCTCACCTAAATCAATAAAGGTTTCAGCGAGTATACCTCACAAAAGTCAACAGATTGTAGAGTTGAGTAAATGTAGATGTCTAAGCATAGGCAGAATGGTGAATATGATACGGTGGCCACTATGGCATGGTTGGTTATACGACTAATTGTTCGATTCTCGCCAGTTGCATGGAAGATATCCAAGAAATATTTTTTCTCATCTGGTCTGGGTGTTGTGGTATACTTTTCATAACTTCTTTTCATAACCTCTCTCTCCCTTTGCTGACAAGCCTTTAAAATAGAGGCTTTGAGAGTTATTCCCTAAAAAAATAATCATAAGTCCTTTAAATGCCTTGACATCCATGTTTACTTCTCAAAAATGTTTTCCCTATTTGTTACAATAAATTTGAACAGCGTAAATCCAAAAAAACGCTTTTCATCTTGAATGACGTGTTTTCGTAATACGGAATTTCTTGGCAAAATAATGAAGATTGCAATGTCATTTGCATCGTGACGTTCTTCTCATTCGTATCAAAACCTCATTTATATAATGCTTTTTTACTCTCGAAAAAACTCGCCATTCTTTTTTCATAATAATCTTGAAGCAACAAGAGAAGCTCTGTTGTTTCAACTGGTACAGTGCGGGTTCAAATTTTGCAACTCGGTTGAACTTAGGCTATACCCTGGCTGCGAAATTTGTAAATCTCAAACTACTACAATAATATCAATGAAATAAATCATAAATTATACCTAATTTGTAGATATTAAGGGAATTCCGCTTAAGACGACTACTTTATTTAAAGCAGAAAAATCGGATTCAAGTAAAAAAAACATTTTTTATTTTTTTAATTTGTATTTACATGGATTCTAGAATTTATTTTAAAAAACAAAACTTATTCGATGACGTTCATCTGTCAAAGATAATACACTGCTCTTCTTTGCGTAATTCCCAAATAAAAGTTTTTGTGTAAGGTGGTATGTTAACATATCGTCGTTGCACGTCAAATATAGGCCATGTGATTCGGAGCACATTCTGAAAAAATCATCAAAATGCGACTTTTTGGCATAAAGTAATTAATATTTTGAAAAAATATATTACTTTATTAAAAAAACACTGTATTTTTCCTACTTTGTTTATACACAGATGTGTTATTTTTGGTTCAGTTTTTAAAAAAAATCGTTTTTATCGATTTTCTCAGAATGTGCTCCGAGTCACATAGCCCATATTTGATGTGCAACGACGACGTAATGTCTGTCGCCACCTTGCACATAATTATATAGTATAACGAAGAACGCAATGTTCTCTTGATTTTTTATTTGCTGTAGTGTATTGGAATAATACATGGCGAAAATGGGTCATATTTTCACTGAAAACAGAATCAGATAGTATTCCTCTCTGAACACATTATTTGGATAACCATTTTTTGTCATTTTTTTCTGTTATTTTTTCGTGTGTCAGTTTAGGCAACTTAATCTAGGTCGTTTTATCCAAAAACATACAGAAACAAAATGTATGTTATGTTCATCAAAAAATCTTAACACGAGTCATATTGCTTCACTACACACCTAAAATAAGATCCACCAAAGTAATAAAACTTCAATAATCACAAACCCGCTGTATAATATGAATCTAAAAATAATACCTATGCAAAAATAAATATTTTTAGGGTAATTTTGAGAAATACCGCATCAGAAAAACGCATTTGCGCACACTGTATGTTACTAGATACTATTAGAGTCATCTGTACGTGTTGCATTAATTATATTTCAAGGTTCATGCGTTAATGGTTAAATACATATTACCCGTATGTCATCTTATCCGGTATGTCATCTTAAGCTAAATTCCCCTGTAACAAAACCGACAGGGTCTTGAACCTACTAGTACATTTTTTTTAAAACCATTGTACATGTAAAAATAAAGATTGAGGCAAAAGACAATGATAAAGTATTATTTGACTCTGTCAACGTTTTGCCTATTAACAAACAGTATCAGGTAATCATAGATCATTATTTCTTCCACTGCAGCTTTAAATTCAGAGTTACCCACTAGATCGTCGGTGCTTCGACAGAAAAACTATTATGAAGATAGAACAATGGGGAATGTAATACTTAAACTTTTTAACTGAATACCTGATGAAAATCAAAGGGATTTTTATTTATGCATTTTTGAAAAATCATCAAAATTTTATTTAAAAAAACAAATGAATCTTAACTGTACACATAAATGTTTTTTATATTCTTTATTTAAACCTGTAAGTACCTTTTATAAAAAAAAAAAAAAAAATATGTGACCCGCTAACAAGCCTCGCCTTTGCGGGAACATGCAATTAGGAGTATATATTATATTTTATTGTTAAAATTAATAAATAATAAAAAATAGCATATAAGTAACGTATATCATTGTACCAAAGTTTAATCATAAATATTTATTAAACTATTATATCTTGGTGCAAATGGGCACTGCACTGATATACCAAATGCAGTGTAGCTTGATTGCCTGTTACACAAAGACAATATGATCATTCTTACGCTTCATGTGCTAGTTCAGGGATGGTGAAATATTAATGAGTAGATTTACCTTTAAACCACAAACCATCACGCCGTTTCCCCGTAAGGATAGGCAGATAGGATAGAACGCCACGTCACTCTATCTTTGTATACAGGTCTCGCTTTCTCTACATTCCTACATCTTATCATGTACGCTCGCCGATTATTCCGACTTTTGACATGTCCATCTTCAAGTGTTTGTTGAATTTGGTAATGACATGTCTTTCTCGATCTTTCTCTATTTCTGCATCGATCAACATTTGCATAGTAAATATTCTTAGCCGTTCTTTCGCTGTCCAAATCAGCGTAGAGCCTTACATAATGTACGGATATCTACATTTGTGCATCTAACTTACATAGTTTTACCACACATTTGCCTGAAAGACCGCATTTCGACAGCATTTAACCTACTTTCATCCCTGTTTTTTCAAGTCCATACATCGCTCCCATACACCTTTAAAACGATTATTTGAAAATAACCTTGTCGGGAATCGAACCCGCGACATACGCTTACAGAAAACCGTCCGGATATAGAATGGAATTTTTAATGTAAGTGAGCAAAAATAGTTGTCTGTGGGCGAAATTCTATCTAATGGTCAATGTTACATAGTGTTTATAGACTTTTACAGAAATGTTTTTATTTTTATTTTTAAGTAATCTATGTAAATTTCCTAAGGTCCGTGTCTTCAAACATTTGAACATACTAAAAATAATATTCATTAAACCAACTCTGTTTTTAGGAGTTGCCCAGTAGATGAAACAATTCAATAAGGAAGTTTAGTGCTACGGGATATACGATATAAAAAAATATTTTCTTGCGCGCGGTAAAAATTAGAGCTATGATTTGTACGGCGAAGTTTCTTGAAAATGTGTGAAAAAAATGATTTTATAAAAGCGAACTACTAACGAAGTCATCAGTTCTTGATAGTCAATGGTAAAGTGTTGTGATAGATTTACAGTTTCCGGAAAGCCAGATCACCAATCAGCAGAACTCACCGAAGGAAACTTGTGATGTCACCCGCGGAATAATTTTAAAATTGCAATTTTTGTTTAATCATGGCGCTGATAATACGATACATGTATTGAATTTTTTTGGATTTTTTCGATAGTATTTTAGCAAACAAAAAAATGTTTTAAGAAAAACACTTATTTTCTTCATTGAATATAATATAACTAACATCAAAAAAGGCTTTCTTTTTTTACTTTGCAAAAATAAGAGTTCAGACTGTGAATGTTTTACAGTGTGTAAAGTGATCACTTAAACCAGCCATTGAACGGTCATGACCCTTGTATATGCTTAGATTTTCGCAAGTCCTCAAAAATATGGTGGTCTCCATCTCTGTTTTAATATATAAAATTAAAAAAACTTGACACGTTAGTATGACGCAATTCTGTGAAAGATCACGTCAAAGACGCTTTGCAGTTTTACTATGTCTATAAAAAGTTAGCTTACCAAGTTATTAAATATCACAGTAAACTTAAGTAATGAGATCTAGGATTATTTTATGGTATGAACCATGAACCATCCAATTTCGTTATCAAGTCCGAGTTCCTTGGCGTGGAATTCAAAGATATAATAGAATGAAATAAATTATTCAGATCTTCACTTTCGAAGCAAGTTTCTCGGTTTATGGCCGAATTACATGGGTCAGAAATCTGAAAAGATTTGAGCGAGAAATCTTAAGAACTTTTTACTTTATATTTATTACGCGGATTCGAATTCAAATGCGGGCAAGCGCAATAAGTAAATACGCATTATGCGCATACTACTGCGCGTGCGTTGTGGACGCAATCATATCTTTAGTGTGGACGACACAATATGATTTTTTTAAATATTTTAAATCTTGGAATGGGGCACACATAAACATATTTTTATGTGTGCTCTAATAACAATAATGTACATAAATTTAATTTAAAAGTTATTGAACACATATAGGTTGACGGTGCACTTAAACAGTAAAACAATACAATCTCATTGCATTTAATCAAAACTCTACCACGAGTATAAACCACGGTAGGTCACATTTGGACTTTTGTTCAGGAAAGCGATGTTCCTATCAACTAAATGTTTGAAACCCTATGACTTTTTTAACAACTGCAATCATTAGGTTCGGTGAACGGTGAATTCCATAATTTTATTCATATTTGGCCATAGTTAAGACAAATACGCTTATTTGTGTATATTTTGGAAATTAATAGACTTCCATGTTTTATGCTCTAATACATTTGTATGGAAGAACACAAAGCAAAAATTAATTTACAGACAAAACACGGTAGTCCATTCAAGTATACTTAGCGTGTTTTTTCATAAAACAGCATTTTATTATATATTTAATTGACTGACTTGATTCCTACATTCTTCTCTTATAAGCGGATAGTTAAAAAGAAATTAAAAGTGATTTTTAATTATTTTTATAGGAGCATAAGCATTCATTTGTTATTACAGCTCTAGAAATAAAACAAAAAAGTACTCCCGGTCATTATCCAAAACATCAGTTAATGAGGAATTATGCGGAATTAGACAGTAAAATTTGCGTCATTCTCGGAAGTATCCACTGTTTCGAAAAAAGTAGATCTTGGTATTTGTCCATGCTGATTGGACGTAAAAAGTTTTAAACTTGTAGAAAGTCACCGGGAAATAAAATATTTTGCATCATTGTTTTTTTTTTTTGCGAAGGTCTACTGTTGTGAAACTTTTACTGTTAAAATTGGTCTTAAGAAGAAAGCCGCCCTTCTTATCTGCTCGATGTTTTGCGGAGTTAGTTGGAATTACGCGGAGTGGTTTTTTAAAGGTCCTTTTTTTTCTTCTTTTTTTGACATGATATTTAGTAATGTACAGGAAACTTTAATTGGCCTATAATTTTTGTTAATTTGTAAATATATTTTTTTCTTATAATGGCTGTTTTGTTTTAATAAATGAATTAATAAATCAAATTGAATAAAGATAGAAAATAATATTATAAAACTCCCCGGTTCTACACTTACTGTTTATTTTATTACCAAAAAATCAATTAGATATTGTTTATGTTCAAAACATTAACTCTTTGGTCAAACATTTTAATCAATGTTAGTAAATATTAGTATTTAACCACTTACCGACTTTTGAATGTAAAAAGATTTTTTTTATTATTTCAATGTAAAATTATAACTTTTGTATCTTTATTAATTAAAAAATATAACTCAAATAATCAAAATAAACTTTAATTAAACAACATGAAGGTATTTTATTTTTTAAAAGCTTAAAAAAATAATATTCCTCTGATAAATAATTTAAAAAAAATCCGTACAGCCTACTTTTTGATTTAAAAATTAACCAATCGTATAACGTTTAAGGTCTAAGCCCCTCCCCTTCCTAAGCCCCCCCCTTCCCCCCACACATTCTGCAACATATCGTTTAATATTATTAACCTTATTTTAGTGCATTTTCAGACATGGTGGTGTTTGCATCCCCTTTAACTCTGCATTTAATTTATGTATTTTTTCGTAAATACAATGTGTACTACGGTGATGATAAAGGTGAAAATGTATTTTAGCATAAGCACGTTGGTGTAGTTAGTGTTGTAACGAAGAGACGTGTACGTCTCGAAACTGGGGTAGATGCAAAAAATCGGTAAGTGCTTAAATACTAATATTTACTTACATTTATTCAAATAATAAGAGTTCATATACAAAGTGTTTCCACTTTCATTTTTAATTATAATATAAATAACTATAGAGTTTTTGCTTGGTTGTAGAAATTCTGGATTAATTATATAATAACTTTTTATGCTTGTTTATGAAGAAACGAAAATATAGATGAACTTTCTTAAAATAGTTAGGGTCAATTTAACATAAAAAGTAAATTACTATTAATTACTAGTAATTATTTGACATATTCTGATTTATGAATCACTTGTATCAACAAAATTCCTAATTTATTACCAATAATTGCCAACCTATTAAGAACGTTATTGTAATTGACGTTAGTTGGGAATGTTTCTTCCTGAAATAATATTTGTTACCTTGTACGTCCTTGCGGTACATGAAACCTTATTAATTTTACAATTTCTAGGTAATCAAATACAGGGTTGCCTATTTTATACAGCTATACAAAACTCAACAATATATTAATTAAAACTGAACATTACAAACCAAACAAAACATATTTTTACTTTTGGAATTATTATACATTTTTTTTTAATTAATTTATTGCATTAATAATTTTACATATTTAATACCAAGGTATAAACAGGATGATTGGAAGATGGGTGCAAAAAGCTTTAAGGCAAAGATAGTATCGAAAATTTAGAACCGTTTAAGCCATGTTGTCTGTAAACTGCTTATTTTTGGCCAAATTGAATGAAAAATAAATTTATTTTATTTTATTTAATTACTAGGCAAATATTTTTTTATTTGTATGCCTAAAATTAAAAATTTTCCTCCTCAAATTGGTTTGTAGGTCCTAATTTCCATAATTTGTAAGTTTTCCGCGTAAATGACACTTCAAATAAAAGATCGATTATCAAGCATGTTTTCAAAAAGATTTGAACAGAAAAACACCCACTGTTTTTTCAAAAGTAAGGTTTAAAAAAATATATTTTTTTTTTTATGAACTTTAAATGTCTGAAAAAAAAGGTTAATGACAAAGTCCTAAAACATGATTTGCTGGATTGCTAACACATTACTTTAATTAAATAAAATAAAAATGAATTCATTCATCATTCAATTTGGCTATAAATAAGCAGTTTACTTAAAATTTTGGGAATTTTCGATAAAAACATAAAAATTAGGTAAAAAAAAAAATAAGACTTTATCTAATACAACCATGGCTTAAATGGTTCAAAATTGTCTGTACTATTTTAGTCTTAAAGCTTTATACCCATCTTCTAATCACCTGTATAACTTGTGGGTTAAAAAATAAATACGAAGCGTCTTCTGGTTAGGATAGTCTCCATTTAACTTTAAGCAGTTTTATACTAATGTAACAATAACAAAAAAACTAAAACTACTCTATTATAAATGCATAGCTAATCAAATGTAATAATTTAATAATCATTATTATATGGATATAAAGTACATATATGTGCTTAGAATACATAATATTGCTTAAACGTAAATAATATAGTAAAATATAAAATGAAAAAACAAATATAAAGTTATGTTATACATAAGAATATAAATAATATTAGTAATAATTATATAAAGTAATGCGTTTATTAATCTACATATACTATATTTTTCCAAAAAGTCTCTACACTTATTTATTTGTGCAGTTATTTTTATTTGAACATTTGTTTCATATTTTGAGTCCTTTTTATTTGGTATTAAATAATTCAATATTTTTGGAGCAATTACACTATTTTGTTTTTTACCAAAGCAGATTGATTCAAATGGGACAATACAATTACATTGTGTTGCTGGATGAGTGTTTATATTTTGTTGAGTTCTTTTGACCTCACTTAATTTATCATAAAATTTAAGCAGTAGGCATCTTACAAACTACTGTATTATATCCAATCTCTTAAACTCGGCGGAAAGACCTTCTTTTGGATACCTCGAGGGTTTTTTAAGAATGATATTTACGATCCATTTTTGTGCTATTTTCACCGGTTCAAAGATTTAACGAGAGCAACCTTCCCAAGCTAAATTGCAATACGATAGTTTGCTTTGGCAAAAAGAAAATTAGATTTGTCTCATAAGATGAGCATTCGAGAAATTCCTTAAACGTTTAAAGATGTATGCTGATTTCCGTATTTGCTTGGACATTTCTATAATTTGATCTTTCTAGCCTAGTTTAGAATCTATAATGACCCCTTAGTATTTTATTGAATTTACTTGTTCTAAATTATCACATTCGCACAAAGTATTAGGTATGCACGAATGGATCTTTAATGAAACATTTTCAGGTTCTGTTTTTTTTTGTGATACTGAAGCCGATGAATTTGTTTTTTTTAAATATTTAAGTGAAGTAAATTATTATTTTACCAACTTTTACGCATGAGATAGCTTTTTCACAATTTTGTTTTGCTTTTATCCCAGATTTAGAGTCAAATATTAGCACCGTGCCATCAGCGAAAGTTATTTATTTATTTATTTTATTTATTTATTTATGTACGGCATTTCTGCCATTTACATATATGTGGTATAAAGAGTGCTCAAAAAAAAATATTTAAAAAAAAATCATGTATGAAATATTAATATACTCGTACTGTACACATTATTAATTACTTGAAATACATATATATTTTAAAGAAATTATACAATAACAAAATACATTAATCAATCAAATTATAACTATTCCAACCCAATCTTCTAAAGATGATTTGTTATACCTCCAATCGGTAGGTTGCATCATTTATTAATATAAATGTTCAACAATAACGAACCCGAGCACTGAATTTTAAGCACATTTGTTTTCTACGGACACTATTAATACATACATTTTGGGTCCTCTCACTTAGATGATTTGTATACCACGCTTATGTTTGTCAAGCTATTCCGATTTCACGTAATTTGTGAAATAGTACTTTGTAAGACACTATATCAAAAGCTTTTGCCAAATTTTTTTTTTTTTTTCCATGGAATTTTCAAGTATATGGTTATTTAGTTCATTTTTTTTAATTTTTTTATTTTTATTTATTAAGGAAAAACAACAGTTGTTATATAAAAATACAAAAACCAGCCAATGACAGGTCATAAGCCTTGTAAATTGACTTCTTGACTTCCATATTCCCCTATTTAAGGTATTCTCCATCCCTATTGTAATTTGTTAAAAAATAGTACATACATCCAGTTAAAGTTTTTCACAAGTATAATGAGAGAACATATTACACAGTAAAGAGAAAAATAATATATTATATAAGACATGAGAAAAAAAGAGTTCTAAAAAAGATGAGGAAATAGAGTGGAGGAGTGGAAGAGAAGGATTTTCATAATATAGTTGACCAATTGAAAATTTTGATATTATAATAATATAAACATAATTAAAGGAACATAAACTTATTTCACACTGACAAATCTTTTATTTATGAATTTACTAGTAGCTACAGTACATCTTCTACTTGAAGTATATTTTGCAATGTTATATTTATTTATTTTAAACTTCAAGTACAGGAAATAAGTACTTTGGCGGTCCTATTGCTAAAAGCAATATGTTCCAGCCAACCAATCATCCAATTATCCAGTCTTGGATAATTACCACACTGCAGATCTTCCGATGGCGAGTGGAAATTAAAATAAAACTTTAATTGTCTCTTTATTTTCTTCATTTAATTAATCATTTTATATATACGATATATGGTTTGCAAACATATAAGGTCGGGTATACTCATTCAAGGCAATTTTTTTCTACGTACCCGAACCGTTTGATTTTAGACAAGAAATATGAAATAATATAATCATGTTGTCAGTATAATACAATAGAATCGCTTAAAACATGTCATTCTTAAATTATAAGTACGATATATACGTGTAGATAAAAAAAAAACAGTTAAGTAAAAGGCGAAAATCTACTCAATATAATTAGGAAAGGGGGCAATAAAAATGGGGTGGAAATAGGAGTGGAAAGAAAAAAACAAAATATTCGGATAGTGACATTTCAATCGTGATTTGAATGTGTATAATGAAGGGGCGACTCTGATATTACGGGGTAGATTATTCCGCAATCAAGCAGCTACTACTGTGGAAGAGGAGGCAAAATAATTAGAGTCATGAATGGATATTGGGCGGGTTTCCTCATTACTAGAACGTAGAGATAAGCCATGTTGTGGTTAAAAGAAGTCTCTCAGATAAACAAGCGAAGTGGAATTTATTTTAAAATACTGTAAAGAAGTGATAAAACGCGAAGTTTCTTCGTCGCCTGCCAGTGTAGGGCGTGTGTAGTTAAATTTGCAAAAAATAAACATACAACTTACGTTGGACATTCTGCAATCATTCTATAACTGAGCGTCGAACAAAATGCAAGGCCGGCCGACAGAATACGCTGTCAAACTATTTTCCGCACCGACAGCTCTCAGCAAATACATGCCGTTTAAACTCTAAAGCTCTAAACCTTGTGAATTCAGTGAAAAACAAATCTCATGTGCTTAATTTTCATCGCGTATCATCAAATAATCATGACCTACGTAATTAACTTATCTCAAATCTGGATAATCTTCCGACGGATCACTATCCCGGCAGTTTCAACTTATCCACCAGTTTAAAATTAACATCCAGCTAACATATTTTATCTGCATAACCAAGAAGTGGAAGAAGTAAGCTCTAGAATAATGCTCGCTTAATATTGAGAGACAAGAAAGTCTGTGATCTTTTAAGCGAGAGTAGACTGCTTTAAAGTTTACGTTTAACTTTGTCAACCTGGGGTGCAATTATAAATCTCCTCCATTCTCTAAGGAGTGGTTAATTTAGGGAAATTTAATTTTTCCATGCGAATAATTTTTGCTTCATATATGGCCACACTGATAATGAAACGTAAAAAATATGAACAAGTGAAATCAAACATGATGATTTTCATTTAGAACATTATTGCGAACTTAATCATTACCCTAAACACTTAATTATGTTGAATTGACCAAACCGTTTAAGTTTTATTTTCGTTTTTGAAGCAGTTTTATAAATCATCTGACGTTTAATCATCAGTGTGGCCATTATATGAAGCAATTTATCGTCGCATAAAAAAAAAACTTCAAATTAATCACTCTCTATGGGTTAGAGAAGATCCAGAAAATCGCTCCTGATCGTCACACCCTCAAATGGGTAAAAATTCACTTGAAAATATTAACGAGTCCATAACTGTGTGTTTTATAAACTGTAAGTGATTAGACTCACTTTTTCCCATACATCAATAAATGACATTGCTCTCACTATAGCCAGTTTGAGCACAGAGCTATGTACATTTTGTACATGGCCAAACTTTGAATGCGATTATCTCAGTTCTACATATTGGTGAGTTATGTCACTTGTACGCTGACCGCCTCAATTGTAAATACAATAGTGAATATTTTAAAATAAACCAACGTAAAATGTGCGTAGCTCTTTCTAAGGACGAAAGATACTGTAATAACAATGAAGAAAATAGCTGTTCCTATTTTATACTTAACTATATTTACTGGAAGAGGGGATGTTTGTGTGGTCCCGCTTAAATGTTTTGAAACCGAGAGAATTCAGACTTGAGTCTAACAAATAAAGGGTAAAGTACCCTACGGATTATTTGATTATTTGATTTATTTAACCTTGGGCAAATAAGACAATAGTTAAGTGAATACGATGTAGGTTGGAGTAAAAAGAAAATTTGTTTTTATTTTATTCTATTGGTTGATCGAATAAACTAAGCCAAAAAAAATATTTTTAGAATTTTTATTTATCGTATTATCAGCGCTATGATTTTTAAAAGTTTTGTTTTTTTAAATTACTTCGAGTGTGACGTCTCAAGTTCTCTTCCTCTTTTTCTCGATAAATTCTGCTAATTCTTCAATTGACTTATTGTAAACCGGAAACCTATCACAACTCTCTTATTATTGGTAAATTCATCTGAACTATTAATGTCATGAAAAGTAGTTCATTTTTATTTATTTTTTTAAATTTCATTCATGTTCAAGAAACTTCGCCATACAATTTAATGCTCTTATTTTAACCGCGCTTAAGAATATATTTTTTATATCCAATTTCCAGTAGGGTTGAACTAGGAAACCGAACATCTGCTCAACGATAAAATATATATGTATATTAATTTAACGTAGCTACGCAGAAAGCAGCCTGTCCACAATTTTGAAATAATGATATATTGGTGTTATCGGGTGCAGTAAGGTCAATTTTTTATTTTATTAAAACAACCAGGCCGTATTTATACAAAAAAAACTGTAATAATTACCTTCTGAAAATAGCGTTGATCACAAAAACGGCATTTCTCAAATGGCAGAACAAAATCTTATTGACTAGATGCTGATGAGAAAATTAATGCTTTCAGAAATCAAGTTCTCTTTAATAAATTAAATTTGGATAATACATAATACATAAGTATTTAAATTCATCAATTTAAAAATACCTGTAGACAAAAAACATGTTGTATTGCAGAATGTCACCTCATACGATCAAAGTTTGAATGATATTATCATTCAATATTATCAGATCTGGAGCCTTATGGTGAAAAGATGTGACATTTTGTCACCCATTCGACAATAGTCGATTGGGCATCTTGATTGCTTTGTCATAATGCTATTCTTGAAAACCCTCCGACAATTTAATTACAAAGACAAATGAAAAAGTGGCAACACTAACAAATCCGTATTTATCTATGGCTCTCCTGCCACACGTTAAACTTTACTGTTTCTTGTAAAATTTCTTCCGTTGAATATTTTGTGTATGGAATATTATGAAAAAAATATAAGAAAATGTTTTACTGAGACACTGCAACATTGGTAATTATTATTTGCATTTGACATAACACACATCAACATATTATTAGAAATATTCATTTAAAAGCTTTTAAAAACATATTGTATAAAACATATTTCAAGTACGTATTTTGACATTGACGAGCGAAAAAAACATTTTTAAATCATGTTTCTAGTGACAGTTCATATTATAATGGATTAAAAATAAGTAGAGCTATATTTTTTGCATATTTGTTGATACGTCATCATCATAACATTGATCAGTGTGGTAAATTTTAAGTTAAAATACAACAAAAATACCTTACCGTCATTCAAACATGAATGCCGAGCGTTTTACAAGAAGGAAGTTTGACAGCTGAAGTTACGAAGTCGCATTCGATTATTTATCAATGTCGAGTGTTTTGGGGCACTCGAGATAAAGTCGATTGGTTTTCAAACAACTGCATTCATATGGGTGGTTCAAGAATGCTGTCACTCGTCGAATTATGGAAGTCGCATTCGATTCTAAAGACGAATGAGTCAAGCATGAGGCCCCTTTTTTGATAAAAATCATAAACACTAAACTGCGATTTATACACTGACAAAAAATACTTTTTTTAGATTTTTCAGAATATAATGTCGTTTTTACAACTACGCCTACGTCCCTAAATCAATAAATACGTTACATGTTACATTTTTCAATCTTTTTTAGTTCAAAAAATTTTTTTTCTTCAGATTTTCCTCATGGGATAGGTGTCATTTTTTCAGTTCCAATTTTTAATAGTAGAATTAATATTTTATTTATTTCCATACTTATTAATTTCGTTTCATGACCCTTTTCTCAGATCCTTTCAAAATTTATTTCACGAGGTTTGTTTTATTTATTTTGTATGTTTATTATAATTTTTCGAATAGTTTTCGAATAGTGACAGTTCATATTATAATGGATTAAAAATAAGTACAGCTATATTTTTTGCATATTTGTTGATACGCCATCATCATAACATTGATCAGTGTGGTAAATTTTAAGTTAAAATACAACAAAAATACCTTCCCGTCATTCAAACATGAATGCCGAGCGTTTTACAAGAAGGAAGTTTGACAGCTGAAGTTACGATGTCGCATTCGATTGTCAATGTCAAGTGCTTTGGGACACTCTAGATACAGTCGATTGGTTTTCAATCGACTGCATTCGTATGGGTGATTCAAGAATGCTGTCCACTCGTCGAATTACGGAAGTTGTATACGATTCTAAAAATGAATGAGTCCAGCATAAGGCCCCTGGCTGTTTTCTGCAAAATGCATATTTTAGGTTATGTGGTCAGTCAGACTTTAAAAAACCCCAAAAGTTCTTCATGGTTAAATAATTTTTCAAATTTATTGATTGATTTTTCACAATTAATTAGCTGAAATAAATAATAATACTACCAACACATAATGACACACATACATCAGAGTTTTACTAAAGCTGGCTGTTTTCTGCATAATGCTCACCTTACGTTGTGTGGTCAGTCAGACTTTAAAATCATTAAATCTTTTCAAATACAATATTTAATTATTTGACAAAGTAAAAAACATTCTAACTATTGTATACATTTAGTTATTAAATCTTTTCACAAAAAAGCTATTATCTCAATTTCGTTTTTCTATGGTTAGTTGCTTTTTGCATAACTACGTTCAATTAAGGGTAACATATTGCCTAAGATCTGGTTCTTACAGAAATGATTGTACTTAATAATTAACGTTAACAAAAGCTGAACATCAGTTTAGCCATCTATTATATCGGTACGCACGCGCAAATTCTGATTTGAAATATGGAAGGATTCTTGAACAAAAAAATGAACGGATTCTTACTAGATTTTGGCATGATGAAAGGTTATTCTTTTTCTTAATCTTAAGAGGGGGTCAGTGCTAAAAAGGTCCTGACGTCACTGCGACCTGTGAAGATCTATTGTGACGGGTCCCCGTAAATAGTAAATATATATATATTTATATTTCACACCCTCCAAGCCCAAGAAAGAGCCTGGCTACTGTGGGGAAGACAATAGCTCTCATTTTGCTAAATCTCCCCCTCTAAGCCCAGATCCGTTAAGTACCGGGGCTATTAGATAGGAAGCGAGCTCTTTAACATCCTCAAGTTTAACTTGTGGTGATGAAAGGCTAAGAATTAAATTTTATTTAATGTTAAATTAATTTTGTACACATTTTGTTCATATAGTTTAATAATAATTAATAATTGTAAATAACCACATACCGACTTTTCTGTATTTATCTGTATCACGTTTAACAAAATTTTTAACCACAATGCTAACTCTTGAAATATAACATTCTTGAACAAATTTAAAATTAATGTTAATGAGAGTGTAAATAAAAACTATAACGCCTTTGATGAACACGTCAGAGCAGCCATCGAGGAAAGCAAACGTAGACAAAGGAATATTGGTAATAGAAGACAAGGTAATACTCCATTGTTTAATATGAAACTAGATTTACTTATAAAAAAAAGGAATCAACTACATAAACAATGGAAATCGAATCCTCGAAATGCGTCGCTAACGGCTCTCAAAAACAAAACTAGAAATATTGTAACTAACTACAGGAGAGTAATCAATTTAAAATATTTTAGTAAATTGCTCAATGAATGTGCAAATAATCACAGGAAAACTTGGCAAATTTTAAACTCTGTATTGACAAATAGTCGTCAAAAAACTAATTATAAATGTGTCTGCCTTATAGTAAATGATAAAATTATTGATGAATCGGAACAAATAGCAGAATCATTTAATAATTTCTTCATATCGATTGGAGAGGAACTGGCTGCAAAAATAAAAAAGTTTCCAGGTGATTTAAATACAATAAACGCGCAAACAACGGCTGCTCAATCATTTTATATGACTAAAACATCCAAAACTGAAGTTCTGAGAATCATTTCTACTCTTAAGCAACGAGCGGCTGCAGGAAGGGACGGTGTAACGCCAAAAACGGTAAAAAATTGTAAATACGAACTAGCTGAACCTTTAGTTTAGACCTCATTACTTAGCGATGGTACAAGGTATATTTCCTGAAAAACTTAAATTCGTCAAAATTATACCATTTTATAAAGATGGATGCAAGAAAAATGTACACAACTACAGACCCATATCCATTCTTTCTGTTTTCTCAAAAATTTTTGAACGAGTACTTAAAGACAGACTTTCCAAATTCTTAAATGACTGTAATCTACTGACTCCATTACAATATGGCTTCAGGAAGCATTCAAGTACAAAAAACGCATCCTTTGACTTTATTTCTACGATCCAGAAACATTTAGACCAAGGTGATTATACTGCTGGTGTTTTCATAGACCTAAAAAAGGCTTTTGACACTGTGGACCACAGCATTTTAATCGAAAAACTTCAGTATATTGGTGTAATTGGAATACGTCTAGAAATTTTTACAGACTATCTTTCAAACAGATCATCTTTGGTAGAAGTTGGAGGTAAGTTTAGCACTTCTGGTAAAATCACCTGCGGGGTACCTCAGAGGTCTATACTCGGTCCATTGCTATTTCTTATATACGTCAACGAAGTGACAAAATGGGGCATCAAAGGAGGAATACAGCTTTATGCAGATGATACGACTATTTTATATCACAGTAAAAACAAACAAGATTTACAGAAGACGGTTGAAAGTGACGTCTTACATCTGGCGGAATGGCTGCGTTTAAATAAATTGAGCTTGAATGCAAAAAAGACTCACTACCTTCTATTTGGAAACAAGAGCAATGAATCTATTGATGTCTTTATTGGTGATGATCGTCTGGAGAAAAAAAATAGCACTAAGTACTTGGGACTGTTAGTGAACTCGCAGCTTACTCGGAATGAATATGTTGAGCACGTGAAAGGAAAGATTGTCCCTGTAGCTGGAATACTGTACAGATTTCAGAGAATGCTTCCAGTTTCGCTGCTTCGAGCAATCTATTTTTCTATGGTTCATTCACATTTATCATACCTATGCTGTGTTTGGGGTTTTGCAACTAAGAGCAAAATTTCTGAGGTGCTGCTTATTCAGAATAGAGCGATCAGAAATGTGCTTCACCTACCGTATGATACTCATGTAAGGGACATTTATTTTGAAACAAAAATCATGCCTTTTAGCATGCTTTCCTATTTCGAGATAACTGACACTATCATTAATAATACTCTCGACTCAATGCACTGTAACATAAAGCCCGCTTTCATTAGAGACATCCATCGGTACAGTACTCGATCAAAAATTAATATTTATATTGGATCTGTGAAGTCTACGAAGTTTGGTACTAGATCTTTACAATACATAGGTTTCAAGGAATTTAATAAATTGCCACAAAAATTTAAAGTACCAATTTCAAAATATAGAAACAGGACGTGCGAATTGAAGAATTATTTTTTCCAGAAGAACTTTGAATAAATAATGTTAGTTTATCCAGAGAATGCGCATCTTGAACATATAACTTTTAATATTTTACCGTTTTTGCTTGTATATGTAATTTTTAATACTATTGAAATGTTATTTGTGTTTTTTTATACTTTTTTTAGCTTGTATACGTAATTTCAATACATTTTTGATAAAAAAATTTAACCTGTATTGGGTGTGCGCATACTTTGTTAATTAAAAAAAATAATTTTGTTTTGTACTAGTTCAGTTTGTATATATACATCCATCTAATTTTTAAACTTTTTATATTTTTTAAATTTTCTTTCCCAGATTCCATAATGTAAACATCATTTAGAATTTATTTTCATGCCTAGTATTATGTTTATTTTGTTATTTTTAAGTATATTTTATACCCTTTTTAATTTGTAGTATATCATAATTTTAATTTTTCTGCTTTTGTAAATAATATTATAGTTTAAAATATAAAAACGTCTTTAAATAAATTTGTTATCTGTATGTCCCTAAATGAGTTTTTTTTAAAACTCCTTGGGAATATTGTATAAAATTATGTATAATATGTTTTCAATTTAATAAAAAAAAAATTTTTTTTTAAATAATATCAATATATTAAATTTCAATAAATATTTCTATTTTTTAAAGGTATCTCTATAATAACATATATATTTGTGTGTATATGTGTATATATGTATATGAATGTGTTTTTATTTTAAAGAAATATTTGCGTTTTTATGATTTACCCAAATATTTCATTTCGAGGGCCATTTTCAACAAATTAAAGAGAAATAACTCACTATTTGAAAATGGGAATGAAGTTGGGGTAAAGTGGGATTGGAACCACGAACCTTTTTATTTATTTATTTATTAAATGCCCAAATAACACAATTGTATCGTAGAGCACAATTTTATTTTTTTATGTCCAGACTTTCCGAAAAGAAAATTCCGTGTTAAGTCGGGACAAATTCACTACAATATGTAAAAAAAAAAACTTTGAGCCGTGAGTCCGAGACACTAGCCACGGGACTACAACCCGATATATGTAAATATATATGTGTATGTGTATGTACGCATATGCATGTGTACGTATGTGTATGTACATATTTATATATCATATATAAATATATTTAATATTTTACTGTATACCCATGTAGGCATGTGGGTACATTTCTTTATTTTAACTAACTATTGTTTCTTTTAGTCTTTTTTATATTTTTCTTACATTTAATTTTATTTATATATTTATATTACACTGCTGCACTCGAATGTTTGTATTATAAAATAACAAAATAAATCAATGTAAAAACCCATAGGACGTATATTAAATAAATAAATATGTAGGTTAGAATAATTAAGCACACAGATACAAGATTTTAGTCTGTGTCTAGGCGGATGAAGAATACAGTTATGTTTGTGAAATAGAACCAGAATCCTGGAAGAACGTTTTTTATTCCCGTTCACGCACGGAGGTTTTCGAGTTCGATTCCCGATGAGATCACAAATATTAAATGAAATTGTTCGCAAACCTGAGTATTCTGTACTGTAATGTAATTCACCACAATTGAGCCTCCTGGTCAGTTGTAGTGTGAATTAAATAAATAAATACATTGTTATCAATGCCTGATCATTCTTTACAAAAGTTAAGGTTGAACTCAATATTGAAAATTTTGGAAGCATGCAGATTATTCACGCAACTCCTTGTACCTATAAGCCGGTTTCATATGACACGACCGGGAAAACTTAAAATAAAATAAAATTACACAGGTTGGATTATTTTAACTATACTGATATGAAATATTGATTTAAAAGCGTGTTTTTAGACTTGAATATTTCATAGTCCCTAGACTGGCACCTGAAGCGTAAGACTGATGTAATAAAAATGATTAAGATACGCTGCAATTTGTGTACCAATGCAGTGTCCTATGCACCATTAGGCGCGGAAAGGGAATAATAATGATGACAATCTATTTAATGGCAGACAAACTCACTAACCAGCACTCAATGAGGCTGACTAATCTGCACTCGATTTCGTTTTCCAGGATTTTTATCTAATAGTAGCCGGTGAAAAAAACCAAAATAATAAATATTAATCCACCCTGTGTCGCGTGGATTTGCACGACACGTATAAAATGGGCCGTACTCTGCGTGCAAACTTTAATAATAATATTTCATTAAGTTTCATATCAAAACATTAAGTAATTAAACCTAGAAATGAAATATAAAAGGGGTAATATTCGACGAAAATCACACTTTATGTTTTTATTTAGAAGTTGATATAATATTTTTTAATGAAAAAAATATTAAGAAATATTGTAACCAGTTTAATCAAACTGCACAAATAGAACATAAATAAAAAAATATATTTAAAAGAAACTAAGTATAAAAAAATAATTTTAATTTTTACATTGATTAGAATTTAATTAGCCCCTTTCGAAAATAACCATGGCACCTCAACCTCTCTCACTTTTTTTAAAATTCTTTTTTTTCCGGGATCTCACATTCTTATGTATAACATAAGTTTATTTATTAAAAAGTTTGTATGTGCAATCTCTATTTGCGCACTAAAAAATAGCTGTAATTCGAAAACAAACATGCATTTACGAGTATATTTTTTTTTATTAAGTACAAATTTGATCAATATTTTTTTACCGGATGTTGGCTGGAAGATATATTTTATTGAAATCAGCCCGAAAAATTACATTTATTCTTTGAAGTTTTTAATGAATAAGTAAATTAATAATAAGTATGGAGACACACCATATTGTAGCGATTAAAACAGAAATAGCATACTTATAAAGTTGCCGTTGTTTGTTAACGGTTTTTTAAATCCACATTTATTGAAATTTTATTTATTAAACATAGTACAAAATTATTTTTTAGTATTTTTATCTGTAACACGTTATTTTTTGTATGCCAGTGGATGAAGAATACAGTTGTGTGTAAAATAGAGCCAAAAAGTGTTTTTGAACCAACTGCTTCTCTAAGGTATACGTCAAAATTGACAAAATAGTATGCATAACAAAAAAAACAAGCAAAAACAACCCATTTCAATGAAAACCCAACAATTATTCAACTTTGGCTTAAATTTTCTCGGTTCAACTGGCCCATAGTAGGCTGAATTTTCCACATTAAATCCCTCGACGGTTAGGAAATAACGGAGTCTGCGTAATACATCAAAGTAAAAATTATTTTTACCTATTATTCCAATAAAAATAAATTCGCTTTTGTAAGCAACGTGTTACCATTTGAACCCTAGACTCATTGAAGTTTCAATGAATTTGTTTAAAAATAAATCAATACTCAAGGGTGCAATAATATAAGGTATTTTATTTAGGGCTTATGACCTGTCATTGGCTGGTTTAAGTGGCCACTTTACACACTGTGTAACATTCACCATTCTGCCTATGTTTAAACATCCACATTTCCTCAACTCTTCCATCTGTTGACTTTTGTGAAGTGAAAGAGCTGAAACCTTTATCACGTGGGTGAGATTCATCCGGCTGAACCAAATCACCTACTAGGCAACGCCTGGAAACAATTTTCCAATTTTTATACTTCTTCTTTTACCAGGTAGTAATTCAACAATGTTTGATTATGTCCAAATGCTTGCAGACTGGCTGGATTTCCTCCCTAGGGAGTTGTTCATATTTAAATTTATTTCAACAGAGAGGGAAAAAGTTTTCGAGAAGAAATTTGGAAGTCTAGGCATTTACAGGGCTTATGACCTGTCATTGGCTGGTTTAAGTGGCCACTTTACACACTGTGTAACATTCACCATTCTGCCTATGTTTACTTTACACACTGTGTAACATTCACCATTCAGCCAATGACAGGTCATAAGCCCTGTAAATGCCTAGACTTCCAAATTTCTTCTCGAAAACTTTTTCCCTCTCTGTTGAAATAAATTTAAATATGAACAACTCCCTAGGGAGGAAATCCAGCCAGTCTGCAAGCATTTGGACATAATCAAACATTGTTAAGGTATTTTAGATTAGACCACTAGAAAGTTTTTACTTATTATTTGTTTTTTAATCATGAAATTTTTTTAATTTCGTGAACACGTAATTTTTTAAACTTTTTTTCAGTTTTTGCACCATAAAATCATTTATAATGTGCTATTTAAACAAGCTTTATGTCTTGGTGGGGTTATTGACGTTAAGAGTCCACCTAACACACTGAGACTAAAGGGGCCTTACTCGCAAAACTGAACTGGCTGAGGACATTGAGGTTAATTTATCGATCCCGTAGAGTTTTTTCACCTAAATGACCTATGACCGAGGACAAAAATGTGAGCTATGTAAATATAGAGAACGCTCTCTTACAATGCACATTTGCAAGCTTGTTGCCATTAGCAAAATTTTCCAACCAAACGAAAATATTCTTCTGCTGGTCGAGGTTGTCACAGATTTTTAACAACTGTTGATCATATTTTACGTTTACATACAAAATGGTCCATTTATATTACTTATGCGATATATTTAATGATGGTAAAAGAAACGCATAAAATTTAAAATCAGATAATGAGTTT
This sequence comes from Micrasema longulum, assembly GCF_059751315.1. NCBI lineage: Eukaryota > Metazoa > Arthropoda > Insecta > Trichoptera > Brachycentridae > Micrasema > Micrasema longulum. The sequence goes on from NW_028277708.1 coordinate 738,620, forward strand.
TAAACGGTATAGGGAGGGAATCCAAGAAACAAAGAAATTTATTATGTAGCTAAGGTAAGTCAGGCGTTTTTTAATGCTAACTAGAAAAGTTGTCTTTTTTACGTGAATAGATAGACTGAAGTGGATTTATAAATAAAGCTAAAGCTTTAATTTTTATTTTGTTGTTATAATAAAGTTCTTAAAGTTTTTAAATTTTGGTGGCAATTTTCAATGAGTGGTAAATAAAGAAAATGAAAATCAAGTTGGGGTAGAGTGGGGTTCGAACCTCAAACTTCTGATCCGTGAGTCCGCAACACTAGCCACGGGACCACAACCCGATTTATATTAAATAACATTGCGTAAAATAGACGGGTTAACGTTTTTTGCTATACTAAGCAGAGTTGAAGTCTGTAATTGAATGTATCAGAAATTTCGTGAATTTCAATCAAAATATCAGCGTCTACAAATTCAAATCCATTAATTCATTCAATTCAAAAGATTCAGGAGTTAAACAATGGATCACATACTTCATTTTTAAATATTTTGTTATAAACGTTACAAAATATAACCTGATAAATGAAATCGCTGAAGCACTCATAATTTCTGTGTCCGGGAAACGTTATTTTAAATTAAGGAAAAAGCTTTTCTCTTGTTGCATTCACGGAATAAAGTGAAATTGCGTTCCGATGTGATTGCAAAGTATCGTTTGATTCGGGACTGTCCGGGAGACGCGATGTATTTATTTGTCGGCGCTCTAAAACTTACATTAAGACGATTAAGTTTAAGCGATTTCCCCGTGGTACGTTGGAACATGGGGAGATGGAACAATGAGAAAGATCTTACCCTATCCTAGCAATACTGTAATGGAGGCCTTTAGTAATACATAAATGTATATACATTATATCCTGGTTCTTCCGTTTAAATAGAGTAGATGCCCATTGTGATCAAGTCGTGAAAACACTTAAAAGGGGTTCCTTATAAAATATATGGATTGGATGAATTATTATACTACATTGCACGTACTAAATTTTCTATTGTCTTCAAAACGGAGAAATTTATTTGCGGATACAGAAACCCAGTTTGAGGCCACACGAATATATTTTTTCATTGAAATTACGGGCTGAAAGGAATTTGATATTACAAAGAAAGCGAAATAATACACGGTATATTCTCTCATATATTCGGATCATTGTGATAGAAAGATAGGTAGCACTGTATCTTTTTCTATGGAGATGAGGCTCTGGCTTTAAGAACATCTAAAAAGAAAATAAATTACGCTTTTGAGATGTGGTTTTTGAGATGTTGAAAGTTTTCTGGACTGAATACCGAACAAACTTACCTATCTATTCGGAAATAACTTAACTCTACTCGTGGTCTTTGTACATAAACAAAAATGCACCATCTGATCTGAATTCTAATTTTTAGTCTTTACCGTATTTAGGCTCGGAAAGTTGGAATAAGCCACTTGCTTCATTCACTCTACTAAGAATTCAGATAAATGAAGTAAAAATCTATTGATATCCATTTATTATATAGTTAAACGAATAAGTGATATTTAAAAAAATATAGCCCATAAATTTGACAAGTTCGTTTTATGCATAAACGCCACTATGTGACACGAACTGAAAATATATGTATATGTGTTTAATATTTTTTTAATTACTTTCTTTGGTAAACCACTTTATTTGTTTACACAACCGACTAGTTTTGCCAACAACACGTTGCCCTCTTCAGGCTTATTTAACATCTAAACATATATAAAATACTCGTATAAAAGAAACAGTGAATAAATTAGTGGGTGTCGATGAGGGTAGGTGAGGGGTAATTGTGTTTAAGGTTTAGTAGGGGTACTTTAAAGTAGGGTTATGCTTTATAGGAAAAATAAGGTGAATCTAAACGAAAACATGAAACTTATAATTCATAGATGGCGCTTTATTCAAAATGACATTTTTACGATTATTTTCAATAGAAAGTTTCCAAAACTTAGTTTGCGGAAACTTTACACTATATTTATTGTAAAAAATACCATAACAATATAATTTAGGTCTTTTTCACAAAATGGTGTATAAAACAAAAAAATATGTATCTTATCATATAATGATAAAAGCGCCATCTATAAATAATTCGTTTCATATTTTCGTTTAGAACCACCTCAAGCTTAATTAATTATATTTCAATTTTGTTTGACGGCTTTTTTTTTATTTCTGAAATTTCCCAATTAATGAGTTTATTTGTTTTATTATTTAAATGTAATACTTTAATTCCATCTTCAAAATTAAATATGTCTTACAATGATCTACAAAGTAAGTGCTAAAAACATCCAAAATATGAAAAATACAGTTTGAGAAATAAATGTGTACTTTTAAGAAATCTCGTCAGTCACAAAGACATTATTAACTATTCTATACATACAAAGGTACAACTTATGAATCCCAATATTTGCATTTTAGTCGGTTCTTAGTTTCGCAATATATTTGAATTGATATAATATGTAAATAAGACCAATTCACAAATATATCAAACGGATGCCTACCGAGCTTTTGTTTCATTAATAATGTGGATCTTTATCTAAGTAAATACTATTCACGTATCATCGTTTGTTACAAAATCTATTTTGGTTTGTTTGATCAAAACATTCTAGCAATAAAATATTTTTTATCCGGAAGTAAAATTTCCCACCAAATTAATTTTTGCGCAAATTGTATCTAGCACCCGCCTCGTAATTTGATTTTTCAATTATTTTTTTACACCACTTCCGGCCACAAAACATAATTAGAGTGACAAAACGTATCACAGAAAAATACTCACGTTAATTAATTGTGACCTAACTGGAATTCAAACCTGCAACCGACAACCCAGTGCTGAGGTCATTGGACTATGAGAGTGCCCGCGGGATTTAAATCTTATTAATATTATGAATATTTAGGAATAGAGTAAATCGATATTGAATGGTCAATTCAATCCAAATACAAACATATTTAATGAAAGTGTATCTATATATACAAAAGGCAATGTTTGTATTTGTGTCCTCGATAGACTGAATAACTACCCAACCAATTTGCATGCGGTTTTCAGCGAAATTTACACGTTTGCCGTGAACGTATTTACAGCTCTTAAAATCTTAAATTTATTTAGTATCAAAAATTTTAGTAGCGGAAAGGTTTTTTTAATTATTTATCAGGACTGCATTCGCCGAGAATGCATATAAAAAAAAAATTGAAAGATTTTTTTTTTCTGTAAAAAAATGTTTTTAAATGTTTACAAACAATATTCATTTTTTTATGAATCCCAATCAAATTATTTTCTCAAATTCCTTATTATTTCTACCAATTTATTTATTTGTAGTGGATTTTTGGCAATACTAAAACAATATTAACAATTCACAATTATTTGACTTTCTCCCAATATGACGCAAAAGGAGCTTATAATTTAGTAAAAATACTCTTTCAATATCAAATATTAAAAATAAATGTAAATTTTTAAATGTCAGAAAGGGTGCAGGTCCTGATTGAACTCTTTCCTTTTTCATTAAAAATTGCTTCGAATCCTTAGGTCAACCACTTTATAATATTTAAATTTAAGCAATCGAAACTGAAATATTTCCAGCATTTTGGAAAACTGCTCACATCTATCCTATCTTCAAAAAAGGTGTCAAAGAAGACGTAAAAAAATATTCACCGATTGCCAAACTACCTAACTAGTATCTTGTCTCAGTAAAATTTTAGAATCGCTCATTTACGACATATTATTTCATTATGTACAAAAAATAATTATACCAGAACAACATGGCTTCTTTTCCAGACGATCTGTGTCATCAAATTTCATGCTTAAATTCAATTTATCAGCAACAATATAGACAAAAATTTACAAGTAGATGCCATGCATAAAGACTTTTGTAAAGCTTCCGGCAAGGTCAATCAAAATCAATTACCTCTTAAATTACAAAGTTTCGGTATAAATGGTGCCGTTCTAAATTGGTTTTAAATATATCTCGCACAGAGATCACAGATCGTAGTAATTAGTGGATTTTCTGGAAATCCTTATTACGTAACTTCAGGTCTACAACAAAGATCAAACCTCGGACCTCTACTATTTCTGATAGTTATTAACGACAATTCATCAAACATTAGATTCTTTAAATTTCTTTGTTGCCTACGACCTAAAAATCTTTAAAACTATGGAAAAAATTCAAGACTGTCATGATTTACAAAAATATCTTGATTTTTTAATAACATTTTTGCAAAGATTTTGACCTTTACTTCAATAAACATAAATGCTTTTCTTTTCAATTTATTAGAAAAGTAATACAAACTAATTACACAAACGAAATTCCCCATAATATATTACAAAATGTTTTAACTATTAGAGATCTTAGTATTATACTTGATTCCAGACTTAAAAACATCATCGTATCGACGTTATAACATAAAAATCTTCCAAAATTTACGGATTCATGCTACGAATATCAAATTTTATTCCATTCAAAAGTCCAGTTGTTGCAATCATTACTCTTTGTAAATCCTGTGTCAGGAGTATATTAGAGTTTAATTCTATTATATGGTCTCCCATCTACGATGTCCATAAAAAGCTAATTATAATAATAATAAACTGTGCAACTCAAATTTCTTAAAACAATAACTTATCGAAACAATTTAATCAATACTTTAGATAATTACTTTAATACCCTGGAATACTTTCATATTTTTAGCTTGGAATTCAGGAGAACTTTAGCTTCATCAATAGTTTTATATAAAATTTTATCCGATAAGATGGACGCTCAAGATATTTTATCTCAAATCAACATCAATGTTCCAAATCGCGCCACTCGTACTAACACTTTATTTGCTGTGAGAAATTACAGAACCAACACTCGCTTCTTTTTACTAATGCCACGAATGCTTAAGCTTTACAATGAAGTGTCCAAAGACAGCTCGGTCGATGTATTCCTACAGCAAAGAGATTTGTTCAAAACTAAATTACTAACCCACTTTTCGAAAGATGAAACTTTCCGACAGGGCAATAATGTTTTGTCTCTTGTCACTCTGATATCATAATTATATCTTTGTTAGTTTTTTTCCTTACATCATGCTGTTTACAATATGTAACTTATGTTTTGATCGTACTTTTTAAATATTAATTTAAATAACTTTTGAAACACTTGTTTATATACCAACCCATAAGGGTTTATCTAATAACCTGTCGATTAGTTTAAATAAAATAAAAAAAGTAAAATAAAAAGAAATATATATATATATATATATATATATATACATATACATATATATTAACTGACATTCAATACGTTTTTGAAAATCGTATTCTTAACTTAAGCGTACTCCTGTTTTTTTTTCCTTTATAAGGGCCATATAATTAAGAATAGTCCAAAAACCGCATACGCACATCAAACAGAAGGCGACTAAACTATTCATAAATAAGTAGGTTTACGTTTTGACTCATTAGTTTTTTTTGTAGACGTCGCTCAGTACGCAACTCCTGATTTGAATTCAACTATGCCGTGTTGTGTCCTTTTAAAGTGAAGAAATACTGCTGGGATCTTAAAGAAACAGGATGGTATCACATTTCATGTGTAATTAGCAAACGAATGTTTAAGTAGCAAATGCATTACTTTAAAAATGAATTATTTTTCCATCTATCAGATGGAAAGAAACAAAATGGAAATTCCGTTAGTGTTGCCAGGGTAGTAAATTTTTTTATCCTTCTTTGCTCATCTTATAAGAGAAATAATGAAAATTGGGCCTCGGATTAAACAACTCTGTTGTGAACATTTGACCGACATTAAAAACAAAAACATCAAATATTATTTAACATGATATAAAAATATCAGTTTTATGTTAACTAAACTTTTTTTTATATTTTAGGTTTAAAGTACATTAATTCAATTATTCTTATTAAATGACCCCTTACTTATATACTCTGTTGTGTCAATCAATATTTCAGCGTGCACAATAAAATTTTAGAGAAATTAACAGATTGCTTTTTTTTACCTTACATTTGTGTTAAGATTGTTTTTTTCCCATCGTGCAAAGTTACGCGGCGACATCACGAATGCGCACGGCAAAAGTAGAGCGTAGTGGGGGAATTATTGGACCTAAACCGATGTATTCAAATATGATTCTACACTCCTTCTGGACTATTCTTAATTCTATGATTTTGGTCTTCTACGAAAACACGATAACATTGGCCAAAACCGATAAGAAGAGCTAAATTTGACATTAGCAAAAAAAATCTTTTATTTGAAAATAAATTATTTAAAGTTTTGGAATTTAACTTTAAACAATTACCTATATACATAGGTACCAACTTAAATGAAATATTTTAATATTACCTATTTTAAGATTTGGACTTAATAATGTTTTATCTTGAGAGGAAACGCGGTCCGACTTTTCTTCATACAAACGTATTATCGTATTATCGTATTTTCACTCTGTATAATGGTACTTTAATACTCATATATACCATCGGCGTGCTCAAAAGTTTTGCTTAATTGATAAATAGATTATTATGGGAACTAGAACCATTCAAAATCCCATAAAAACGTTTAGTTTTATCTGCGGTCTTCGGGCGAACGGTACACAAAATTCATTCTGATACTCTTTTTTTTTAAATAACGAAATTTCTTCAGTTTTGAGGTGCCAAAAATGAGACAGCAAATCGTCGATTTTGTCTTTTTTAGTTAGTCATAAAAGGTCCGAAATGCAGTTGTCTTTTTGCATAGCATTGGGGAGGCATCTTCAAGAAAATGAAAGAAAAACAATTTTCAAATAACTATTTATCAAAAAAAGCGAAAAATCGGCCAAAAAGATTTACGGTGCGATTGTTGATGGATGCAGAAATCGAGAAAAACCAAGAAAGACACGTCACAACCAAATCCAACATATTATACTCGAAGACGGACATGTCAACTGTCGGAATAATCGGCGCGCGTGAATGAAAAGATATATGAATGTAGAGGAAGTGAGATCTGGATGCGAAGACAGAGTGATATTGCCTTCTTTCATCTTTGCTTACCCTTGCGGAGAAACGGCGTGATGATTTGCTTAATTTATTTATTTTGATTGACAAGAGTGAGTGTTCAAACTAAATAAAAAATGTTTTCTTTTTATGTACGGTCCCAAATGAGTTTTTTTTATAAATCCTGGGAGTATAGTTTTTACCCGTTTTATTTATATTAAAAAAAGTATTCATTTTAAAAAGCTCGGTTGGAAACAGTAATGATATTTTTATTTGTTAATCCGTAGATCAAAATTATTACTTTTACTTGATCGGGCGAGTAGTGCAATATCTAAGCAGTACAAAGTAGAATTAGTATACTAAAATACAAAAAACATTGTTTGTGAAAATAAATATTTTTACCTTTAATATAAAAACACGTATATAAAGATAAAAATAGAATTCAAACGTTAATTACGATAATTTTAATCAAATCATGGTCACCGTTAGTCCTTTTGCCTGCTATCCAATAGCCTTTTGGTTCGAATTCCGACATGATTGACATGAAATATTTATTTAAAAATGTGTTTCTATACGGCAATATTTTATGGTCCCTGATTAGGACTTGAAACGTAAGATTGATTATTATATTCAACAAAAAAAAGCAATGACCGGGGAACCAAGGCAGTGCTCTATGCACTATTAAGTTGCTTAAATTTTTTATTATTGTTGAAGATATTTATTCATTGTTTTTTTTTGGCATGAATAAATAACAATTTCAGAAAACCTTAAAAATAATTTTTCGTATCACATAACCAGCAGAACTACCCCAATTTTCAACTAGCAATTTATAATATCATTACTTACGATTTGACTTCCCGACAAAAACAAAAAGGGTCGCTTCGTCTATCTTGATATTCTGCACGAAAATAATGTAAGCCATTCATTATCAATAAAAAGTACCTACTCCATTCACAAACTCGTTCCAGTCTCATTAATCAAACAATTTGAACAGAAATGTTCCGAGTACAAGGAACAAATGAGCCAAAGATAATAATAATAATACAATCCTTATTTGGGAAAATGAAGTTTTCACATTAGCCGAATGAACACCTAACTATTCACAACAACACTTTGGAAATAATCACGCGTCATTCGAATTCTGCTTCAAAGATAAATAAATTCTTTCATTGGTATTATTAATTACAGTTGCGTAGTAAAACACGCTTATGGCCATTGGCCACGAAAACGGGGGAGTTCACTCGTTTCTTGAACAAAGCGAAGCACAATAAAGTCGTTGGAAAGATTTGTGTTATCTCCCATCTAAATCGTGCGTTTTCCGACACCATATAATACAATACAGGCTACTCCCTAATTATAATAATGACAAACCACGCCTTCGCAGTAGGTGAACATTGAACATTCCCGGAATATTTTCTCCGCTAAATATTCAAGCATAGATTTATTTCCTTCTATTCTTTGACAAAGATTAAGGCGTGTGTCGTAAAACAACTATTTTGTTTATGGATGCGGATGAGAGCGAATGTACATTCTAACGAATCGATATCGGAAAGAAGATACATTTTTATGTTATCACACCCTTTGTGAAAACAAGGGTTCTTACCAGAGTTCGTACCTTTAAATAAAATGTTAGAGATAAAAATTTTTGCCTTCATATAAAAATAAAACAGGTGCCTTTGACACCTTTTCCCCCCGAGAGAAATTTCTACCTTAGCACTTCATTCACTCGACAGTTTTCTCGATACACATTTTTATTTTTTACGCGGTATCTGAAAAACAAAAACAATTTCGTTGCGTTGCTCAATTTTCTGCCTAAAATATTAAATGAAATGCTATCTGGAAAGAATACGTAAAACTGTTTCCATTTTGAATGCGTAAATAGATCTTCCACATATCTAGAGCATCTTCACCCCTATCAAATTATATTTCAATAATAATTATTTAGCGATGCTTACTTTCCGCAGAAAGGGTCTACCGCCATTTATTCATATAGTAAAAAGGGCTTTGAAAAGCGTTTGATTCAATAACACTGAATTTAATAATTCAGCAAACGATATTTATTCTGATACATATTCTAATACTGTTTTCCTTATTGTATACTAATAATTCGTTCTGAAGATGCGGACAGAATCTTTTAAGCAATTTATGAAATAAGTACAAGCAATTATTTAATAAAAATTGCTTAATTAAAACTATTTAACACCGGTAGATACAAACAAATGAGTTAAGGATGTGAAATAATTCAATCATTGGATTAAACACTCTAGTGGGGAATTCAGACTTCTTTAGTATTATCTTTTCAAAGAGTGTTTTCATTTCTGCTTAAATATCTGTCAATCATAATTTATTCAAAAATTTATTCACCAAATACATTATTCAATCGAAGGTCATTCAAAATTCATTTATTCGCTTTTTCAAATACATATCTCTCTTTTGCTTTAGATTAATAAAGATATTGTAAACATTTTTATTGTTTTGTTTACAAATGAAAATTATATTGGAGAATTTAATGAAAAATAACCTCAATCATTTAAGGTAGCCTTTGTAAGGGAACATGTTAAGGGTCGATTATTAATATTGTGACGTCACGCATCAAGTACAATGGTAAATATTAATGTACATACATTACATCCCATCAGATTACGAGTTAAATTAACTTCGGTTATGTTAGTAGAGGTAAAGGACATTAATAACCATGAAAAATCACGCCTGACTTTAGTATTTAATAAGAGTCGTAATTTTCAAATACGTTTTGCTTTAACCCTTTACAATTTGTAGTTGAAACATTGGTTTTTAATTATTTTACCAGTGCGCTATTTCATCACTAACTACTTATTTTTTTAAATATTTATCTCACGGTCACAAATTCACGAGTATTTTTTTCTTTTAAATGGGTACGAGATTCAAAAAAAATAAATGTAGTCCACCAAACTATAAAGTTTTGTCTAAATTTGTAAGAAACTAAGTTCTTGCAATGAAACGAAATTCGGCTGTGATTACATGTATTTCTCTTCAGATGAATAAAAAAAATTGAGAATATTTTCAACGCCCATGAATACCAAAATAATACATAAAAACTCTTAAACATGAATCATTTCTTTCAAGAATACAATATGTAAGCAGTTTGATATTTTTGATTGAATAATTGCTCTGGAATTGGTATTTTTTGAAATTGAAATTTTTTTAATAAATATGTGTGGTCAAAGGAACGATTTAAAAATATAATTCTCTCGATATGCTCATGTTTTAGTATAGTGATAGTACATAATTATTTTTTAAAATATTATTACCATACTGCCCTCACATCAACTCATATACAACTTATGTAGGTATATATTTTTAAAATAACATAAATGTGCGCATTATGATGTATTATAGGTACACGAATATATACATACGAGATCCCTGCATTATGTGAAGAAGTAAGCATTATCGACGAAATCAAGAAAAGAGTTCTGCGTTAGTTTGGGTAAAGCAAATGGACAGTGAAAGCACGGCTAACAATAATAAAAAGGAGGGGAGTAGCTACGGGTTTCCTCCACTGTTTTAACTGTTATCTTACACAACAAAACACTTAGCTTATCCCTGATTCGCTTTTCGTTACAGTTAACAGCTTAATTTATTCTTGTGAAACTGTTTCAGCAGTAGCTTGTACCGGATTTTTTGCCTATGCTAATACAAACTGTTATTTAGAATCCGGTTTACAAAACAATTTAATTTGTGAAACGGTTACCGTTACTGCAACTCATATTAAATAACTGATTCGCCAAACTCAACTCTCTACGTAATGTATACCTCCCCAAAAGTTATTTTAAAGACCGGAGGTCTTCCCATCCGATTTGCTCATTCTTATTCTTAGTGGTGGGGGTCAGTGCTATGCAAGCTCCTGACGTTACTGCGACCAGTGAAGATCTATTGTGACGGGTCCCCGTAAATAGTTTTTGCCCTCCATGCCCAGGTCTATAAAGCTACTGTGTGGAAGACGAGAGTTTTCATTTTGCTAAATCTTCCCCTGCATCCAAAATCCGTAAGTATCGGTCTATTAGGTAGGGTAGTAGGTAGTTTTGCTCATACTAAAAACAATATTTTTGACAAAACTCAAGGCTTTTTAGTTTTCAATTTCAAAAACCACGATTTAATTTTAATCAAACTCTAATGTTTTCATTACATCTTTCAATGTAAGTAAATCAATTAAGATGAAGGCTTATGTCGGATATTATCATTCCTCCTCGTAAAATATTGCAATTACACAAACGGTAGCAAAAACTTTATCCATTTACTTGTGCATACGAGTATTACATAAAATTACAAAAAATCTATTCCCGTTGATAATTCCTGTTATTTTTATAATAGGTATCAAACATAAATTTTTATTGTCCAACAGAGTTGCAAAGGATTTTTTTATAGTGACTACATGTCGCTATCGAGTGTAAAGGGTTAATAAAAGACCTACATAATTTTCAGTACGCTTTGCTTTAAGCTCGCAAGCGTGTTGCACTGGCCTCCCCTTCATATTATAGAACTTAAAATAATGATAACTTTCTGGATTAGGTCGCGTTCAATTACAGTACAAGTACATAATTTAAAAAGCACTATTACCATATTTCTGTCGTTTACTAAAAGCATACGTAATCAATGGCACACATACTTGCTTAATAATACACTAAATTATCCAATGAATATAGACAAAGACTCGAAGGATCAAATGTTCTATTCTCAGCCCGAACGTGATGTACCTACGTACAACGTACACGTTCAAAATGTCTGCAATATATGAGATTACGTAATTATAACGCAAATATTACTCAATAACGGAAAATAAAATTAATCAATAGTATATACGAAGCGCGCAGTATTTTTTTTAGAAGAACGTGAAAAATATGTATTTATTATTTGCGAAAGATATGCAAACGACCACATTATGATATACAATGCCAAAAAATCTTCCGTACTTGTATTTAATACGAGGGGTCATTTTCTGAATTCGTGCACCAATCACCACCTGTATTCCTGGACAACAACAGTATAACGGTAACTGCAAAAGTCAAGTGTCTAGGGCACATACTGACTGATGATTGTAAAGATGATCAGGACATACAGAGACAAAGAAGAGCCATCAATGTCAGGGCCTCTATGCTAGCGAGACGCTTCTTTCAGTGTAGTGACGAAGTGAAGAAAATGATCTTTACATAATATTTGACGTCCATGTTTACAGCGAAATTAAAGAACAATTATACGCAAGCATCATGGAATAAATTAAGGGTCACGTATTTTAATTCATACAGGCAATTATTCGGACTGCCAAGGTACTACAGTGCCTCTGAAATGTTCACAGCTTGGTGGGTAAACACCTTCGCTGCCTTACTTCGCCAAAGAGCCTGGAGCCTATGGGAACGCCTGAAAAGCTCTAATAACGCGCTTCTCCAAGCCACTGAAGGGTGGATCCATTCACCCTTGTTCGAGCGATGGCGGGATATGTTAAGGCCACCATAAGTGCTTCAAATATAAAAATTTGTTTTATATGGTAGAATTGGCTATGCACTTTGTAGCCATTTAACTGGAATAAAAATAATAAAAAAATACTAAAAAAACCTCATTCAAAAAAGGGTCGAAAAAATACACTTATTTTTTTCGCATTTTATATATTTTTTTACAAAATATGTGATAAATACGTCTGTTACTTACCACAGTTCAGCTGCATCACATGTTAGCCCAAAGGGAAGCAATGCACCTGAACATCGAACAAAATGCGGGCCGACTAACAGAGGGCGATGTCAAAATGTTATAAAACAAGAACACAAGAGAGATCGCTTTTTTTCCACGCTGACAGCCTCCCAACGAATACGTTCATCTCAAATCTCTTAAGCTATTGATCATTAATTATTTTTACTATTATAAACTCAGTAAAAAATAAACATCATGGTTCTTATCTTTATCGCGTATCATTTAATAATCATGATCTGCATTATTTTGAATAACTGCAATTAACCAATGTTAAATCTCGATTATCTTCCAACTCATATATAATGTCTAGCAACATTTATAAATACAAAATTAAAACAGAACTCAACACTGTTTTGATTATGTTCAAATGTTTGTTGGCACACTAGATTTCCTCCCTAGGGAGTTATTCAGATCTAAATTTGTTACAACAGGGAGGGAAAAGATATTCAGAAGGAAATATGGCAATTGAGGCATTTACAGGGCTAATGACTTATCACTGGCTGGTTTAAGTGGCCACTTTACACTTTGTGTAACATTTACCAATTCTGATTATGTTCAAACATCCATAATTCCCTAACTCTTCCATCTGTAGACTTTTGTGTTTCACCCACATGATAAAGGTTGAGGCTCTTTTACTTCACAAATACGATGACAGGGAAATGACACATACAAAACTACTCGAATAATTCAAATAAAGAATGAAAAATACGAAAAAAAAATTGGAAACATAATGCGTCTGAATTTAATAACTTGTTATACAGTAACTGAAATAATTAATGTCCATATTGATTATAATGTAAGTTATAACTAATTGTTTTAGTTTTTTTACAACTACTCGTATCTTATAAATACATCACATTACATTTACACAAAAGTCAACAGATGAAAGAGTCAGAATGGAGAATGTTACGAAGTGTGTAAAGTGACCACTTAAACCAGCCAATGACAAATTATAAGCCCTATAAATGCCTAGACTTCCATATTCCGATCTCAAAAATATTTTCCCTCTCTTTTGCAACAAGTTTAGATCTAGAATAGAACTCATAAAAGACGATTTGAATTATAATTAGAAAATAATAAATAAAACCATTTTAAATATTAAAAAATACCTCTACACATCATCATCATTTCCTTTCCGCACCTAATGGTGCATAGGGCACTGTATTGGTTCACCAAGCGCAGCGTATTTTGATCTTTTTTTTGTTAAATGAAGATAAGATGATCAGTCTTACGCTTCAGGTACCAGTCTAGGGACTTTGAAATAGTCTGGTGTGAAAACACCCTTTAAAATAAATATTCAATTTCAACCATGTCAGGAATTGAACCCGAAACCTCTCGCATGGTAGCCAAATGCGCTGACCACTACACCAAAATGTAATAAAATTAAAGTTATACTTTAAAAAAATTAAAAATTAAAGTTATACTTTAAGTGCACTGTTTCGAAATTAACACGTTTTAAGAAAATATATAAATATATTTTACTTTTCTGGTCCCTAGGCTATACAACTTTTCAAGCAAGAAGATATTGGTGAACAAAATGAAAATCAATTGTTTCAAAGCTTGAGTCCATAAATGGAGCTGAGAAATATGTTTCATATATAGGAATATAATTTTAGTTTTTTGAAAATCCTTTTTAGTTTTATTGATGTAGGTATGTTTTTTTTTTATTATTATTTCTTTTGAGTTTTTACATAATTGATGTGAAATAATGTACAATTATGTAAAAAATAAATAATACACTGGCACCCCGGAACGTACCTGTGGGCCAGTGGAGTGGCTACATCAAAAAATAAAAATAAAAGTAAATTGAATGTACCGTACCTATTGCATAAACATTTTTGTTAACTATGTATTCGTATTTTATATTGGATTAAATAAATAAATTAATTAAAAAATATTTAAATTTTAAATGAAATGTTAGTGTGACGTTTGCTGATTTTAGACAATTTTAGGACCTTTACTGTTTTAAGTACAAACAAAACAAAACTTAACAAAAAACAGTTGAAATAAAAAAAACCGTTTTTCAAAAAAGAGTTGAACTCTCCATATTAAGATTTGTAAAAATATTATAACATCAAAACTTCTTTAAAGGATACCCAGAACATCTTAGAACTTTCAAACAATGAGTGATAGTGGCTCTGCATACCTAGATGGTAGAAAAACTGATTATTAGGGTATATTTTGCCTCATTCATACAAATCGGTGTAGACAATTGCTGTTTTCAAAACAACACTGTATTTTAAATACTTTTGAATGTTTTAGAAATATTTGGCAGGAACGATTGTAAAACTGCATAAACCGAGAATAAACCCCCAATAATATCAATTTTGGAAAAAAATTGACATTTGATGTTTTCATAACAAGGTCTTCAATTAATATACGATTTTTTTCTAGAGTAAGAATATTATTATATCCATCCTCACGACTTTAGCTCAGAGGTACCATTCTCTTATAGCACCGAGAGTGGTTTTTTTAAAATATTTTAGGAGAGCGTAAAAAACTCTCAAGTGTAGAACCTATTTACAAAGGATTTTTTATTCTTCGTTAGGGAATTTTACCAAAACATTATAACATCACCATCATCATCATTCCATGTCAGTTCCCTAGTTGGATATATATATATATATATATATATATATATATAGTTGGATAATTTATATAGCGCCATTTTTGTGAAAATCACCTCAAGGGCGCTGTACAATTAATAAATATCCCAGTACGTCTTGCAGCTACAGAGCGCATGGACGGTTGGGATTCTAGTTCCTCGTTTTCAATTAAGATCAATAAAAAATTATAACAGATAGGAGCTAGATTACAGGACGTCTTGCAGCTACAGAGCGCATAGACAGTTAGAAATTTAGCTCCCATTTACACATTTTAAAAATTGACAAATAAATTTAGTGTATTAATGATAAAAAAAATAAAAAAAATATGAATAATAAAAAGGAGTAAGATTACAACACGTCCACATAAAGCCTTTATGCATCTCTATCAGCTGCCAGCTTCTGTGCGTCCTCCCAAATCAGGTTCGCGTCCCGTAGTTGTGACATAAACTGCCTACGAATAGTCAGCAGTGGACGTCCAGGACGTCGAAAACCTGATGCCTTGTAAAGTAGGCAAGCGTGGTTAAGTCTCTCAGGAGGCATCTGCAGTATTTGGCCCAGCCAACAGTATCGCCTCCGTTTGATGATAGTAGTCACCGGAGTTTGCTGCGCCCGTTCTCTTTTTACTTCAAGATAACATCGGCCTTAGTCAATTTAAGTCGGAAACTCTCCGAGAGTGTTTTTCGTATAAATTATATGTCCGTCCATGTTTGTTCTTTTAATGTTAATTTGCCATGTGTTATTTTTTTATTATGTTCTTGTTTTGTATAATATGTGTTACGGTCAACTCAACATAGGCGTATGTTACGAAAACTATGTAGTACTTAAGTCCAATGGGGCTGGAAGTTGGGACTCGTGTCTCAACAATTGTAGGTTAAATGAATACTGTGAATAAATAAAAGAAACCAATTATCGTGAAATTCTAAATTGAAGTAAAATTAATTGCACAGTCATTAGTCATTTTGATTGCTGGGGATTTGCATTTCATTCGTGCAAATGACGAACATCTTATCGTATTTACACGTGTAACTGGCTTTGTACCGGGTGCGGGTCTGTGAAGTTCGTAGATCAAACAGTGCTTTATTGTGTCCACTAACGCGTAGGGCAGAATTTGGGGCAAAACAACGATAAACTTACATTAGGGTGGATTAATGTATTTAAAAAATGGTTAATGTTTTTATAACATCAACATTAACCCATAAGACGCTATTTGGAACATCTGGGTTTGTGTAGTATTTGAAGATTGGGGTTTTGAATTATCATTATATTTTAACGAATTGCCAGAATGTTGTTAGGGGGAAGAAAATGACAATAAATTTGGTGCGTTAAGATCTTTTTAAGTGGTGGCATTTTTAACGGATTCTTGTTATTTTGTTTTTAGGAAAAGGGAGTTTTACGAAAGTAAATTTGTCGCCATTTTATTATAAAATTACTGAAATATTTTACATTACGGTCCTATCTTGCTTAGTGCATTAATTTTTTTAAAAATCAAGCATAAAAATCAACGTACCAACTCATATTTATTCGATTTATATTAATGTTATGTATAGGCAACTCTCGATATAATTCCATTTTTATTATGTTATCAGTTTAATATATAGTCGACACTGCTAAAAATAGAACGGAAGACTATTTTGGAAATGTTGATATTTGGAGTAATATTAACGGAGTGGAAAGTGGCTACTTAAACCAGTCAATGACAGGTCATAAGCCTGTAAACATGTTTTCCTTTTTTAATGCAACAAATTAAGAAAATATTCGTTTGCAAAATTATACCTTAATTAGAAAGCTTTTGTATCTTCGAATCCGGTTGGTAAAAAATAAAAAAAATGTGGTCAAAAAAAATCTGGTCTTGTTTTAATATATTGAGTTTTTTTACTGACATTTCTTGGTGGAACTGCACTATTAATTATAACAATAAAAATACTATATGGTTTTATTCCGCTTTTGTTTTAAAAAAATTACCAGTGACCAGGTTTCGTCGTACCGAAATCGTCAGACTGGTGGGAGACTAAACAAATGTCTATGTTATATACAAGTGCAAGCAGGGGTTGTAAATCATGATTTTATATAATTATGAAAATAAAAGAGTTTAAATTTAAATCATTATATTAATAAATGTTTTGTTTGAATGTATATAATTACCACCTCATACTTATTTTATACTTAGTTATTATACTTACATGATTTTATATAATTATGGAAATAAAAGAGTTTCAATTAAAATCATTTAAGTATAAGGTAATAAAAATTATATAAATATAAGTTTTGTTTGAATGTAAATAATTACTACCTTATACTTATTTTAAAATTAGTTATTATACTTAATTATTACCTGCTTGCACTTGTCAAATGTTGTTAAATGATTTAAATTTTAACTCTTTTATTTTCATAATTATATAAAATCATGATTTACAACCCCTGCTTGCACTTGTATATAACATAGAAATTTGTTTAATATCCCACCAGTCTGAAGATGTCGGTCACGATAAAACCCGGTCACTGGTAAAAATGTATAAATATAAGTGGAATAAAACTATATAATACGTATTTTTATTATTATAATTAAACTTGTTTTATGGTCATTTTAATTTTTAAATGTAAAGAATATAATATATTTGTATACAGCAGAAGTTGTAAAAAATATACCGTAATATTTTTCAGGCATCAGCTCCAGAGATTAAATTTGCACTCTTTTAAAGAAAATAATGCCTTCTAGTCGTTTCCAGACCAATTGTGGGGAGATTTCGCCTATTGCGACGTAATTACAGTTCGCGCGGAAAAAAGCTGCAACTGCAGAAAATTCTTTTGCAGTTCGAGAATACTCTTCTTATTTTTAGCCAATCTTATTGCTTTGGGTCTTGTGTTCATTTCGCTTAAACGTTTCCCTAAATGTGTTACAGTGATTCCAAATTGATTATTTACGCTATGGGAGTTTTTCTGCCCTAATGTCTTCTTTTTGAAGCCATTAACTTCTATGGCGTCTGCTATCTTATTTCCTCATTATTTTTTATGGAAATAACGTCGGACATTAATTAACTTTTAATTTTGTTACAATAAATTATGTTCGAAAAATATAATAAAATCTGCATGCACGGCTGATTTAAGAATTTTTTTTCAAGATTTTCGCCTAAGTATCGAGTATAATTTACAACTCGTCAAGGGTTCTTGAATACTTTTCATACATACATACATTATTTAGTATTTTTCATACTGTGAAGCACTTAAAACAAATGCACCAGAAATGGAGTTTCTCTGAATATGGCATATAAAATTCTTACATGACTTATGACCAATCACTGGCTATTTTCAATAATCACTTAACATACAGCTGAGAATTCACCACATTATTTATTTTTTTAAATCCATGTTTACTCAATGAATACAAACGACATGCTGATCTTTATATTTATTTTTTATCACCTTAACTAATCAATTACAAGTCACAAGCCCAATAAATGCCTAAATATATATCAGGGTTTTTCATAAAAATTTCTTCGTTTTTAAATATTTGTCGATCAAAAGTCCAATTTATTTTTCAGACATCTTCATAAAAGTTATGTATTTTATTTACCCTACAAATAATTCGTTAAAAATAGCACGATATGCAAGACTAATCATCTTACCTTTGTTGTTTTGAACCTCGAAAGACAATAACAACTGATAAAAATTTTTTTAAATATTCAACGTTATATTCTGCTTATTTTTTATTTCGGAATTATGTAGTAATTGTGATATAGAGTATAAAAAGATCGTAAGTAATTATAAGCTGAGAGAGGACATAAATTCGTATTTCTTAAAATGCCGAGACTAACTACAATATTAAATTATTTATTTTGAAGTTTCGTCCCTGTGCCCAGTTAAATTATTCATTTTTATTGAAAATGTTTTATTACAATAATTTGAGTTAGTCAAAATGTTTGCAGACAAAAGACTGGATTTCACCCCCTAGGAAATCATTAGAATTACCAAATTACAACAGGGATGAAAAATATTTTAGAGAAAAGAATAGGGATGTCTAGGCATTAACAGGGTTTATGACCTGTCATTGGCTGGTTTTTAAATTTTTTTTATTTATTATTTTTATATACAAATAACGCTATTAATAATATGATAATTAACAAAATTTTCATGCAGTTTTATACAGTGCGTATTTATGTTTATATTTCATTTATCTAGACCTTTCTTATTTATATTTAAAAACGCACAATAAAAGAAGCACAAGTTTATGTGGCCACTTTACACACTTTGGAACATTCACCATTTTGCTTAAGTTCGAACATTTATATTTCTTCCATTCTTCTATTTGTTGATTTTAGTGAAGTTGAAGAACTGAAACCTTTATTGTTGTGAAGAGATTCATCTGACTGAATTATTTCACATACTAGGCAATGCCTGAAAACAGTTTTCCAATTTTTAAACTTCTTCTTGGACCAGTTGGTTTTATTACAATATTTGAGTTTGTCCAAATGTTTGTGGACAAAAGACTGAATTTCACCCCGTCGGGAGTCATTAAGATCAACAATTTACAACAGGGATGGAGAACATTTTAGAGAAAAGAATGTGAAAGTCTAGACATTTACAGTGCTTATGACCTGTCATTGGCTGGTTTCAGTGGCCACTTTACACACTGTGTAACATTCACTATTTTGCTTATGTTTGAACATTCATATTTCTTCAATACTTCCATCTGTGTATTTTAGTGGAGTTAAATAGCTGAAACTTTTATTGTTGTGAAAAGATTCATTTTGTAAACAGATACAAAAAAAATTGTTTTGTGCGAAAAGCACAAACGGAAAATAAACGAAACAAAATACCTCACCAGAAAAGAGAACCCTTTTCCCTTGGTGTGGGATTACATGTTAATTAAAACACAATGAAAATGCTATTAAATAAATAAAGGTTATGAAACGGAGCACTAAGCACAGTAATTGCTAATAAAAATATGTCAATCGGAGCTAAACTGGCAGTGCATGACGGAGTTTTAGTCCCAACACTAATATATGGAAGTGAAACATAGAACTAGCAGAGGAAGGATGAAAACCGAGTGAAGGTGGTTGAAATGCAATCTCTTTGACGAATGTGTAGAAAATCAATGTATAACAGGGTTACGAATGATGAAATCAGGCGAGATTGATCGAATCTGAGTCAAGTATAACTGATAAGATTAAGAAAGGGTCTCTGCGATAGTTTGGTCATGTAGAACGAATGGACGACGAAAGAATGGTAAAAAAGGATATATGGCTAAAATGAACGGTTACGTGAGACGAAGATGACCAAGGAAGACGTGGCATGATCAGATAAACCAAAATCTTAAATCTGGTCATGTCAAAAGCAGACAGAACGGAAGGGCATGTATGGCAAGATGTATGAATATGAAAGAAGCTAGGAATATATGCCAGGATAGACGTGTGTGGCGGTCCATTCTCTCGGCCTACCCCTACGGAAAAATAGCATAATGGTAGTAGTAGTAGTAGTAAGGTTATAAAATATAACATTTATGTATATATATGCATATAACGTGTTAAAAAAAGAATGTTTCGAGTTACTAACGAAAAGAATATAAATATACAAAACATATTTGATTTTTTTTATGAATTACTGAAATATGTTAAAGAACTAGCAATAGTCGGCGATAGCCATGGTAGGGAATTGCACCAGCAAAAACTAGATAAATTTAACCAAAAAAATAAAGTAATAATTAAATAATAATCAATAATTGAATCAACTGTTCCTCAAGTGCACAGTTTATGTTACGTTTTGGTTCTTTTACTGTGCGTTTTATAATATAAATAATAAAAATGTACATAAATTAATTTAAAACATAAATAGGTAGTGTTTAAAACTGACTAAAAATTTTTTTATTATTTCTGTTAGTCTTCTTTGTTTATTCTCAAATATAAAAATATTTAAAAAAAAGTATATTGTTAAGTGTCCTCGTCACGAGTAACCAGTGAGGTCACATTATTATTATTATTAATTATAGTTTTTCAGACAAAAAAAATGAATAAATAAATAAATAAGTACCCACCCTTACTTTACAGGACCGAGTGGATTGGCACGATACCGCACATGACAGACTCAATCAACCACTTTCAGGATTATAATATATAAGATACAGTTCCCCGTGTGAAAAAAAACAGAATCCTGCACGAGTCTTTTCGACCCGAAGGCTGCCCTCGAGTAAAAGTTCTGAATAAGGAAATCGAGTGGAGGTGAATTCGCCTCATAGTGTTGTGATTGGCGCGTTTTCTTACCACGTTTTAGGTCTTGGGTTCGATTCCAGGGAATGTCGACATAAAATATTGATTGTAAAAGTGGTTCTATACTGCAGCATTTCATGTTTATAGACTAGTAACTAAGCCTAAGGCTGAGGGGTATGTTGATGATGATGAACAATCTTTCTTTGTTGAGGTCTGTTGTTTCATATTTTTAATATTATTCATTTAAACAATATTTTGAGTTAGTCCAAATTTTTCAAGGACTGGATTCAACTCCCTGGGGAGCTGTTTATATTAACATATTACAACAAAGATGAAGAACATTTAAATGTAAAGAACATCAAAATATTGATAAATCCACCTGGTCCATGAAGAAGTATGGAAATTGAAAAAATATCATTTTCAGGCGTTGCCGAGTATGTAGGTGAAATAATTCAATTAGATGAATCTCACCCGCATAAATAAAAGTTTCAGCTCTATAACTTCACAAACATCAACATATGAAAGAATTGAAGGAATAAAGATGTTCAAATAAATGTTCTTCATTTCTGTTGTAATATTTTAATATAAATAGCTCCCCAGGGAGTTGAATCCAGTCCTTGTCTACAAAAATTTGGACAAACTCAAAATATTGTTGATAAATCCACCTGGTCCACGAAGAAGTATAGAAATTGAAAAAATAACATTTTCAGGCGTTGGCTAGTATGTAGGTGAAATAATTCAATAAGATGAATCTCACCCGCATAAATAAAGGTTTCAGCTCTTTTACTCCACAAACATCAACAGATGAAAGAACTGAAGGAATATAGATGTTCAAATATAGGCAGAATGGTGAATGTTTCACGGTGTGTAAAGTGGCCACTTAAACCACCCATTGACAGGTCATAAGCCCTGTAGATGCCTAGACTTCCATATTACCTTCTCTGAAATGTTCTTTATCTCTGTTGTAATATGTTAATTATTAATATTATATTGAAAATTCTGTAAGTTAAGTGAAAAATAGTTTGATATTTTTTTACTGCGTACAGCGTACTGCTTATTCCAAGTTACTACCGATATTCGCTACATGAAAATGTGGTTTTATCGCGGTTACGATTTTCCATATTCCAAACAATTTCAATTTGTTACGGTTACTCGTGAAACAAAAGGAAAATTAAAACAAACGTTAAATTTCTAGAGTTTTAAAATTGTTGTCTTAAAATGTGAAACCAGCTAAATTACAAAAGAAATTAGTCACATTATATTTGATAAACTTGGTAAACAATTAAATGTGAGAAAATTCCGCTTACTTTTATTTGCTCTTACTGGTGAATAAAGCACTGTAAACTGCTGCCTATGTTTTTAGTTTGTTACATGAACAAGCTAATCATTTTTGCGCTACAAATCCAATCTAATGTAAAAACGTACTTGTATAAGTTGATCATTACTTATATTATATGCGTATTATTATATTCGTATTTACATGTTTTGGTACCTTTATTTTAAATTCACTTTGATTACACTGGTCAACACGTTTTTATCCTGTTTTCAAATAATTATTCGGCATTTCTCCATCACCCACAGAATTTCGTCAAAGCCATGGACAATACTCCTAGTTTCATGTACCTCAAACAGAAGTTTCCGAAAATTAGCTGTGCAAAAATTGAAGAGGAAATATTTGTGAGTTCACAAATACAATCACTAATGCATGATGAAAAGTTTAAGAAACAATTCAATTCGCTAGAGAAAGCAGCTTGGCAAGCATTCAAAAATTTTACTCACAGTTTCTAGGTAAGTCAGAATGTTTAAATATCGCGCAGTTAAGAATATAAAAAGTAATCAATATTCAAAATTATAAATGCCTGTACCTTGGAAACCTTGTGTGATGGAGAAAAGGAGACATCATATTTTTATTCAGAAAAAAAATATAATCAGAATCGTATATTTTTCTTTCTGATTCAGTAAAAGTTTTTTTTGGAAAACAGGCAGGCAGCCTTTGATGTTCTGCCTTTATTAGTAGGTTCCTGTTTTTTACATACTTAAATTAAATTATAGAATGAAATTTTAGATTTTTTGACCGTTGTAAGATAAATAAAATTATATTGAACAAATTATTCTCTTCTGAAACCAGTATTTGCTGGAAATTATTTTTTCGGGGTTCAAGGAGCTAGAAACGATAGTGCTTCCAGTGATGACCCCGTAAATGGGTGTCAGGATTGAGTTCATATATCTCATGCAGGGGGCAATCAATGTGACTCTTTCGAGTCTCCTTTCTTATTTCTTTTTCCTTAAGTTACTTCTAGTACTTCTATTTTATCATGATAGGATACCTTTACAGCAAGAAAAGGATTTTAGTAACACGTCTTTGTACTTTTCCAATAGTTCACAGCTCCATATTGGCTTTCTTATTGGAATATACATATACACAAACAACCATCTCATTTGGCTGCCAACTCCAGTGTGCTTAGTCCGCGTCCCATAGTTTTGATATAATATGACTTTACTAATATGTTCACAGTTAAAGCACTATATTGATCACTTGTCAGTCCTCTTTTAGAATATGCCTGTATGATTTGGTTTCTCTTCTATATTGGCCGGATAAATCATATCGAATCGGTGCAACATCGTCTGCTTAGAAAAGTAGCATGGATAATCATCCATGCTACTTTTCTAGTGTAGTGTCCCATCTTGAGGCCAATCGGCCTCAAGATGGGACACTACACTCAAGTAGAAATGGAGTCAATGTTAAAAATCTCAAGTCTACAAAAACGTAAAAATAACATTGACTATATTTATGTTAAATTCACTAAATGGCTTAAGCAATGTACTATCGTTACTGGAACAAGTGGCTTTCAATGTATCAATCCGCTGGTTACTAAATAATAATGTGCTGTTCCTTGATCAACACGGCACAAACTATGGCTTGTATGCACCAATGTCCCGATTATGTCACATTATTATCTCAAGACAAGATCTGAACTCTTTTGGTGTAAGTCTTTCTAGATTTAAACAATCACCAATTTAAACCAGATCTTGTCTTGAGGTGGTAATTATTCTTAAATCTTTTGTCCAGTTTTGATTTTATTTATTTGTATTTTATTCAATTGTGCCTGTTTGTAAGTCCGTTGATAAATAAATATAATCTGCCGTCGAACTATTAACATTTGACGTCAAAAAAGGCAAAAAACTCATTTTTAGTAAAGTATGTAAGCGTGCGCAGTAAAAGAGGATGCGCAGTCTGACTTTTCTTCCTACAAAAATATTCCTATATTTTCTCCTTGGAGAGCACAAGAGTAATGCTATTTTTCAGATATTAGAAATTTATCCTTCCAGTGATCTTATTGTTTTGTTTTTTTTTTTATAAATTGTCTTTTCTAGGAGCTACGACTATCCAAAAACCTATAAAAGTGCGTAGTTTTATCTGCCGTTTTTAGACTTATGTTTTTTTTTTTTTGCACAACAGGCCAGGAGGCCCAATCACAGTGGTGAATTACATCACAGAACACCCAGGCTTGAGAAAAATCACATTATCATTTTTGTTTTCTCACCAGGAATCGAACCCGGAACCTTCCGTGCGTAAGTCAAGCGTCTTGACCACTACGCCATGGAGGCCGCCAATACAAATATAATAACAATTTTCAAAAAAAAAAAAAAGTTTCCCATACAAAATAAAACAATAAAATCAGTTAGTTTTATTGTGCGGAAAACGGGAATGCAAGTCCTCAATTATGTCAATTTTAGCCAAGCATAATCGATCCGAAGCGCAGTTCTCTTTTTCACACAGTATTTGTAGAGGTATCTGCAAGTGAGGGAAATAAATACTGTATTTAAATACCTTTTAATTAAATTCATCCACCGCGTAATTATATAAGGCTTACTACATGACAGTTATAAAAATTTTTGGGCGTGATTTTGTTGCTAATATTTATTTTTATTAAATTAACGATGAGATGGGTTAAGGTCTAGTGGTTGTCCTGGACTCCGGATCAAGAGCTCTGAGACTCACTTGCCCCTGCACTTAACTTGTTTCACGGTTAGCAACTCGATTATTTACTTCTAAAAGAAATTAATAATTATTATTATAATAATAACAGTTTATTAACAAAATTACAATATCTTTATCTACTACATTTTTTTATGGTAATAGATATTTCTAGACCACGTGTAGTATGTAGGTAGGACTACGGTTAGTAGGGTAAGGTAGGTTAGGTAAGTAGGACTAACTAGGTACGACCTGTTTTACCCCCAAATTTGAAATATTTCTGTTTTTCTTAAAACGGAAAATTTATTTGAGAAAAATACTTATTTATACTTCACGTTATGTGTCCGGGCGAATTTTTTATTTGATTATGTTTGGACTTATTTAGTCCATTAAACAACAATAAATATATATTTATATGTATATATAGGTTAGGGTGGGCCGATATTTTTTTTCTTCCGAATTTTGAAATAAAAGGGGTCTAAATAGTTGCCTTTTGGATTATTTGCAATGCAAAAAATATCAAAAAAAATATTTGATACTACTTTTGGCCCTCAACCAGTACTTTAAGTTTTTGAAAAAGTCGATTTTTTGCACTAAACCGGCTGTCGTTTTGTATTTAAGTAAGAAAAGCAGTCCAATAAAATTTTATAATGTGCATTAAATCTTATTAAATAAGCATCTTAGGGCGTGAGTTGCACTTTGTTTTGTAATAAATGAGTAGGATTGTTTTAATGAGCCATTGTTTTCGTCAATATTCGCCAGGCGCTCGATGGAATCAGTTGCGCGGAGTGTAAACTTTTTGCATTTCGGTAGTTTTAAATCGTGTTCGAATTTGTAATGTGATTTAGTTATATATTTACTAAAAAAAAATATTTTATCAATATAGATAATTAACAAAATGTTCAGACAGTAATAAACTTCAAACCTCGGTTGAGTGCCAAAAGTAATGTGGAATATTTTTTTATAATTTTCACATTCAATATGATCCAAAATGCAACTTTTTAAATCCTTTACACTTTCATGTCGAATAAAATAAAAAACTTCATACATCATCGGCCTACTCTAATATAGGTGAAATTGAAATAAAATACAACTAATAAAAGTTAAGACTAGGACATTTTTTTATTATTAATAGTAACAACTGATCGATATTGGAAAGATATTTGGCAGAATACTGATTAAGAGAGTAAGAAAAGTGACTTAAGAGTGTGAAATATACAAAGTGGATTTATGAATGGAAGAGGATGTATGAATCAAATATTTGCTCTGCAAAATATGACAGAAAAGTTTCTAGCTAAACGCCAGAAACTTTTCTGCGCATTTGTAGATCTGCAAAAGGTATTTGATAGAGTTGACAGAGAAAATTTGTGGAAGGTTTTATCAGAGTATGGAGTAAATAGTAACCTGACAAGGACCGCACAGCATGTGTCAAGGTGAATGAGCCATTCCGAAGTGGTTTAACATTTCTAAAGGAGACAAACAGGGGTGTGTAATGTCACCATGGTTGTTCAATATATACATCTATAACTGTATGAAAGAACTGAAAGATTAAAAAATGGGAGCAAAAATGAGTAGTATAACTGTTTACTGACTTCTGTATGCTGATGATGCCATGTGTCTTGCTAGCAGCATAGAAGACCTGCAATTCTTGGTAACAAAAGTCTACGATGTATGCAAGAAAAACGATTTGCTTATGAATGTTGATAAATCGAAAGTGATGGTTTTTAAAATGGATGAAAACATAACTTAATATAAGATCAATGTGAACAGAAATATTTCGAATCAGGTCAAAGAATTTGTGTATCCGATAAGTATGTTTACTAGGGATGGAAAGACTGAGAAAGATATTGAAAGAAAAGTGAGTGCCGGGAACAGGGTGAACGGTGCACTGAAATGAACTTTGGCAAACAAATGTTTATTGCAGGAAGCGAAACTAGCAGTTCACAATGGAGTTCTAGTGCCATCTCTGGTGTATGAGAGCGAAGTAAGGAATTGGAAAAATAATTATGAAAGTGGGTTGAATGCTGTTGAAATGCGATCCCTTAGGTGAATGTGTGGTAAAACGATGTATGATAGATGCACAAATGTCGAGATCCATGAACTGTGTAAGGCTGAGACATGCTAACATGCGACAGGATCAAGATAGGGGTGCTGCGTTGGTTTAGACGTGTAGATCAAATGGACAGCGAAAAAACGGCTTATAGGATCTACGATGCAAATGTTGATGGATGCAGAAAACGGAGAAGACCGAGAAAGACATGTCACGATCAAGTCCATCAGATACTTGAAGATGGACATGTCAAGAGTAGAAATAATCGGCGTGCGTGCATGGGAAGATGTATGAGTGTAAAAGAAGCGAGATCTGATGCAAAGACAGAGTGATATGGCGTTCAATCATCTCTCCCTACCCCTACGGAGAAACGCCGTGACGGTTTGTTTGTTTGTTTGAATAGTAACTACCTAAAGACATTTTATTGATGTTTAAATCTAGAAAGACCCACACTAAAAAAGTCCACAGTGCGACACAATCGCGACATTGGTACATGCAAGCATAGTTTGTGCTATGCTTATCAAGGAACAGCACATTAATATTTTGCAACCTGCAGATCGCAGTGGTTGGCGCCTTTGTCTACCGTTCTTGAGGTTCTGGGTTTGATTCCTGGCCGGTTAAAGGTAAAATAAAGGTTTTTAATGTAGTTCTACGATGCAATAGCAGAAATGATCGAATTGGGAAATGACGATGGTGATGACGATACATTATCAAGTATTTTTAAGTAACAACACAGGTCTTTAGAAGGCAAATTAAAAGGGGTATGTTTATAACATGACTATGAGTGTAACGAAGCAGTAACAGAAGCGTATTAGAACACGCTCAGTTTGCGGCAGTAAGTCTGACATGAAACGGCGTCCTACTAAGATCCTTCTGACACGAGACCATACTATAACGTTTCAAGACATTATGTACGCGTACACATCACGTTTATACTGGGAAAGTCAAGTATCAGAAGGGCTAGTTGGAGCGATAGTCCGTGAGGGGTCTTAAAATAATATATCGGTCGTGTCCGGGAGTAATTTATAGTGAGATGGACTAAGGTGGGTAGTGGGTACACCTGCAGATAGTCAATACACAGGTATAAAAATGTTTACAATCTGAGGGAAGATAATATTAAAATCTTAACATTTATCTATATTGACATATTACAACAGAGATGAAGAACATATAAGAGAAGATAATATAGAAGTCTAGGCATCTACAGGGCTTATGACCTGTCAATGGCTGGTTTAAGTTGCCACTTTACACACTGTGTAACATTCACCATTCTGCCGATAATTTTTAATTTTTTATTTATTATTATTTTTTTTTTTCAATAAACATAATAATAAAACAGAGTATTCAAAAAATTAAGCATATTTACAAATCAATGAAATACATATTAATAGAAAAATTGTAAACAAAAAATCCCACAAAGGCATGGCCTGTTCGTGGGTATACAAGAAAATGTCAATGAATTTTTGCTCCTATAGTAAATAATGGACAGTTTTAATATTTTTGTACAACATAAGAAAGAAAAAATAAAATATTCTGTAATATATAATATGGTATTTTTTTTATAGTAATTAAAAAAGGAAATATTTTTTTTTTAAAAACACAAAAATATTCCTTATTATTAAAGGGCAACAAAATAAATCATAGAAAAAAAGAGTTCATATTTGAACATCTATATTCCTTCAATTCTTTTATCTGTTGATGTTTGTGAAGTTAAAGAGCTGAAACCTTTATTTATGCGCGTGAGATTCATATAATTGAATTTTTTCACCTACGTCCTACATACTAGGCAACGCCTGAAAAAAATTTTTTTTTTTATTTCTATACTTCTTCATGGACCAGGTGGATTTATCAACAATATTTATTTATTTATTTAACTTTTTGTACATAACGTTATTTGTACATTGGCGGGCTTATTGCCAAATGGCAATTTCTTCAAATAGAAATAAACGTATTTGTTTATAAATTACCTTAAATCAAAACTTTTACTCAATGGGAAAAAGGAAAAAAGCGGAAAGGGGAAAAAGGAAAGGAGGAGAGATTAAGGAAGAAAAAGGAGATGTTTCTTCAGACGTGATTTAAACAGAGATAATGTAGTAACATCTTTGATGGTGGATGGGAGATGATTCCACAGTCGAGCCGCATGGACACTATATGAGTTAGAGAAGAAAGAGGAATTGTGTATGGATATTAAGAGAGTGCCTTGAGAATGAGAACAAAGAGGTAAACCATGAACTGATAATTTTGAGTTTGTTCTTCATCTCTGTTGTAATATGTTAATATAAACCGCTCTCCAGGGGGTTGAATCCAGCCCTTGTCTACAAAAATTTGGACAAACTCAAAATATTGTTGATTTATCTACATATTATATTTTTGTATAAATATTACGTATTGTCTTTCGTAAATATTTTAAAAAGAAAAAATATTCTTATCAGGTCTCCGTATTATATCACACGTATAATTATACGCCTACACGCACCCAGAAATGCAAAGTCATAAATAATTTCAGAAATAAAGATGTTCAAACATCAGGAAAGAAAAATAACCGGGTTGTTATCACGTGGATCCGAAATTCGAACCTCGCTTTACCGCAACTTTATTCCCGTTCTTCTATACGAGTTGTTTACAATTCGTCAAAAGTGGTCTCCTTAATTGAAAGGTTCCAGTAAATCATGAGAAAACAAGTATTTATCTTAGTAAAACTGGAAAAAAATGGTTTTAATTTTATAACATATTTTTTTGTTAATTAGAAAATATACTTAAATGTGTACACATTTGTAAAGTATATTAATATAATATATTATGCTATTAAAATTCCCAATAATTTTTATATAAAACTCATTTTGTGACAATATCGCAATCTTACAACTTGCACGTAATACGTTTTCCCCCTTAATACGTAAGGGGGAAAATCCAGCCTTAGGGAGAAAATCCAGCCAGTCTGCAAGCATTTGAACATACTGAAACATTGTTGAATTACTACCTGGTAAAAGAAGAAGTATAAAAATTGGAAAATTGTTTTCAGGCGTTGCCTAGTAGGTGATTCGGTTCAGCCGGATGAATCTCACCCACGTGATAAAGGTTTCAACTCTTTTACTTTGCAAAAGTCAACAGATGGAAGAGTTGAGGAAATGTGGATGTTCAAACATGGGCAAAATGGTGAATGTTACACAGTGTGTAAAGTGCCTACTTAAACCAGCCAATGACAGGTTAAAAGCCCTGTAAATGCCTAGACTTCCATATTCCCTTCTCAAAAATGTTTTCCCTCTGTGTTGAAATAAATTTAAATTAAGGAGCTTTTCATCGATCGCCTGATACAAAAAACGTGGACACCTATTTGTATATTTTACTGTTTGAAAGACTGAAAAATCTATAATAGCGAAAACATTTCAGTTAGAAGTGAGGCTGTCGCATTTTTAAAGATTGTCGACCATTCTGATTTTTTTATAAGAATATTTATTTTTTTGTTACTCCATTTATTATTTTGGTTTACAAAACATGTTAATTTTATTTATATTAAATAAAGATATAAAGGTTACAATAATAATATTCTAGAATACGAATTATCGTTATTTTTATTGTCATTATAAATCACTGCAATGGTAATCCAATCCCAGCGTAAATAGATCACCTGATCCACAAAGGTAAGGTGATCAGTCTCACGCTTCATGACCCATTTCAATGACAGTGAAATATTGTAGCAAAAACCACATTTTTAACAAATATTTCTTGTCGACCTTGCCAGGAATTTCTTTTTCCGGATTTTCCCCTAAAGCTACTCTTTGAAAACACTCGTACGGGATTCTTATTCTATTTCACACGCAAAATATTGTATTCTTTATTCTGCCTAGACTCGAGAGTCAGAATAAAAAATATCAACGGAACCGTCAGATAAGCACATACCTCGTCATCAAACTATTGTTTTATCGGTTAAGACTGCGGTCTCATAAAAGTAAAGGAATCGTATGATTTAGCCATTTTATAACGCTGTTACGAAGTTAAATATTTTAACTGTTTTGTTTTTTCAAAGCGATTATTGAAGGCAAGATTTTAAGTAGAAAAACAGTAAGAAAAATACAAAACAAATAGAATTTCAAATACTTGTATTTCTTTTCTACAACAAAATTATTTTATTCAATTTATCATATTTAAATCATTTGAATACATGTTTCTTTAATATTAAGCCAATATATTAATTTGTTTTGAATCTTGAAAAAGGGTACACATAAACATTTTACTATGTGAGATTTCATAGTTACAATGTACACATATTAAATTTAATAGTTATTTAACATGTACGTTTTAAAGCGTTTTAAAGCTACAAGACTTTTTGTGATGTTAGCCATCATATTATATTTATCATATTTTGTAAATGTTATTAACTATCAAATATCTAAATTCAGTAAATGGGGTCTAGAATTTTAACCGTCCATGCTCTCAGTAAATGCAAGACTTGTTGTTATCTTACTTCTTTTATTATAATTTGCTTTTTATTTTGTTTTGAAAATATCACTTAAACTTTAAAC
Organism: Micrasema longulum; assembly: GCF_059751315.1. Taxonomy (NCBI): domain Eukaryota; kingdom Metazoa; phylum Arthropoda; class Insecta; order Trichoptera; family Brachycentridae; genus Micrasema; species Micrasema longulum. The sequence continues at coordinate 770,653 of NW_028277708.1, forward strand.
TACACTGTTAAATAAAAAAAAGTAAAAGGGGGCTAGATTTTTTACTGTCCATGCACTCTGTAGCTGCAAGACGTGCTGTTGTCTAGCTCTTATATATCATAATTGTTATATATTATAATAATTGGAGACGAGGAACTAGAACCCCAACCGTCCGTGCGCTCTGTAGCTGCAAGACGTGCTGGGATATTTATTTACTGTACAACGCCCTTGAGGTGATTTTCACAAAAATGGCGCACAACATTTACATATTTTTTTACCTTATGTTTGAGTTTTGGTTTTTTATTTCTTCATAAATGTTTTTTCCCATTATATGAGAACTAATGTACCAAATTTGGTCTAAATTTAAAGAGGCGTGATTGGCCGGTTACAACGTTGTTACATTTTGTTTATGTAAAACTTTTAAGAATATTTTTTTACATAATTACCTTTAAAAAATATTGTTTTTTATTTAATGCACGTGTAATATTTGTGCGATTTAGAAAAAACGGCGCTTCAGAATGGCTAAATCGTATAATTTCCTTACTTTTTATGAGATCACAGCTTTAACTACATTTCATTTAAATAAATTAAAATATTTTTTAAACTTTTATAACGCAATAAAATAAAACATTCAAGTAGTTTGATTAATTATCATTTTTTAAATAAATTCTTGCTTTCTTCAAGATTTACCCAAACATTACAATTTCGTGATCATTTTTAACAAGATGAAAATAGTTCACCATTAGAAAATGAAAATCAAGTTGGGGTAGACTTGAAAGTTCTGGTTCTATTTCACAAACTAAATTCTTCATCCACTTAGACACAAAAATACATTTAAAAAATTCATTTTTTTTAATATACTCTCACATACTTAAATTTCGTAACCCAAAATATGTATTTAATATTGGTAATAAAATGGCAAGCTGCCATTCTCATTTTTTTTTATTAATATAACTACATTTGCGGACTTACTGCTATAAAATAAAATATAACCGACCAAATACAAATACGTTTCTTTTCAAATACATGTTAAAAAAAAAAACGTTTTTCCTTTCACAATGTTTGAAAATTTAGGGATTAAAAATATTCATTCAATGTCCATCTTTATAAGAAATAAAATACTTAATCGCACAATGTGAAATAAATCATTCTTTAAAAGTTCTAAGAAAATATAAGGAGAGTTTCCGTAAAGAAATAAAAACGTTTTGGTACATCACTTCTTCAAAGTTGAAACTTTATGCGGTTTTTCCTTTACTTTGTTTCCTTCCCCTATTTCTTTTCCACCCTTCCTAGGCAAGCCTCCTCCTATATCTGATATAATGTGATTTTACCTCAGTTTTATTATTATATCGAGATAAGCACAGAATAAAGTTAATAAGAACCAGCATTTTTTTCGTGTTTGTGCAAATGACTGTGTGTGAAATAAAACAAAAATCTTGAGCTACTATTTTTGACTTGATGGCTGCTCTCAGATAAAAATCTTGAATAAGCAAGAGTGGAGATAAGTCCGCCTCGTCGTGTAGTGGTTGACGTATTCGCCTACCATGCTTGAGGTTTCGGAAACATAAGACTGATCATCTTGATTTAATGTATCAAATTATCAAGGCATTAGACAATCAATACAGTACTCTATACATCGCTATGTATGGATAGAAAAAAAGAAATAATTAATTTTATTTCTTAAAAAGTGACAGAAAATTACTTTTGTTTTAATTAAATAGATTTTTATATTAAAAATTTTAAAGTTGATTTTGAGAACAATATGTGGAATTCTCTACATTATTATAAATGTTTCTTCAGAAAAAAAATTTTTGCTCGTTTGTTTATTCAACTTTTTTATAGTTTATAAAATATATTATAAGTACATTTGTGGACTTGTAATTTTAAGCCATATTTTCCAACCAACCAAAAACAGATTGCTTTAAGTTGGTCAAAGTTCGTACGTTACCGATTTTTACAGCTGTTTGTTTGTGGGCAGTTAGTGCTTATACATATTTGTAAAATGGACTAAACATATTACTTTTTTCAGGGGTGGCATGTCTGACTATGGAAGGAGTGATGGTGCCACCTTTAGTCTTGCAGGGTGATACGGTGGAACTCCGCTGCCTCTTCAGGCTGGACAATGACGTCCTGTACTCCGCATCCTGGTACAAAGACCATGAAGAGTTCTATAGATATATTCCTAAGGACAATCCTAAGCATCATACTTACAAGATCGATGGCGCCAAACTTGATGTAAGTATTTTAGTTATTTATTAGAGTTAAATTCAAAAAAAAAAAAAAAAATTATTTAACTTTTTGTACATAATGTTATTTGTACATTGGCGGGCTTATTACCGAATGGCCATTTCTTCTAACTAACCAATTATATTTCAAGTTACAGAACATCTTCAATAGAAGAAAAAAAGATTATAAAGATAAATAAAAATAGAAATAAACGTATTTGTTTATAAATTACCTTAAATCAAAACTATTACTCAATGGGAAAAAGGAAAAAAGAGGAAAGAGGAAAAAAGAAAGGAGGAGAGATTAAGGAAGAGAGAGGAGATGTTTCTTCAGACGTGATTTAAACAGAGATGATGTAGTAACATCTTTGATGGTGGATGGGAGATGATTCCACAGTCGAGCCGCATGGACACTATATGAGTTAGAGAAGAAAGAGGAATTGTGGATGTGTATTAAGAAAGTGCCTTGAGATTAGAACGGAGAGGTAAACCATGAACTGATAAGCGTTGAATTTTTTCACGCAGGTATATAGGAGCGTTAGGATTATGAAGTACATTGAACAAAAGTGAGAGAAGAGAGTATTTAGTACATTGAAAAGAATACCCCCATGTCTATAAAAAAATCACTCATTTTTTTTTCGTAAAAAACATCACCTCTTTATTTGTTTACATTATAAATTTTACTGGTATATTTGTTAACATTAGAAATTCACCCCTACATTTTTTACATTAGAAACTTGACATTTATATCAATATGTTAGGATCAAAAACTTAACATATATTTGTTTACATTAGAAACTTCACCTATATATTTGTTAGGGTTAGAATCGTCACTCGGAAATTTATTTAACTATTTTTATATGAGAAACTTTACTTGTATATTTGTTTACGTTAGAAACATCACTCGTATATTTTTTTACATTAAAATCTTCACCTACGTATATGTTTGCGTTAGAATCTTCACTCTTATATTTATTTCACGGTTTTTACATAAGAAACTATCGCAGTCTATTTGTTTACATAAAAAAAACTTCACTCGCATATTTTTATGCATAAAAAATGTTGTCGGTATATTTTTTTACTAAAAAAGCTGAATTATTGCTATTGGAGCACAGATGAAGCTTTTTTTAAAGTGATAAGAAGTGCTAGTTGTAGCAAATATTACAAAAATTATAAAATGGAACATGATGGAACAGCATGCCATATTTGCCTAAGCCTATAGAAAAACACCGCAATTGTAGTAATAATAACAAAAGAGCTGATTTAATTCATATTTGAATGTATTTTTATAATCGAATTATTCGTTAACTTTTGTAATCGTTACCGGTAATATAATCGATTATTCAATAATCATTTTTTTATAAAATTTAAATCCTTAAATTTGATTTTAAAGGACCATGATTCTTTATTTCAAAACTTCCAACCCAAATAATGAAATTGAAGAAATAATCCAACACGATCCCAAAAACGCTAAAAAGAAAGACTGAACATAACAGAACTTTCTGTCCTAAACTAAAAGCCGAGCTTTGGTTTATCCAACATCAATTGATTTTTATCCATACCGATTATTATAACCATAACAAGCTATTACCATAGTTATCATAAAATCGATCGGATATTGTAATGGTTTGTTAAAAATTATAATATCATTTTCATCCACCATTGCTAATTTCAAATCACAAATTACTTAGATTATACTATCAAATTATCACTTGAAGAAAGTCACACCTGAAATTTAAAAGGAAATGAAATCTACGGTATTCGTAGATGACTTATTTATTTTACACTGAACAACAAACGTTTTTCTTATTTTTTCTTAATAACAATATATTTTGTCAGTACGGTAAATTTCTAATGTCAGGAAACAGTGAAAACGGGTTTTAGACCTTAATTTCTTGACCTTTTCGTTGGAATTATTGCCATTAGTGTGTGCTATTAGAATCTACATGAATCATATAAATTTATTCATGAATTCGCACCAATTTGCCGAGAAACGCGAATTTTAATTTCCTTTTTCTTAATCGTTACATGCGTCTTTGCCTCCATTTGGAAAAATACCCTTCCTATTCTAATGGGCTACATTTTCAAAACAATAAACTAAAATAGTCAAAATAAATTCTAAACATTTGTAAACTAGTGATCAGTCTTACGTTTCCAGTGGCAATCCATGAGCAGTGAAATATCGTCATATAGATCCACTTTTCAAATCAATATTTCCCATTCACGCCCCGAGGGATAGGGAAATATAACTTTTTTTTTACTACTACTACTGTACAGAAAAAAATGCTTATTTTTAGTAGCATAAAAAATACTATTAAATTTATAATTTTGAATTCCCGCAAAAACGGTGATTCCATTGGCAACGCCCCTAATACGTCACGATTCGTGTTTATTTGTTTGTGGCCGTTGAAATTTGTGTAGAACAACATCACAAATCTTGACGTCACAACAGCGAAGGCCAAACACGTCGCGTTTTTCTCCGAACGTATTTTTATTGAATTTCTTTTTTACATTTATGTATTAAAACATTTTTCCACAATATTCATATTGATTTTGAAAACACAATTAATTATTTTTAATCTATTTCATATATTTTTATCGGTACTCGTAGTATGTGATATTTTTCCATTGAACCTGAGACTTGACTTGACTGAGCATGGAAGGCGATCGCATTTTTTTTATTTTTTTTTTTACATTTACATTTTTTTTTTTTTGCACCACAACAGGCCAGGAGGCCTAATTACAGTGGTGAATTACATCACAGAGCACCCAGGCTTGAGAAAAATCACAGTTTTAATTTTTTGTGTTCTCACCGGGAATCGAACCCGGAACCTTCCGTGCGTGAGTCAAGCGTCTTGACCACTACACCACGGAGGCCGCCAACTACGATAGTACGAAGCGGATTCCTCTTCACACGATTTTCTTTTTTAGAATTTTTATCTGGTTCTATTCATACATACTCGTAGAACTGTATTCTTAATTTGCCCTAACAAAATTAATTAATTAATCATGATTCCCGTTTTCAAGCTTAGTGGTCAAAACGCTTGACTCACACACGGAAGGTTCCGGGTTCGATTCCCGGTGAGAAAACATAAATTAAATGTAATTTTCATCAAGCCTGGGTGTTCTGTGATGTAATTCACCACTGCAATTGGGCCTCCTTATCTGTTGTGGTGCAAAAAAATAAATGAAAATGAAACGAAATATTTTGCAACCGGCGGATTGGAACATTGAATGCCACTTGTTCCAGTAACGATGGTACATCAATTAACACATTCAGTAAATTTAACACATTGGGATAACATATCAAACCAGGAACCCTTGAGCAATGGTTCGACATTATAATATGAAACAGGCAATGGTTTCCTAATACCGGATACTTGGAATAACTGCATCCTGACTAAATCTATCCATCATATTGGAGTAAGTTAGTGCCTTGCGTGTTATTATTGGTGCGTGATTAAAATACAAATCTAAATTATAAGGGGAGTGCCTATAGAAACTACGAATTAAAATTTCACGCCGCCTTTTGTATTAAGTTACTTTCTTGACATATAATTTATATATTTATTATAGTAAACATACCGTATTTATATTTATAACACAAGGCATAGGTTAACAATTTAAAGAATCAATACCATTTACAGATTTTACATTCATATTATACATACAGAAAGAGAAGGGAAAAAATCAAACAATACTAAAAAAAGAAACATAAAAATTTAAATTAAATAAAAAGTATATTAAAGGGAGAAAACTTGGTAAACAGCAGTCTCTACTCTCCTCTCATCTTTCTCTGTTTCCATGAACAATTGTAATATTATTTGTTGCAACAGAGAGGGAAAACATTTTCCATAAGGAAATATTGAAGTCTAGGCATTTACAGGGCTTAAAACCTGTCATTGGCTGTTTTAAGTGGCCACTTTACTCACTGTGTAACATTCACTTTTCTGCCTATGTTTAAACGTCCATATTTCCTGAACTCCATTTGTTGACTTTCGTGATGTAAAAGAGCTGAAAATTTTATCACGTGGGTGAGATTCATCTTTCAATTTTTCAATTTGTATACATTTTCTTATACCAGTTAGTTTAAACAAAAATATTTTGAGTATGTTCAAATGTTTGCAGACATGCTGGATTTTCAAGGGAATTATTTAGATCTAAATTTGTTGCAACAAAGAGGGAAAATTTGAAGTCTATGTCAAATCTAAAATATGTTAAATGCAACAATTATGGGGAACAGGAAATCTAAATGACATAAAAAAACACGACCGCAAAATAAAATATTGAAGCTAGTATATGACCTCCCTTATCTAACACCAACTAAAGAATTTGTAAAAAAAAATAAGCAACTAAATGTTTATAAATATTTTTAAGTACAATCTTAAAAATGTATTTATAAGTTAGCCACTGATATCCTGTAGAAAAATAACTTTAACTTTTAAAAAAAATTGTAATAATCACGGACAAAGTACAAGAATATCAGAACAATATCGCATACAAAATTCCAAAACGAGACAAGGACAATCGAGACTAATAACCTAGGCACTGAAATTATACAACAAACAACCAGACAAAGCAAAACAAATGACTCAGACTAACTTTTCAAAAGATGTAAAAAATATCATCATTAACAACAGAGTATGGATAAAAAATCATAGTTAATTTTTGTAAAATGAATGTAATAATCCTTAAATTTAATAAAATCCTTAAATTTAAATAAATTTGAAAAAACAAAAGTCTTCCATAGTCCCATCTCAAAAATGTTTTCCTTTTCTGCTGCAACAAAATCTGATCCAAATAACTCCCTAGGGAGGAAATCTAGCCTGTTTAAAAATATTTGGACATACTCAAAACATTGTTAACTTATATTTATAACATAAATTTTGCAGCAATCAATTTATTAGATTCACCTACCTACTTGTAATAGTTATATATAAAAATCTTCATCATTTCCCTCTCTGCGTCCAATGGTGCATAGATCACTGCATCGGTACTCCCATCACAGCGTATCATCGATCATTCGTAAAATACAAGAAATCGAGAGGTTCAGTTTCACACTTCCGGCGCCCGTTCATAGACTATAAAATATTTCAAAGAAATCCGCCCACTAAATAAAAAATATATTCATCTTTCTTGCTGAGATTCAAATCCTGGACGTCAGATATTAAAGACAAACGCACTTACTAGTACACCATGAAGCAGGTCAATATTCCCTTCAATACTCATTCACCGCTCTATTTTTTTTGCCTCGTCTTTCACAGAAGTAGATTCTTGATTATGGAATAATCTACCCACTATTGTCAGAGACCCCTTTATTTACATTAAAATCACCAATGAAATTACACTTCCTGAATATTTGAGATTTCTTTTTTTTCCCTTTCCCTTCCCTCTTTACCCCGCCCTCTCTTCATACTATAATGTAGAAATTTTTACTCAATTTTTACTTCTTGAAAAATATTATTTTTTAATCAATATTTTGTTTTTTTTTAAAGTTATTTATAAACCAACAATTTGTTCATATACTACTGATTTTCACAAATTGAACGGTTTGGGTAGGTAGGAACACGCTCTAATTCGTATGCATGTAAACTGTATATGTATATTTGTAAACATTAGATCGGCCATCGATTGGAAAATACTCGTTGACATGTCATAAGTCCTGTAAATGCTTATATTTCGGTAATACCGTTTTATAGCAACAAATCACCGACAGTGTATACTTGTAATGTCGTACTTAACATACTCCATTAACTCAGTAAAAGTTATTCCCACATATCGAATATATTTAGTGTAAGGTATTGTACCTATAGAACAAACCTTTTAAACTTTTTTGAAAATGGTAAATGGTAATTAAACTTTTAGTATAATTATTATACGAGACAGTACTTAATGATTCTCCTGTTATTTTTTCATGTACTTTAAATATTTTTTTTATTGCGTTATTTTATATGTTTATATGCCAAGTATTTTTTAATGATGTTATTTGTTCTATTATAAATTGTTTCAGCATTTATTTTGTGAAAAAACATTTTGAATTTCCCCATCCCAACTTCCCGCTCTACCTCGCCGCTACCGAATTGCTTGACTTGAAATCATCTTTATTCAACGTGTCGCCGCGAAAAGAGCGCGATGTCAAATAGCATCCTCTCGCAACAGTATTTTGTAAAAAAAATGTGTGAATTTCACAGAAAATTTGAAAAAGCATGTAACAGTTTTATAAACACTACCATGACAATCAGAATGACATAATTGTCGCATTTATAGCATTTCAGCTGGGGTATTCCTCGGAAACTTGCAGATTTTTTCACGCTTATGCTTGGAAAGATTAATTTCTTCCGGGTGCCATCTACGCGACATTTTCGGCAGAAAACATGTACGGAATCGACACGAACGCGCTGAGCAAGTGGCTATGTGTCCGCGCGTATACACACATGGTGTCAATGGGGCCGTGGACGATGGTGAGGGTAATCCATAGTCCTGCAGAGATAACCTGCACGTGTATCCCTATGACAATGTCTTGGTCCATTGTTCTGTTCTGCAAAATTTTTGTTTACACAAGAACAATAGGCCTGATGCTGAGCGAGATAATATTGTCACCACTATAACCAATAAAATTTCAAACTGTTACCGAGTTGTTTGCATTGACGAATTTCAGAAATCCCCACTTTAAAAAGACGCTTAAGGTTTTATAAAAATATCCATTCAGCCAATTATTTATTAATCTAGACATTTCTGGAGATAATGCGTTATTTAAGTGGATAAGTATCCAAATCTTTTTGTAAATGTCAATATCAATTTTGAAATTTTAATTAGAAATGACGGTTCAGAAAAAATATAAATGATCTACGAAATTAATGGAAAAAAATCGTTTCCTAAAAGTTCTTACCAACTCATTACGGGAGAAAAGATTCAGTGGTTTGTTAACTTAACTAAGTGGATTATATAATCAATCTGTCATTCATTTTCAAAAATTTAAAATCATATTATATTTCCGCAAAGAATCACATTTTTTTTCTATTTAACAAAGAATTAAACGACTTTCATTTCTACGGTAGCAAGGCAATAATTATACTTAACAACATGTAGCCAACTTTACAGAAGAACCAATAAAATAAAATAAATTCTATTGGCGTGATACCATTATGGTTTTTTTATATTTTTTATATTACATTTTTATTAATAAAAAAAACCTTCATTGCGTTTTCTATAAAGTTGGCTTTATGTCTTTTTGTAATAATATTTTGAACTATTTGAATATTCATATGTTTCAAAATATTTTTTTAGACCAACGAATTTTGTCCCCAGGTAAAATAATTTAGTCAAATTTATCTCAACCGCATTAATAAAAGTTTCAGGTGTTTTTTTTTATTTATAACATTTGCAAAATGGTGAATGTTACAGTTAGAGAAGTCACTAAAACCAGTCAACAACATATAATAAGCCTTGTAAATGCCTAGATTTCTTCATCTTTTTCTCAAAATGTTTTCCCTTTCTGATGCAATAAACTTTAAGGAAAATATTTTTATATAAATGGGCATAACTGCTATATTTTATTGTTCTTTGACTGGTTACTTTACTTTCCCTGTAACAAAAAAATACCCAGGTACGCAGAAATTGGAGTGGCAATGCGTCATGCACCGATGAGTGCGGATGATTCAAGTGTGTAATTGATGTAAAACCTTTTGTTGTCTATAGCTCCAGAGGTCTGATGCTCAGACACTAATTCTGCGCGGAGCGCGCCTGCCTGCCAGCGGCCTCTACAGATGTGAAGTGTCCGCAGAAGCTCCATCTTTTACTTCCATCAGTGGCGAAGGAAGGATGGATGTTGTCAGTAAGTATATTTTACACTCTTTAAATCATATGTATCGCCTATTTTTGCGAAATAACTTGCCCTCCCACGTCAATGAATTATTTTATATTACCCCTCATCTATCTCTTTACTCTTCTAATAAGGGAACGTTTTCCATTCCTCGAAATTCTACATTTTTCAGCAATTCTTATCCTGTGCAAAGTATCTTTTTACGTTATCTTTAAGAAATGCCTGAAACATTATTGTACATTTTAGAACGCTAAATTTATCTTTCAAACTCCTTCCCGATCCCACATTCTATGCATTCTCCTTTCTTTATCGTCTTATATTTTGTATAACCATAGAATTTTAATATCTATTAATTTAGAACAAATAATTATTATGGAGATTTACGGTGACCATGCTCTGTTAAAACATCACCGAACATTATCATCATCATCTCTGGTCTGTACCGTGATCAGTTTAGTGTTATTTATTATAAATTCCTTAAACCCAACAAAACCATCACGGAAAATTGCCATTGTTACAACTGATGCATTTTAGCCAAGCATTTAAGGTAAAACGACCGCAATACAAGGAAAAACATGAAAAAGTCATTTTGCAGAATGACAACGCTCGATCACATGTTACAAAGCCAGTCAAAACATACTTGGAAATGCTCAAATGATATGTCCTACTCGTACCTCACCGCAGTATTTACCGGACATTGCTCTTTCCCATTACCATTTGTTCTGAATGATGACTCATAGCCTGGCTCAGCAGCACTTCCATTATTACGAAGATGTCAAAAAATGGAGCAATTAGTGGATAATCTCAAAAGATGAGTCATTTTTTTGAGATGATATTTGTATACTGCCAGAAAGATGGAAAAGAGTAGTCGCTAGCGATGGACAATAATTTCAATGACATGCTCATTACTTTTTCACAATTTTACTTTTTTTTTAAATAAAGCATTAATTTTCACGAAAAAATATATAGAACTTATTTAAGTCTCTAATATATAATATATATAGGTATTCGTACACTCTATCCATACTTATATTGGGATATATGCAAATTTTCTTATAACAGATCCATGATATCTCATAAAGGGGAAGACCCCTCTTATAGTTGATTTATGGGACTTTCTCTGGACTCTCTCTAAGTTATCTATATTTTCATTGTAAATAGGTGACTAGATTTGAGATGCATATTCTGACTGAAATTATAATGTTTAAATGTTTAGTATTTCTAATGACAAACCCAAAAATTTGCGTTGTTTTGTTTGATATCATTTCACATTGCTGTCAACAGGAAAGTTTTCTATCAAATATGACACCAAGATCTTTGATTGATTCAACCAGTGTTAAAGTACTTTTATTCATAAAATAGGTCAATACTATTGGACAACGTATGCGATTGAAAGATATGTGCCAACACTTTTTTACATTCAGATATAATCGATTTAACAAAAACTTTCCTAATTTATCGATATTTGACTGTTATGTTAAATACGTCATTATATTTTTTTTTTTACTTTCAAAAACACTTTCGGATCATCGGCAAAAAAAAGCATTGATTTTTTTAAATATCAGCGCAATATTATTTATAAATATATTTATAAAAAAGAGGACCAAGTTGAGAACCCTGAGGAACTCCCGAGAAAGCCGAAAATTCACTTTACAAATATCCATTTAATTTAACAGCAAATTTGTGTCCAGTCAAATAAATTAATAACCAATCAAGGAAAGTACCTCGAATGCCTAGTTTTTTGCAATTTTTCTAAAAGAATTTTAAGGTTTTCAGGATCAAATGCTTTTCGAAAGTCCTTGTATATAGAATCTACATGTAAATGACTAGAAAATGCCTCGCAAATGTATTATTATATTATACATAAACAGTGCGTATAATAACTTGACTTTCATTGATTTTATTTTTTTATATTTTTAATGTAAATACATTGAGAACATTACTGAGTATCCAATTCATTTTCAATGCATTACAAAATAAACATAACAGATGAGTTTAATAAGGAAGGGAAATAAATGTAATGTAAACGTAAATATTACGATTTGGAAATTGCCTTCCAATGTCATGAAATATATCGACATCCGAGGCGATATGATCGAATAACACGATTGCTCTACCTACCGGTATAACCATTGGCAGGTTGATTCTGCGTCGTTGTAGGTAGAACAACCTGCGTTGCTTTTGTCGAAAATAATTATCAGGGACAAAAAGACCGAATCCGTTTAGAATATAGGAATTATGTATGCAATCAGTTGAAAAAAGTGAACACCCAAATGAATATCCCTTTTTCTTAACAATGATCAGTAGCCCATCATTCTTAGTATAAAGTCACTCGGGAAAAGGCATGGGTAATATCTATACTCTTGAGATTCAAATAACGCAAAATTTTCTTCTGCACACTATCATTAAGGAATATGTGGTTTTATTTGACGACCAAATAGTGAAATTTAATTCCAAGCGATTTCTGACCAAGGAATTATAAAATTTTTTCAAAACCCGAGTATTTGAAAAAAATTCTAAGAACAAATCCAAGCATTTTTAAGGAGATTCTGCCTAATGATATTATACGAAGATTAAATGATAATTTAAAGTCAAACAGCACCCCGAGATCCCTGATATCCCTCTCATAGCAGGTTTTGAAAATGTTTACCTATATTGGATTATTTATTAATCTGGATAAACTTCCGAGGAGTACATTTTTCCACCTACTCCTACCAGGAAACGGCCTTGTGGTTTCTTTTTTTCGTGTTAACATGTATTATTGTTGACTTATTTTTTACTTAAAAAAACCTTAATTCCGTAATGAGATTCTGTTCCTCGGTCATCATAAGAATAATTATGGTTTCCAGGATAAGATAAAATTTGTTAACAAAAATCGGAATATGAATTATTTTTATTGTAAATTAAATAAATTTACTAACATACCAAAACAAATCATTTCCCAATAGAAGTAGGCAGAAAGGAAACTACATACTACGCCACATAACATACCTCGCTTCTTCTACATCAATAAATATTCTCATGCACGCACCCCGATTATTAAAACTTTTGACATATTTATCTTTGAGTATTTGATGGACTTGATCGGGCCATGTCTTTCGCGGTGTTCCTCGTTTTCTGCATCCATCAATATTTGAATCGCAAACCCTTTTAGCTGTTTTTTTGCTGTCTATTCGCTCTACACGTCCAAACCAATGCAGCACCCCTTTCTTGATTCTTTCGAAAATGCTGGTCTAAGCCAAACAAAATTCACGGTACTTGACATTTGTGCACCTATCATACATCGTTTCACCCCATATTTACCTGAGTGATCGCATTTTGACAGCATTCAACCTACTCTCATCGTTATTTTTAATTACATTAGGGTTGGCATTAGAACTCCATTGTGAACTGTTAGTTTTGCTTTCTGCGACAAACATCTGTTTGTTAAAAAAATAACTTGACTAAGAAACTAAAAAAAAATATAATTACTCAGTAAATTTCTCATATCTATTATCAAAGTATATCTCATAATATTTCTCCAATATTTTTTTCTTTTATTATTACTTTTCTAGTTTTATGTTACTGCATAATATGATCGTTTTCGTTATAATATATAATACATTTTAAATGGACTTTGTCTGCAAAGCTATTAAAATAAATAAAATATTTTACCGTGACGTAAGGTCCTTAAATATTTGCAGTTGATTTTTTCGTTGAAAAAATATTTTACACTTTTATTATGAAGGGTAAAAATAAAGGGATAATGAAAGAGTTTTTAGAAAAAATTGAAAACTTTTCGCTGATAAATTCCGACACCAAAGACAATGGAAAAACCAATTACTATTTTCCATTGAAATTGCCTCCCAGACAGAGACTTTTGATACCTGTCAGAAAAGCAATGACTTAATAAAAGCGGTTCTCCGAGTTAATGCATTAATCCTCTTTGCCGGCTCCAGCGCCGGCTAGTCGCAGTGGAATTCAGGAAAAGGTCTGTGAGTTTTATTTTTCATAATCTGTGATCTGGGGCTATTTCCAGGAATTTCATAATTTTATAACGCTTTAACTGCCCGCTATCAAAGGAAAAATATCACACGCTTTCATCTAACTTATGAAGAAACATAAAATAAAATATTTTATTTAAATTTTAGTTCAAAACACGAAATTAAATTTTATTATTAAATCATAAACGCCTTATTTACGCTGTTAAGTATGATTTATTACTTTTTTATTTACGTATTAAGCACGTTTCATATCCATATAATAGGTTGGAATTTTTAGCATTTAATCCTTTAAAATCAACACTCAATAAAGAATTTTCAAATAATAAACAAATGAGTATATATTTCCATCATTGTCAAAAAATAAAACAAATTTCAAACATGTTATAATAGAAACATAAAAATAGTTAATTATAAATAAATACGAAAAGTAGTTGATAAAAATATTCCTCTTATTTGTTATCAAACAAAATGTTTTAATAACAGATGCTTACAAAAAAAGTTAGTAATTCAGATTGTCTTTAAAATATTTTTTTATTGCTTTTTATTACAGGGCGTTGCACAATGAATACGTTTATCCTCCATGTTTACAAACATATTATTGGGTACTTAAAATTTTAATCAGTAATATGATCTTATGCATATGTTCTTATTAATAATAAGCAATTAATATCCTTTGACATTTTATCGTATATTTAATGCACAAACTTTAAGTATGAGGACATATTAATGCACGAATAGTGTTTGAATATGAAACCCCGTCTCATGTTAATACTGCGATTTTACTACTAAAACTTTGCTTTGACATTAGCCATGCTGAAATATAATATCATCAAAAGCTGTATTACATTAGTAAACATCGCACTACGTTATCCTAACAAACACGATTTTTTATAACGCGTTTTACAAAAAAATTGTTAATTTAGTAGGAACATATTCATATTTATCCACTTTCCCGTCTGAGACACTGTTTCAATTTACGAAGGAACTTGACATTAAACTCTTTTTTTTTTTAAATCATTGACACATTTTTGGTCGTGCGGTTACAAGAGGAGACCCCAGTGGAATGTTCGTACCAAGTTTTCCTGTAATTTGAATTACCTATTTTATACCTAAAACACGACGACTTTTGCCAAGAGAAATTTCTCTTTTGTGGCCCCAAGAGTGTTCAATGTCTTGGACGAACATATCATGTTCTCCAAAACGGAAACCGTTTTCAGAAGTGTACAATTTCGGAAGAGACCATTGCAAGAGACTGCTGCGAGTTATTGCAGTGTCCAAGACATAAAATATTTTAGCAGTTTTATTAACCCACACCATAAATGGAGAAGTCATTTTAATTATATAGTAGGTAGAGTTAGGAAACTAATATATATCTTTGCAAAACTCCGTAATATACTCGTATAGTCCATTGTAGATACTAAAAGTATATACTGTGGTTTGTGCAACTCTGTTTTGGGCTACGGTTGTATTTGTTGGGGAGGAGCTGCCAAGAATATTCTTGATCAAATTAATATTAAGGATAATATTGCGAAAACTGTACAATCATCCTGAGGCTTTTTCAAATTCTTAAACGTCCTTGAATTGAGACAAATCTACATTTAAAAAGTCATACTCGACATTCACAAAAATAGGAGCACTTGAATGAGTGTGAGTCATGCGCACTCAACCAGGAGTAAGTAAGAAACGATATGGTGATCCCAATGGCACGTTCATCAGTATTCCTAAAATCATTTCTATAAAACTGACCTAAACTATATAACCTGATTCTGTGTGTAGGGATCTAAAAAACCAACAGTATTGAAAAAGAGAATTACGATTTGGTTGATAGGCATTCGAAGTAAGGAAACAGAAAATTTATTGACTATAGTAATCTAAATATTTTGCAATTATATTGAATCATTTATAAATCCATTGTATTTTGTTGTATATACATATATACATTTTTTTTTTTTTTTAATATTAACGTAAACTGTTCATATATATATGTTTTCTCTTTAGGGCTATAACTGTTTTTTTTATTATAATATTTTTTTTTTTATGGGAAACGTATTTGATAACCATATTTACCGCAAAAAAACAGTTTCTTATGACAGGCATTTGCCCATGTAGGAACCGATTGCAACATTAGGCATACTAATATTTCGGGCTTGCCGGCCCTTCATATACAATACTGAGCCTACTCCTAGAACAAGTAAAATTTGTCAGAGTGTTCTTTGTGCCATTTTGTAAAATATAAAATGCATGGATAAATAAATAAATACTGTAAAGCGTGTGGTCCAGATGTTCATTGAAATATACGTTTTTGTAATAATTTTAATTGAGATTTGCTGATGACACCATATTTATTGCATCATCAGAAATTGAAATGAAAAAACTAATTTCCCGAATAGATACTAAACTGGAACTGTCAATGAATATGAGTATAAATAAGCTTATGGTCATTGATCAAGCTAATAAAGTAGCATCTTTATCTTTGTTGCATAATTTAGAGAGTCAACAAGTTAATTTATCTAGATTGTTTCATCAACGATGGTGGTGGGTGTGAAAGTGAAATACAGCGACGTGCTGATATTGCTAAAAGTGCAATAAGTCGGCTGGTGATGATTTGGAAGAATCGCAGTATAACCATCAACACCAAAAAGAGACTGGTGAAGGTGTTGATTTTCTCAGTGTTCATGTACGGTGTGGAGTGTTGGACACTAAGAGAATCTGAAAAAAAATCGAAGCTTTCGGAATGTGGTTTTTGCAGCAAATGCTGCAGATTCCGTGGACAGCCAGACGTACAAATATATCTACACTCCGAGAACTAGACGTAAGAGAAAGACTAACATCAATGTGTGAAAAAAGAATCCTGTTTCTTTGGTCATATTTCCAGAAGGAATTCTGATAGTTCGGAGAAAACTATTCTCCTGGGAAGTGTCGAAGGGACAAGGTCGCGTAAACGTCAAACATCCTGGGAAGTGTCGAAGGGACAAGGTCGCGTAAACGTCAAACAACAAGATGGAGCGGCTTGGTCACTGAATTATCAGAATCATCACTGACAAATGTCCACAGAACAGCACAAGACCGTTCCAGGTGAAGGGATACTGTCCACATATGAGATATGCCTGGAGTTGGGCGTGACCACCATCCTCAGACGTGAGCACGTGAGGCATGGATTAAAGAAAGAGAGAGATATAACGATTTTTTTGAATTTTTTTTAGTAAAAAGAAATATTTGCGTTCTTACAATTTACGCAAATATTTAATTTTGAGGGCCATTTTCAATGAGTTGTAAATAACTCACTATTAGAAAATGGAAATCAAGTTGGGGTAGAGTGGGATTCAAACCACGGACCTTTGACCCGTGAGTCCGAGACACTAGCCACGGGACCACAACCCGATTCAAGATTCAAGAATTACGATCGAAAATAACATAAAATGTTTTAAGGAAATAAATTAAAAATATTTTCTTAAAAATTAATTGAGAGGTAAATTTATTATGGTAATAATAAAACATATTAATTCTCTCTCAGCAGCGACGAAAAAAAATAAAATAAGAGATTGGATGAATATTTAAAAAATGAACACGTTCGTGGGCAGAAGAGAGTAAAAAGGACCAACACATATCGCAAGTAATTTTAATAACTTTAGGAATTTTCGATTAGTGGTTTTGTATTAACATCGCTTCTTAACGACGACAAAATACGAAGTAAGTAAACGCCCCGCATCAGAAGGTAAGAGCTAATACGGGAAAAGGGTCCAATAGGCCTCTAACTGCAAGAATAATTATAATTATATTGATATTTTGTTATGTTAAATTAATAGCCAAGAATATACAATACTGTCGATGAGCATACGATGCATCTCGATAGAAAAGACATTTTCAAATGAAATATATCTAACTGAATTTTGCAACAGATAAATTTGGTAATTTAAAAAAAAAAAAAAACCTCATTTGTATTTTGTTAGTCCAGAGTAAGCACGGAATCGAATTGTAGCAAGTCGTGACATGAATACAAAACCACGATCCGTTTGTTTGTTGCAAAATAAAATTGTTTTTTATGATATTTTCGGTTTCTGTAAAGGCCAAATATATATATATATATATATATATGTTTGACAACAAAGTTAATGCCTTAAATCGTATTTTCAAGAAGTGATTTTTACTTAAATATTTCATAGTCTTAAGACTAATCATCTTATCTTCATGTTTCCTGAATACGAAACCAAATAAATAAAAAGAAGGCAGAGCTTACATATAAAACAATAATTGCCCCCTATTGGGACTATTGCTGTACCATATTGTATTTGGCCAACGAGGGACACATAAAGAAGTTTGAAATACTCCAAAATAGAGCAATGAAAGTTATCCTGAAAAAAAGCCAATTTTATGAAGTTGAACAAATGAGTAATGATTTTAAATGGGTGAATATCGAAAAACGACTCTTATATAATGTATCTATATAAAAAGTTTTCAATAATCTTATTCCGAAATATTCTACTATTGAAACTATACTATATAGAAATGTACATAAACTATAGAACTAGAAATAGGAATAATATAAGGCTAACCGTTAAGAAAAATACAAAAAAAAATGTACATTGTGTTTAAACTGGGTGATGAGCTGCCTAAAAATATGAAAAATAAAAGAAAAGGTTTAAAAAAATATGTTTTATTTATTGTAGTAATGGAGATGTATACCGTACTGTTCAAATTTAAAAATTTGGGCGCGTCATATGGTCCGATGCGTCATATCGTTTAAAATATTATTTTTTAATTGATAGATAAATTCTGGGGTACGTCTTATGGTCCAACGCGTCTTATCGTCCGCAAAATACGAAAAATAAGTATATAGACATTTAAATAACTGAAAATATTACTTAATATAATATTAAGTTGTATTCACTAAGTAAAGTAAGAGATGATCAAGATACGCTTCAATTGGATTGCCAATGCAGTTCTCTATGCACCACTGTCTGCGGATAGGGAATCGACGGTGAATAATTCAATATTTATGGCCAGTTGTTTTATCATTAGAGCATGATGATGATGTAACGGCTTTAAAAATATTCACAATTTTATATTGAATACTTGAGATGTGAATATTTAACAGTCTTTTTGTTCTTACATATTCCACATTTAATGAATTTCTAGGTAGGTTGCTGTTTTTGAGAATGCATGCAGCTTTAAAGTTTCACGGTACCTGAGATTTTTTACGCTAGAATGCGTTTTAATATTTTCTGGAAGTCAGAACTCGTATATGGCCATTTTAGAAATTCATTTATTATGAAAATTATAGTATTTAATAAAATACGAGGCCTAAGATTTATTTATTTATTTTATTTATTTATTGAAACGCATCGTAAGCTTTTATATACATGTATATATAAATGAAGACAAATTTATTTTACACAGAAGTAGCAAAAAATAAAAATGATTTTTAGAAGAAAAATAAAAATATGAAAAAAATCATCTTTACATATTAGTATGAGCATACTAAACATATAAAACATACATATATTAAAGTGGAAAGAACAGAAGTGTATTTTTAAATATAGAGACACACATATATTTTACACAAAAGAAGAAAAAAAAATTAAGAAGAGTAAGAAAAATAAAAAAAATATTAATATCATCATAATTTTATAACATAAGAGAGTGGCTATTCGATCACGAGTTTACTTGTGAATGAAAACATTTTATGCCTATTATGAGTATGTTTTTTATAAAATTTTGTCTCCTTTATTTTTCTTATGATTCATTCAGAATTTAGTTACCTCATCAAAAAAATTAATAGTTTAATGGATCTCCACCGACAAGCAAAATGGTGCAACTTATAAAATATATATAATTGTCTACATTTTGTGTACTTTTGTTGTATTTTATGTTTTAAATTTTTTTTAAAAACAAAAAATATTGATTTTAGTTAATTTTTTAGATCAATTTAATAAAAATATTTTATAGTTGTGAGCATCCTGCCAGTGTGTTTGCTCATCATGTATGTAGGTAGAGATTTTTTTTTAATACATTTTTTTGTATTCTTACGATTTACTCAAATATTACAATATTGGGGCCATTTTCTTTTAATCTTAAATATAACCATGATAGATAGTGAAAAACAAGTTTAGGTAGAGTGGAACCTCGGATCTCCTGATTCAAAGTCCGCGACACTATATACGAGTAAAACCCGTCTCAGAATGTTAAAATGTCATTGGCATTGAAATGCGTGTCAGTAAAAATACCTACCGCAAACTAATATTTTTGTCTTCATATTTTTAATGATACTGTGTATCTCGATAGTTGTAAAGATTTAAACCGGTACATGCCAACAATGATTTAGACATAGTCAAAACATTGATTGTTGGAATGTCACTATTTTTCAAAGCAGAAAATTTATCGTACCTTTTTAGGGTCACTGTGTAGATAGTAAATAGCATGCCAATAGTTCTTAAGGAAATCATTTAGTGTACCTTTTTAGATAGGCTGTTCGTGTGTCAAGGCTTTTATGTATTCATTTATCGCCCCTTTCGGCGTCGTAAGATCTCCCGTATCCCAGATGTGTAATATTTTGAGGACGTCTAAATTTGTATCTGTTTATGCTTTATTAAGTTAGTTCATAACATCTCAAGAAATTATCAATAGACCTTTTATAACATTACATTTCATATCAAAATACATCGCAATCAATCATTTGAAATATTTTAAATCAGTCCATTTCTTTGATTTATTGGTTAACTTTTTAATTTTTTCACCCTTATAGGCAAGTAGATCCTAGCCCAGCTAAAATTAACAAAGAAAAGGGAATCGTTTATTTTTAAGGCTTTTTTTGAAAACATAGTACCGCATTTCACCTTTTCTGAGATTGTTATACAATATAAAGGCTTCAAGATTAACCTTCTCGTGATTTTTTTTGCAGCATGAAAGCTTAAGCACTTTTCAACATAAAATATAAATTCATACTATTTAAAAAACATTTATGAAGCGACCGATGGTTTTAGAAGATATGAGCACTTACACAACTTCTTATCAACATATCACAACAGAGATGAAGAACATTTAAGAGAAGGTGATATATAAGTCTAGGTATCTACAGGGCTTATGACCTGTCAATGGCTGGTTTAAGTGGCCACTTTACACACTGTGTAACATTCACCATTCTGCCCATATTCGATCATCTATATTCCTTGTAGATGCCTAGACTTCTATATTATTTTCTCTTAAATGTTCTTCATCTCTGTTGTGATATGTTTATAAAAACAACTCCCCAGGAAGTTGAATCCAGTCCTTGTCTACAAAAATTTGGACAAACTAAAAATATTGTTGAATTTCTTATCACATTTATAATTTTTTAAATTTATAAATGTGGTAATTCTAAGAGAGGCGTGTCATAAAGACGCAGTTTTGTATTATTTTTTTATGATTTACTTAAAAATTTTGATTTTTCAGCTGTTTCAAATAATCGTAAATAACCGGCTTCGATACTCGAACATCTGATCTGTGATTCCATAACACTACCGTTGGACCACTATGCGATTACTTAAACTAGTCAACATCAGGAGTTAGATCGTGAATTTATAGATTTTCATATTCCTTAACCCCTTTGTCTCTAAATTTACAATATTTTGAATACGTCAAAATGTTTGCAGACGAGTACTGGATTTGTAAAGATCACTTCAATATTTCCTTCTCAAAAATATTATATTCATTATTGGTCTTTTTTGAAATATATGTATGCCCTAGATGTGTAGTTAAGGGAGTGTTGTATTCCAGTGCTGCCCAGCGAGGCGCCTCAGATTACGGGGGATGTGTTCCCCCGAGACTACAGGGAGGGAGATGTTCTAGCCCTTAACTGCTCGGCCGGGAACTCCAACCCCCCGGCCAAACTGCGCTGGATGGTCAACGAGAAACAGGTGGGTTAACATTAATATATCGTCAGGTCATGCAAAAATTACGCATTTGCAGGGTTAACATTACAAATAACGAACACAGATTTTTCTCATACGTTAAGACAAAACACTTTTTAAGAAAAACAAATAGTTTAACAGAAAAATGTGGTTTTTTATTTTTCACCGTTTCTCTATCTATCCAGTGAATAATTGGGGAAAATTTCACCGTTTCTCTATCCGCATCCAGTGGATCATGGTGTAAAATTTCACCGTTTCTCAATCCACATCCAATGAATCATGTGGGAGAGCTTCACTGTTTCTCTATCCGCATCCATTAGATCACAGGAGAAAGCATCAGTGCTCCAATCGTAGGGTATCTCGATCATTTTTGTTACATCAAAAGTAAGGTAATCATTTTTATGGATACAATGGAGTACAGCAGTAAAAGCACACCCTCCACATACCCGAAAACCATTTTAAATAGCTATCCTATCGGTTTCAGTTATACTAAATATAAAAAAAATGGTAAAAAGTCGAGGGACGTTATTTTATTTTTTTATTCAAATTTCGTAAACCGTGATTTTAACTTTATATTACTCTACTGCGGGTATATTCTGCCATAATTTCGTTTCGTAAATTTATTCGTTCGCCATATATCCATCTCACTCTAATACAATCAAGATTGTTTTTCACTCTCACTCCCTCTCATATAATACGAATGAATTTACGAAACGAATTAGTTACAGAATAAGGCCATTGCTTTCATTGCCCTTTTTGATAATTTGGTAAGGAGGGGTTATATTGTATAATGCCGTATTTCTTCATGAACTCATTGCAAGTCCACTAACCGTAGCAAAAACTATGTATTCACTTGTGCATACAATCTAGTTACAAAAAGCCATTACCATTATGTTACCAAATATAAATTTAACAATTTAGATAATTTTCATCATTGTTTTGAAATTTTAATTAATTCAACTCTACCGACGCTCGTCACACAGTCACCAAAATATATTTTCCATAATCATGTATTAACACCGCTAATTTTAAAGTCACTGACTCATTATTATTCCCTTTCAACACTTAATGGTGCATAAGGCACTGAATCGGTACACTTATCGCAGCGTATCTCGATCATTTTTGTTACATCAAGGTAAAATGATCAGTCCTACGCTTCAGGAACCAGTCCAGTGACTTTGAAATATTAAAGTGTAAAAACAGCTTGTTAAATCCATATTTCATGTCAACCATGTTGGGGATCGAACCTGAGACCTCTAACATGATAGGCAAACGCACTGACCACTACATCGAGCTACTGACTCCTTCAATTTAATATAGTCACTATGAAAGACAATTATAATGTAACACATTTACGTATATGATCGTTTTTTCGCTATGTATTTTTGTATTATTTAATTTAGTATTCACTGTTATTCGGCATATTTTTTATTACTGTTATTTTTTACTGTAAGATAAAATGAGTTTCTTGAAACCATATCTCAATTATCATTTCAATTATATATTTATGTATTTTTTTCTATTAATTTCAATGATTCTATTATTTTGTAAATTTGATTATGTATGTATCTCAATTTGCATAATTTGTATTTAATATTTATATCTGATGATTTTTTTTAGATTGTCTTCTTTAAAGTTTTATTATTTATTATTTAAACTGTTATAAGTCATTGTAACAAGTCATTATAGTTTAATTAAAATAATTTCACTTTGTATTTTTTGTAATTAATTTTAATGGCTTGACACGGGTACAACCTAAAAAGCTCTAATAAGTTCATTAATATTTAAACGACTGAAATTTTGAATGAATAAATAAATAAAAAATATCATCACTACTCTCTTATTATAAAATATTTTAGTGCAAAACTACCTTAAAAATCAATATATTATGTCAACCCTGCCAGGAATCCAACCCAGAACCTCGAGAAAGGTAGACAACTACAGTACGAAATAGACTTGTTTCCACTTTATTTATTTTTTCGGTATTATTTATTGAGAGTAACTAATGTATTGTAAGCTCTTGCTGAGATTTTTAGTTCTATTTCACACACATTACTTTACATTAATATTTTTCATTCGTCGGGATGCAGAAAAAATGGCCGATAAAAACATAATTTCAATGTTTGTACTTTTACTGTACTTTTATCTTTGCTGCCAGAAATATAATTTGTTTGTTGTTTACATATATACTCAACCTTTACAGCAAGATTTAAAATTCCAAAGTTCTACTGGAAAGCACCTTTTAACTGCTTAAACAACATTCTCAAAAAAGGCTAAATGAAAATAAAGAGGAAAATACCTACATTATGCTTTTTGTGCGGTTTGTCATCACATTAATATGTCCACAATATTTTGAGTTTGTCCAAATTTTTGTAGACAAGGACTGGATTCAACTCCCTGGGGAGCTGTTTATATTAATATATTACAGCCATTGACAGGTCATAAACCCTGTAGATGCCTGGACTTCTATATTACCTTCTCTTAAATGTTCTTCATCTCTATTGTAATATATTAATATAAACAGCTCCCCGGGGAGTTGAATCCAGTCCTTGTCTACAAAAATTTGGACAAACTCAAAATATTGTTTATAAATTACCTGGTCCATGAAGAAGTATAGAAATTGAAAAAATAATATTTTTAGGCGTTGCCTAGTATGTAGGGGAAATAATTCAATTAGATGAATCTCACCCGCATAAATAAAGGTTTCAGCTCTTTAACTTCACAAACTTCAACAGATGAAAGAATTGAAGGAATATAGATGTTCAAATATAGGCAGAATGGTGAATGTTACACAGTGTGTAAAGTGGCCACTTAAACCAGCTATTGACAGGTCATAAGCCCTGTAGATGCCTGGACTTCTATATTACCTTCTCTTAAATGTTCTTCATCTCTGTTGTAATATATTAACATTAATATGTATTTATTTCGTTCGAAGTTAAGAAAATACTTTTTGAAACTTACATTTAATTAGGTCAGCAAAGTTTAAAGTTCACAAACAATCCTGTACGCTAATTTTAGTAAGATAATTTAAGTAAAAATTTAACGGGTTTCGCTTTTTTTTAATCTATTCCATTAATTATTATTAACTGGGAATTAACAGGAACTCAGTAAATTGAGTAGCTAATGACGTTATAATTAAATTGAAATTATGGTTTGACAAAAATATATTATCTTTAAATACGGAAAAAACAACAATCTTCCCATTTTTTATTGACAAAACAAATTTAGATTCAGTAGTAAAAATAATTATTAACCAAAGCAATTGTAACAAAACTAACTGCGATCTCATATGTTCAGTATCGAAAAAATGACAAGCGCCGTGGCGCAGTTGGTTAGACGGCCAACTGTGAAACTGGCGTCGCGGATTGGATTCCCGCCAGTTGCAAGAAAAAAATCCAAAAAAAAGATTTTTTTCTCATTTGGTCTGGGTGTTGTAGTGTATTTTTCGTCACCTCCTTCCATATCCTCTCTATCCCACCTTCTGACAAGTCTTAATATAGAGGCTTAGCGGGTTATTCTTTTTTTTTTTTTTATTAAGTACTAATAAAAGTCACTAGATGTCAATAAAATGCACTTTTTTGAACAACTGGTAAACCACGTAAAAACACGGGACTGGGACATAACGCGTGCTTATATAATCAGGTGTTAACACGGCTCCGGGACACAAAGTGATAACAAAACAAATTTAGATTTGGTAGTATAAATAATTATTCACCAAAGCAATTGCAACAATACTAACTGCGATCTAACATGTTCAGTACTTGATACAACAGATAAAATTAAATATCTTAGTATATACATAGACTAAAACTTAAAAAGGAAAGACCATATTAGTGAACTAGTTAAACGAATTATAAAATGTATATACATATTTATTAGATTAAGGTATATTTTTAAAAACAATCATTTAAAAATAGCTTATTACTTAATTGTACCATCTTTGTTACAATATGGTATTGTAGGATAGGATGGTGCATATGCATAGTACAAAGATTAATTATTAAAGCAATTTTAAAGAAACCCTCAACATTCAATACGGAAAATCTTCATAAAATATTTAAAGTTCATACAGTAGACACTCTTTATAAAATAAATTATATTATACAAATATATGAAAAATAAAAGAATTTGAAATGAAAGAGTCACTTAGATACCAACATTATATTAAAATTCCTAAATTCCATACAAGTCGTGGTCAAAATAGCTTTGTCTTCAAAGGTGTAAAAAATTATAATAATCTTCCCAATATACTAAAAACTATTAAAAATAATATATCAATAAATAAATTTAAAGTTAATCTGAAGAAATTTTTTGAACTCGTGTAAAAACAACATTAAATTTTAATTAGTATAAATGTATTATTGTTTTATGTTTTTTCTTTATATATCCTATGTTTTTATTTTTCTTTTTCATGTACTTGTATTTAAAATTATATAAACTCTTATAAATAAACAACTAAAACAGTGTAAGTCACTCTCCAAGCACAAGCGTTAGTCTCTTTTTTGGAGAGTTAAAGTGATAACATTTATTAGATGTGTAAAAGTAGATATGATTAGAATTTTACAAAAACATGTACTTTTTATGAAATTTATGAACAAAAAATAATTAGAAAATAAGGTAGAAATTCATAACTCGAGGTTTCTTAAAAACAGAATTTTAATACTAAATTGGCTAACTTTTGATTTTGTAAGCCAAAAATTATCGAAATAATTCCTAAGATATTTGTATTTACATAAAAGCTTCTAATAACATTGCTGGATTTTTATAAACTATCCTCATGATTAATCAGAATTAAAAAAAAACAACTGTTACTCATTTTATTTCATTCTAAGACGAAGAAATCCACACAATTATTTCAAAATATAATCGGCACTATATGTATATATTTTTTAATTCAAAACCGAAGCTATGTATTAACAAAGAAAAATATATTTCACGTATGAAATGATTTGCATATTTGATTTACAAAATTTCTACCCAATCCACAATATTACGTTTCCAAGTTTATCTAAAATGGTTTTCTTTAATATTTTTCTCATTTTCAAACCAGTTTATGTATTTTTAAGAAAATCCTACGAAACCACTTAATGCTTTGAAAATTTAATGGAATGTTGATGTTACCTTTGCTCAGCAGACAGTAATAATTGCTTGAGAAATACTGAAGGTGCCGGTGATAATATGATAAAAATATGATTTGGCTCAATGCTCATTTTGATAAAGCTTTATACTTAATATCAAACGTTTTCCGAGTATATTAATCACGGATTTGTCGCACTTAAATATATTTTAATCAGAAGTCGTTTAGAATGAGTATTCTATTACCAGGGGACTTTCGTTTTGTTCCTTTTTTATGTTACAGGAAAGTCTTATTTTAATTAAAATTTAATTAAGGTTCGTTAAGTTAAAACAATTGCAGTATCAAGGTGGATCCTTTAATCCCGCATCCGAAATGCCAGTAAAATGTGGAATATAAATTAGATTCCTAAAATAACTAGAACCTTGTGAATTTAATGAATACGGGCAACAATAATGTAACCAAATTTACTTAAACTGTAGCCACGTATTACGCAATAACTTATTTTCTTTCGGTAAAAGTAACATTTTAATAATTAGGAATTCTAAACATGATAAAATAAAACTTTCAGGCACGTCAATCAAGGAGGGGTTTTTCAATTTCAATAATAAGGTATTTGTTGACATAGCCGCAAACTGCCGTTATAAAATATATCAAAAGTCAATATTTACAAATCGCGTAGAATTTTAAATCAGAATTGATTTTTCCGCTTTGACGATATAAAAGACCGTTTATTTTTCATTGAATATTAAGCAATATAACAAAGTTGCTACCTTTAATTCAGTGGATGTCGGTAAACAATTCTATGTTTGCTTTTCAGTCGCCGCGAACTCGGTGAAACTTTGTACTGAGGTATTCATTATGAATATCTTGGAAAAGCATTCGTTGATTTTCTCAATTAGAGCAATTAGCTCCACACGAGAGAAAAGTGTAATTTTAGGACTCCCAGAGTGGTTGCTTTAATAATAAACATTTGCTCTTTTTACAGATACCTCTTTGAAAATATTAAAACTCTTATTTAAACGCAACACGGTTTGAATTTATAAAATGGATTATAATCCTATAGGTTATATTTTTGGCCACAATTTAAATCGGGTTGTGGTCCGGTGGTTTGTGTCGCGGGCTCATAGATCTGAAGTCTAAGGTTCAAACCCCACTCTACCTCAACTTGATTCCCATCTTCTTGTGGTGGGTTATTTTCGACTTGTTGTAAATGCCCCCCAAAATTGAAATATTTTCATAAATCTAAATAACGCAAATATTTTTTTTAATTATGTACATGCATTTTGTATTACGTAATTTTATATTTAAAATATATTTATTAATAAGTAGACCACGTTACACAAAAGAGTTTAATAACAATACGTCAGTTTACTAGTTCTTTTTTCAACAAAAAATATACAAAATCATCGATTTAAGAAAGCACCAATTTTCCTTAAAATTTACCTATAAATAACAGTCAATGAAATAAGACAAATTTACATTGATTAAAAAAAAATGCTTTAATACACATTATTGTAAGTATAAGATTTTTCTATTCTTTTTTCTAAAAAATAATGTAGTATTTGTTCAACCTGGCGCGCCTTTTAGTAAAACATGAAGCTAATTATTCATCCTTTATATTAATAATAACTTAGATAATATTACTAATGATAAATTATTATGAAAATAAAGAACATGTTGTAATAATAGTTTGATAAAATTGTCAAAAGTATAAATGACATATTATGGCCAAACCCGCATATAAGGGTATGGCTTAAAATAGATAAAGATTCTACATTACCTTTGGTCTCAATTTCTACTAAAGCATAAAATCAGGTCGATATAACCGTATAGAACAGAAAACTTTTTCCAACAACTTCAGTAATTTTTTTAATAAATTTTTTCCTTCATTTAAAAAAAAAAATTATGCTTTATTACATGCATCGTCGGTAAACCTTCTAAATCCATTATTGCCAGTATTGATAAAAAATCTATTTGAATGTATAACTCGAGAAAAATATTTTAAACATATTTTGGACATAAGACATACCATTAAAAACATCTTAGTTCCTTTAAATAGTTGCAATTTATGAGATCAAAAAAATATATATATTTGAAAAATCGAATTAGTAAACCAGAATAGTAGCCAAAAACTAAAATGCACGCAACGATCCATAGAAAGACATAATATGCTCTGTGGATGTTGCAACGATTTGTTCGTAGGGGATCAATAAATAAAAATTCAATTGAAATTGGAAAGAGTTTACTCAAAATTGTCTTCCCGGACTCGCGATCCTCCATTTACAAAACCAATAGCTACCGGCTAGGCTACAACGCTAGAACATGACTGGTCCAAATGAGCTCGAAGCTGAATACATAAAACACAAAATAAATTTAAAAGTTAAAACTAGGAACTGGCAATATTGAAAAGACCAATGTTACTAAATACTTAGGACTATATATTGACTCTCAACTTTCATGGAAATACCAATATGAACATGTTAAATCAAAAATAGTACCCGTAACTGGCGTTTTGCATAGACTTCGTGGTCTGCTTCCTCACTCTGTTTTGTTTGCCGTCTATTACGCTATGATACATTCTCACCTATCCTATTTATGCTGTATTTGGGGTTTCGCTAACAAAAACCAGATTTCTGAGATTCAAGTTCTTCAAAACCGAGCTCTGAGAAGCATTCTTGGTTTGAAATGGGATTCCCATGTCAAGGATATTTATCGTAACACAAAAATACTTCCTTTCAAGGTAATGGCACTGTATGACATCACTAACACTATTTCAAACATCATAAACTTTTCTGCTCACACAAATTTAAAACTTACATTTAATCATGAAATTCACAACTATAATACACGACATGCAAAAAATCTTCACATTTCTAAATTTTGTTCCACGAAGTTCGGCAAAAGGTCTCTGGAATACATTGGTCGTATACAATTTAATAAACTGCCTGATGACCTTAAAAATGAAATGTCGAGTGGTAAATCTCAAAGACCAGAAATGAAGACCTATTTCTTGAATCTTTTTGAAAGTGATAGTTTTTAGCTCAGTTTCTGTGAATAGTCTATATATTGTGTTTTAGGTTTAAATGTTTTTCTTTTCTTTTTTTAATATTAAGTTCACAGAATGTTTAAATGTTTTTATTTTCTTTTTTAATATTAATTTCACAGAATGTTTAAATGTTTTTCTTTTCTTTTTTAATATTAAGTTCACAGATTGTTTGAATGTTTTTATTTTCTTCTTTAATATTAAGTTCACAGATTGTTTAAATGTTTTCTTTCCCTTTTTAATATTAAGTTCATAGATTGTTAAAATTTGTTAAAATTTTTATTGTTTAAATGTATACTATGTATTGTTACAAGAAATGTACTATTTTTTTTATGTACCGTCCCAAATGAGTTTTCTCGTACAACTCCTGGGAATATAATATCATGATATTCATGTCTTATATGTTTTATTAATAAATAAAAAATTAAAAAATAAAAAAAATATGTAATAAAAAGTTTAAATTTGAAGCACTCCATTCAATGATACATAGGTTAATTAACGTTCCACTAGATAATACTAATTTTAAAAAAAGAACTTTATACAATAAAACAGATTGCTAATAATAATGGATATAATGAGAACTTAATTGATAAAATATTATATAAAGTTTATATTTGAAGCACTAACTTTGTGGTGATTCATTATAATAAAATAAAAAAACAACTTTGTTTTTAACCACTAAATTTTCAATTTATTTTTTTTTAAACTAGTGGTTAAAAACAAAGCTGTTTAATTGATTTTATTATGATAAAATATTAAATCAGAAACAAAAACGCAAACTTATAAATTAATATTTATATTCTACTCCCACAGTAAATAAAGCAAACCCACGTAAACAATGGGGGCGGATTCTTTTTATAAATGTCATTTTTTCAAAACGATTATCTCATTTCCTACCATCAAACATTAAACCTGTTTTCTACACAACTAATAATATAGGAACATTGTTAAAAAATCACAAAGACAAAGTCCATAAATATAATAAATCTGGGATATAACAATTAAATTGCATTGATTGCGATTTAATCTACATTGGAAAAACTAAAAGAAACTTTAATATTAGAGTAAAAGAACACTTAAGATGATTGAATAATAATAATTATTCTGAATTCGCAAATCATCTGATAGAAAATAATCATAACTTCAATAAAGACACTGGATTGAAAGTAATTCATGTTCAAAATAAAATATTAAAATTAGACATTAAGATAAGAAAAAAATAATTAATAACCAAATAAACAATATTTATTTTAGTCCTCTCCTGTCTAGCTTCGAAAATATTGATTTCAAATTACCACCCTTGTAAGGAAAAAAAAAAGACTTAATTTATTGGGTCTACGTGTAGTATTTAGTTGAAATGATAAAAATAAAATAGTAATTAATTTATTAGTTACGTAAACCTCGACGAAGAAGCTTGTTTGCTTTGAAACTGGTCGGTGGAAAAAAAAATAGTGGTTAAAAACAATGTTATTTTATTCATTTTATTTTATTAAAATATTATACAGATATATTATAGATTTAGGAATCTATTCAAAATACTACTTTATATGCTTACAGTTATACTATATGTAGTTGAAAATATTGACTAATTTAATTAATTATGTGAAACCAAATCTTGCATAAATAAAAAATGGTGACGTGTTGACTCGGGGTTTAATTTAAAAAATATCATCTTGGCCGGTCGCTTAAATAACCCGAAGTGTTTAATTTAAAGTCATGGGTCATCTGGTTGGATTTGTCATCAGGTCCAGTTGATTGATGCTTTCATTAAAAGCCATAACCTCATAGTTCGGAAAAATCGTCGAAACAACACAGCATTTTGACGACCGTGACGGTTTCTTGATGCGTTTCACCAAATCCATTTTTGTTTCTTTTTTAATACGGTTGTGGGGCTCATAGTCCATTGATCGATGACACAATAATTTTTCTTTTACGATATGTGAAACGTTAATGTAAATTTATTTATTAAATTTATTTAAAAACTGTATTTACTTGTTATTTTATTTTAAATTTATTTTATTTTATTAACATAAACGGCAAATCTGCCTTTTACAAACATTTATAATACTACATTTTTGGCTTAATAAATATATTTTATTTAAAACATAAATTTCCTACCCAAGATTTATAAAAAAAAATTCAACCCAAAAGTTATACAAGATTTATATTTGAAAAAAACATTCTACAACATATACAACAAGAAAATCATAAGTACTGTTTCATACAGCTGGGCAAAGTGAACAAAAAACTGTGTATATTATAAAATGCATGAATGAATAAATATAATTACCATTCACCATCTTTGAAAAAGTTCAAAAGGTTTGTTCTAAGGGAACAATACCCTACTCTAAATATATCAGATACATGGGAATAGCTATTGCCGAGTTCATGAAGTCTATTTAATACGGCATTATAAGAATACACTGACCGTGAATTGCTGCTACGAAACGGTGGCACCTGTCTAGTCATTCTTCCAGGCACTTTGAAGTTGATGAGAGATTATAGTTCAGTTCAGTTAATCCCATATGTGGTATAGTTATATTTTTTATCCGAATAAACCAAAAAAACGTAATAAACGATCATTTGACTTTGAGGTATGCAAAGGGTCTGACGGAATTAAATTATTTGAAGGGGATTATGAATACTATATTTTATTTGGGAAATCAACAGTTCTACATACATATTTATAGTAAACAAACAGATATAGTGTATAAACTCAGAACTAATAACAGATTTCCACATAGTATACAAAGTTAGTAAAGAAAATATATTACATATCAAATAAATACATATAATTTATACACATAAAAATGTTATTTTCATGTACTCCATAATCAAAGATTTTTTTAATATTTATTTTAAGAACATTAAGTTACTGTAAATTGGGCGGGATTAGGACAAGAATGCTTGAAGAGGGGATATATTTTCACATACGTTAACTATCTGACTTCAACATTTTATTATTTAAAAACATTCATTTATTTCAGTTATGAACATACCTGAATATGTATCTCAAAATCGGTAATGCCGGTTTTATCTTATTGTTGCTTTGGGCTAGCGATACATGTTTTAGGAACATATTGTAAGAAAATTAAATATTCATATTTGAATTTCGAAGCAAGAAGAATATTCAACAACAGTTTTTTAGACGTATTCAACCTTGTCTAAAAGAAAAAAATAATTGTAAAGGTAGATAGATACATTTTTATTCGCCTCTCCGTTTAGATAAAACGCTTTTATCTAACCAACGTAAATTAGCATAGCAATAAGGGCGCTTTACTCTGCTGTAGCGTTAATTTAGACTAATGAAATGTTAGTAGCATTAGAACTGTTGACCAATTTGCGTTAGTTAGTATGTGCATCAAATAGTTTGTACTTACGAGTACGTATGGTAGTGTTTTGGACTGACTGATCAAAGGTCCGAGGGTCAAATTCCAGTCTACCACAACTCGATTACCGTTTTTCCTGCACAAATTATTTACGACTCTTAAGAAATGGTCTGAAAATTAAACTATTTAAGCAAATAATAAAAACGAATAAATAATGTTACACAGTGTGTAAAGTGGCCACTTAAACCAGCCATTGACAGGTCATAAGCCCTGTAGATGCCTAGACTTCTATATTACCTTCTCCTAAATGCTCTTCATCTCTGTTGTAAAATATTAATATAAACAGCTCCCCAGGGAGTATCCAGTCCTTGTCTACAAAAATTTGGACAAACTCAAAATATTGTTGATAAATTACCTGGTCCATGAAGAAGTATAGAAATTGAAAAAATAATATTTTCATGCGTTGCCTAGTATGTAGGTGAAATAATTTAATTAGATGAATCTCACCCGCATAAATAAGGGTTACAGCTCTTTAACTTCACAAACATCAACAGATAAAAGAATTGAAGGAATATAGATGTTCAAATATAGGCAGAATGGTGAATGTTACACAGTGTGTAAAGTGGCCACTTAAACCAGTCATTGACAGGTCATAAGCCCTGTAGATGCCTAGACTTCTACATTACCTTCTCTTAAATGTTCTTCATCTCTGTTGTAAAATGTTAAAATAATAAGAACTCAAATATTTTTTTATACAGGTACCTCACTGTATTTAAAAATCATTTTAACCATGCGCATATTTCTTTTTATGACCGTGTCTAGGCATATTTAGAATACAGTTCTCTGTGTGAAATATAACTTGGACAAGTTTTTTCGACTCAATAGATCATCGTCATTACTAGAATGCATAGGGTGCTGCATTGTTGGATAAAATTTAACGTATTTCGATCATCTCCTAGAGGCTTACGCTTCAGGTTACAGTCCAAGGACAGTGAAATATTTCAGTAAAAACCACCTTAACATTAAAATATTTTATCCTAACCTACCCAAGAATCGAACTCTGGATCTCAAGTATGATAGGCGCATGCACCGACCACTACATTGCGAGGCGGATTTTTCTCCACTTGAACCCCTTTTTCAATATTCTTACCTGAGAGTAGCCATCGAGTCTAAAACACTCGTCCAGTTTCTAGCTCCGCCTAGACACAGACATGTAATACTGTGAAAAATAACAATTTTGGTTGTTAAAAAAAATTAACTAATTAAAATTGGTTTTGCAAACCCCGTTTACAATTCTTTTTATACAAAGGGCCTTACTTATAAATCGGGTATAAAGTTATGCTTGAGAATAGTGGTAGAATAATTATGGTATAGCAAAAAGTATTACTTATAAATCTCGCATAGAGTTACACTCGGTTCAAATTTGGGATAGCGACCATAGAAACTTATACCTGTATATAATGTGGTGTAACGCTGAAATAAGCACGCGATCTGTCAAAAGTCATATTTTTTGGTAATCAAAATGGACACTTTATCAGTTTTTTTTTCAATTTTAAACAATTTTGAAGTCCTGCAACCTTCTCAATGCGATTCAAGTGATTTTTAATAATTCGTTTAAAAAATGTCTGAAATGTTATATGTTTGTTTGTGTTTTAACTAATTTTGATAAAAAAGAAACTAGAATTAACTATAAAATTCGTTTTTACTCGTAACTTCTCCTCTTCTTCCTAATTTTGATTTTGTTTTCTAACGGCTTTCTCCATGTTCTCGATTACACTGACAGTTGTCTCGATTTGACTTTAACGTTTGTTTGTGTTGTTATAAAAGTTGCTGCGCACGCGCACATATCAGTGTTGACTGTTTAAAAAATTAAACATGAAATAACCTGTGAATTGTTATTCTAGGTAATAAATATTTTTATAAGTAAGTTTTTTTTTATACCGGTTATACATAGTTAAAGTAGTTATAGTTATTTCTTAATATAAACCTGGTATAAGGAAACCTAATAAGTAAGGCCCATACAGTATATATTTTTTTCAATACTTGAACATTTCAAGCGTATAAAACAATCACTCATACATTTGACAGTGGCAACCCTAAAAAGGGCCCATTCGCTACGTACCTACGTACTTCGGACCCTGTATTTTAATAATGGCGGTTATTCATATTTTTTCGTTTGGATGGAATTGAGAGACTGAAGTGACGGGTTTTATGAAAAGGATGCAAGCTCGGCAATATCTCCGCCTCTATTCACACCATGTACGTTACAAAGTGGGGTGTCGTGATGCGTAATTCATTCGTTCAGTTCGTTTTGCATTATTGCTACATACAACTCGCATCAAGAGAATTTTTCGAAAATTATTCCTATTTTAAATATGATAATTAAAAATGTTAACACCATAATATGTTTAAGTGCGACGATCCTTAACTTTTCTGCATTTGAGTTTCTCGGGGGACAAAGCATATAAAAAGCTACTTTGAAATCCTTTGCCCGGGAGTCTTTATTTTATTCCAGGTGCAAGTGATCACAATTTGAGGTTCGATAAATGTACTTGATAATAAAAGGAAACTATGATATTCGTTTTTTATTTACATTGAAATAGTGTCCATTACAAAAACGACATTTCCCAATTTACTGAAAACACCCACAGCACTGAAAATCTTACGGTACTTTAAAAATCATTTATACTGATCAAAACATAATTATATTTCTATGTCATGACTATTTGCGAACACATATGGTACCGAAAACTCTACTAATTTGTATCACAATAGCCTATGATCAATTTTGATAATTTTATAAATTTAATAACATCGGATTAGATTATTATTATCACTCTTTCAAAATTTTTTAACTGCGCCTTTCATATAAATTCACTAAAGAAAACATTATACAACAACAAAATATAAATATAACTTACCCTACTTGACAACAGTGTGACATTTATTTAGGTACCTGGACACTCAAACATCGACGGTAACGAGGCAGCTGATGAATTGGCAAGGCTTGGAGCTGAGACAGCCACGATAGGCCCTGAGATCTACTGTGGCTCGCCCAAATGTGCTCCTTATAACGAGTTTAAGGCATGGGCCAAAAAACAGGGCGTAATGCTTGGGCAAAAAGTACCTGGTCGACACCATGTGAAGGAACTGATAAAAGGGTATTCGCAAAGGTTTGCCATCGTTCTAATAAACCTCTACCAAAATAAAATGAGATTTATCAACTAAGTCCGTATAGGACATTGCAGATTGAACAAACACCTTGCTAGAATGATCCTTTTCAACACTTCTAGATGTAGGTTCTGTAGTACAGATGAGGAAACACCAATACACATTCTATGTTAATGTGATGCTTTATGTCTTAAAAGAAGCCTCGTTCTACTGGTGAAACCTGAGAATTTTAAAGAGCTCGCTCTCTACCTAATAGCCCAATACTTTACGGATCTGGGCTTGGAGGGGAAGACTAAGTAAAATGAGAACTCTCGCCTTCACAGTAGCGAGGCTCTTTATAGACCTTGGCTTGGAGGGCCAGAACTATTCATAATAGATCTTCACACGTCGCAGTGACGTCAGCTGAAAGCATAGTACTGACTCCCACCTCTAAGAAAAAGAGTAATACCCTACTTGACCCCTAGGATTAATCGTACGAAAAACTCACCAGTGTGATCTAAAGTACTTGATGAAAATTGTACACCATTTTGCATTGGAACACATGCAATACGATGACAACAGCAACCAAAAATGCAGGCCTCACAAATATAATACTAGACAATAACAACACTACCCACTACCACACTTTTACTGTAACTATAGTCAAATTCACGAAATCTGCCGGATGACAACCTTTTACTTATTACAGTTCTTTCTGAAACTCAGTAAAAATTAAATTGGTCATTTAAAAAAAACGAAATTCAGTTTTTTGGCCCTTCTTATTTTGACTTGAAACGCGCTTAAAAAACCAATGTTTTATTAAAAAATATCGGTTAATAATAAAAAAATATCCTTTTCTGTGATATCTGAAAAGACTGACTGACAAATGGGGTTTCTCAAATGACCGATTTAATTATGTAGTTTGACTATACATAAAATGGCAATAAATAATTTGTTATTCTCAAAACCAGACGACTCTGGTTTGGTTTCTACTGTACATCTGGAGCAAGATGCTTGTGTTGAGTGAGAGAGTTTGTTTTACAATTTTTAGTGCAAATATTTCAACTTTACCCTTTTAGGTTAAGTTCTTCAATAACTGTTTTGTAAATAATCATATTGATTTAATTTTTTGCATTATCCTACAATGAAATGTGAAAAAATTTTGCAAAATTATTAAAATATTTTTTGACCGAATTCTGTCAATTCATTTAAAGTTGTCTTTGCTTTCCCCCCGTGCAAACAGCAAATATTACACTTAGATAAATTGGTCATTTTTCACGAGTGCTTTTTGCTATTCAGGCTTTGTACCAAATCTGAACGGCGAAACATAACCGACAAAAAGGAAGTAAAACACGGTTCTAACTTTGACTGACTTATCGGCGTTCTACGATATCGTTTGACATAATCCGATTAGTTTGTAGGAACGACGGTTTGCTTTTGTTTCTGAAATTAAAAAGTATACCCTGTACAATTATAAT
This sequence comes from Micrasema longulum, assembly GCF_059751315.1. Taxonomy (NCBI): domain Eukaryota; kingdom Metazoa; phylum Arthropoda; class Insecta; order Trichoptera; family Brachycentridae; genus Micrasema; species Micrasema longulum. The sequence continues at coordinate 808,625 of NW_028277708.1, forward strand.
TTGCACCCGCTAAACTTCAAAAACGCTAAGTTTGGAAAAATAGCTATACCGGTAACCGGAAATCTGTTGCCGGTTGCAATTATGATCCCCCATTGCAAACAACGTGGCCGCATAAACCTGTGACGTTGCAAAGGATTTCACTTTTACTCGTATTATTTTTTACGCATTTTACGAAAAACTTGGCCATACAATTAAATATTCAAATTTTTAACGTGAGTACGAAAACATTTTTTGTATGCAACTCTCCGTAGCACTGAACTTTCTCATTTTAGTCCTTAAATGTAAAAACAGAACACAGACACACATGTATATGTACATATGAAATAAAATATTATCATCTGTGTCTAGTATACGAGATTTGGGTATTATACTTGACACTAAACTTTCTTTTACAATTCATATTGAACATGTTATCAGTAAACCCTTAAAACTTCTTGGATTTATTAGCGGAAGCACAGCTGACTTCAAAAATATCAATACCCTTAAAACTCTCTTCTGTTTCCTAGTAAGAATATTGAATAAGTTCATCATCGATTTTTGAGAAAGATAGGCTGGAGGTTGGGCTTATCCAGCCACCTATATACGTATAATGAGTTAGAAACTACCTTGAATATATCTTCTCTTCAAGACCGTCGAAATAAATCCGACCTTATAGTCCTATTTAAAATTCTCAACTTACTCTTTGATGCACCTGAACTACTGAGCTCAATAAAATTAAATATCCCAACTAGAAACCTCAGACAACACTTACTCTTTCATACCGATAACCATAGAACTAACTATGGTTTTCTTTCCCCTATGCCCAGAATTCTTAGGTCTGCCAACAAACATACCAGTCTTGATTTCTTTGATAACAAGTTGTCTTCTTTCAAACGATCACTGAATCAAATTTAATTATAAACACCTCTCTCCCGCTTCCACTCCCACAAAGTCTACTATAAACCATTGAGTCTTTTTAATGTTTTTATAATAATTTACTATGTATAAATGTGTCCATAAAAATGCCCATTGGGCATATATATAAATAAATATACATACATGTACATATGCAAACATGTACATATAAATAAATACATGATATGTGGCTAATAATAACGAACGTTTATATCTTTGAGGTCACTTTTTTATTTTTGATAAATTTTACCTTACTAAATCTTTAATGGAAAGATGTGAAATAACCATATATATTTTTATTATTAAACAATGTTTTGAGCATGTCCATATGTTTGTAGACAGACTGGATTTCCTCCTTAGAGGGTTAGGACTAAGATCTTAATTTGTTGCAACAAAGAGGGAAAACATTTTTGAGAAGGGAATATGGTAGTCTAGGCTTTAACAGGGCTTATGACATGTCACAGGTTGGTTTAAGTGGCCACTTTAGACTTTGTGTAACATTTACGATTCTGCCTATGTTTCAAAATTCACATTTCTTTCACTCTTCAATATGTTGTCTTTTCTGAATTCAAATATTTGAAACCTTTATTGGTGTGGGTAAGATTCATGTGGTTGAATTATTTTACCCACAAGCCAACGCCTGGAAACGCTTTTACAATTTTTATACTTCTTATACCAGTTAGTTTAATCAACTATATTTTAATGTTTGTAAACATGCTGGTTTTCCTTCCTAGGGAGTATGGACTAGGTTTGAGACTTATATTCTATTCTCAAAAATAATTTCCCTCTGTATTGTAACAAATTAGGTTTTTATTATTACTATCATTCTTCTTAATTCTATGCTTATCATATTATGTCAGCTTATTGTTGGCTGTTAAGTAAAATTTGTAGCCATCTGTTTTTTTCTAGGTTTCCCCATGGTTTGACAGTCTGGGGACCATGGATAAAGGCTCATCTTCAGGACTCCGCGTGCGACTAACTGGACATCATTTCCCCGAAGGAGTAATGACAGTGCGGTGTCTCAGTACTGTAGGGCGTCCCCCCCTTGGAGACATTCGCGAAGCAGTGCTGTTAGGTTCGTACAAAATAGCTTTCTTAATAAATACATTTAACTTAGAGTATGGTATGAAGAATTTATTTTATTTATTAATTTATATTTGAAACCAACACCGTTATAGTTATAAACAATACATTATGAATAACAACAAATAACAACACCAATTATGGGTTTCATATGGGAACAAAAATATAATAAAACAAATCGTACAGTTCGCTAGGGGTGAAAGTGGGAGGGGAAAATAGGGAAGGAAGAAAAGAAGAAGAAATAGTACGTTTATATAAAACAATAAAAAATGAAATAAAAATGTAAATAAATGTACACATACATTATATATACATACACACACACATCCATATACTTACACACATACATACACATACATACATATATACACATACATTCATACATATACACACATGAACATGCATATATATATATACACATACATACACACATGAATATGTATGCATTCACTTATGCACATACATACGCGTACATAATATATAATTAATTATAAAATAATTCAAACTAATAAGTAAAACGATTAAAAAATAGCAACTAAAAATTTTGCTCTTGTGATGTCTCTATCGCAATTTTGATATATTTATGCAAAGCATTTTTTTTAAAGTATTTTTTTAAAGCTCGAAACAATTATAAATGTTTTCTTGGGTTTTTTTTTTTTTAATCTTTATATATTTAAAAAAAAATCGTACAAGTTTGTACCGTCAGGGAATGCTATATAAAAATTGGTAAATTTTTCAATTCCATATATTTTCAAACATTATGTCGTTTATTATAATATTATATAATTATAACATGATAAACGACCTGTTTATGTCAACAGTAATGAGTTACATAAAATACATACTCAAATTTTTTATAACCACTTTTGAGTTTATGGCGGTCGGTTTTGAGATAACTTCTTCAGCATCAGGACATGAACAAACTTAGAATTACTCGCGTTGTTATTTAAATTATTAAATATTGTTAAGCTAGGGTTCCTAGGACAGCGGTGCCCGTATTTTAACGGCCGTAGTGAACGGTGATGCAGTAGACAGCCGTCGTAACGGGACTAGAGTGTGGTTTCCTAGGAAACGGTGTTATCAACACATTAACACCGTTTCCCTAGGAAACCACTCTCTAGTCGACGTTACGACGGCTGTCCACTGCATCACCGTTCACTACGGCCGTTAAAATACGGCACCGCTCTCCTAGGAAACCCTAGCTTTGGAGAGAATAGTAGAATGAAAGGAAAAACAACAAGAATAATATTAATAAGTCATTATCATCATTCCCTTTCTACACCTAATGGTGTATAGGGCACTGCATTGGTACACAATCACAGCGTATATTGATCTTTTTTTTTCTCACTGTTCAGGTACCAGTCCAGGAACTATGAAATATTCTAGTATGAAAACACTCTTTTAAATCAATATTTCATATTAACCATGTCGGGATCGAACCCGGGACCTCTTAAATGGCAGGCAAACGCGCTGACCATTACACCACGAGGCCGATAATAATTACGGGAATATTTTTTAAGTAGACTCAAAGATAGATTTTATTGATTATTTATTGTGGGGAGTTTTGGTTAATGGCTTTACTTATTTCTTATATTTCGAGGTTTTATAAACGAATTATAGATTTTCTTAAAAAATTACAAACAAAAAAATATATGTAAAAAACGATTTTTCATCGGTATAGGAGTATGTTTTTGTAGATAAAATATATTTTTATATCAAAGATTTGTTTTTTGCAATTAGTTTATTTTTAACAAAATATAATAATGCTTGTAAATATGATTTTATATTTGGATTTATTTCTTATATTTATTGTTTCAATAATGACGTATTAACATACCGCACCCCTAGAATAATATCAACAAAACTCAAACAACTAGTTTTTACAGGAGAGCAGATACATACGCGCCCGCGCTATCAGTAAACAAATATCTATTTTATGAATATAAGACGAGTTATACTAAAGCCCACAAATTTGTATCCCTCTCGTCTTATGTTTTTATAAAACTACGATAAACATCCGCCAGCAATTTTCACTAACAAAGTTGAATGTTTTGAACTAACATTTATTTACAAAAAACAAATGAACAACTTAAAGTTCATATTTAAATTTATTTCAACAGAGAGGGAAAACATTTTTGAGAAGGGAAAATGGAAGTCTAGGCATTTACAGGGCTTATGACCTGTCATTGGCTGGTTTAAGTGGCCACTTTACCCACTGTGTAATATTCACCATTCTGCCCATGTTTGAACATCCACATTTCCTCAACACTTCCATCTGTTGACTTTTGTGAAGTAAAATAACTGAAACCTTTATCACGTGGGTGAGATTCATCCGGCTGAACCAAATCACCTACTAGGCAACGCCTGAAAACAATTTTCCAATTTTTATACTTCTTCTTTTACCAGGTAGGTCTCTGTTGAAATAAATTTAAATATGGGAGGAAATCCAGCCAGTCTGCAAGCATTTGGACATACTCAAACATTGTTAACTTAAAGTTCACTCACTTGTGCCATGTAGTTTTAAATGATTTAAGAAAAAACAATTGAATAGTGATCATTGTGCCACTATTGTTTCTTTAATTTACTACTTCTACTACCATCACGCCATTTCCCGTAGGGGTAGGCAGATAGAATGGACCGCCACACACGTCTATCCTGGCATACATTCCTAGCTTCTTCCACATTCATACATCTTGGCATACATGCCTTTCGGTTCTGTCTACTTTTGACATGACCAGACTTAAGATTATGATTTATCTGATAATCCACGTCTTCCTTGGTCATCCTCGTCTCACGTTACCTTACATTTTCGCCATATATACTTGTTTTACCAATCTTTTGTCGTCCATTCGTTCTACGTGACCAAATCATATTAGAGACCCTTTCTTAACCTTATCAAATATACTTGACTGAAATTTACACTCTCGCCTGATTTCATCATTCGTAACCCTGTCATACATTGATTTCCCCCACATTCGTCTAAGAGATCACATTTCAACCGCGTTCTCTCGGCTTTTCTCCTTTCTCTCCCAGTTCCATGTTTCACTTCCACACATAAGTGTTAGGACTTAAACTCCGTTGTGCACTGCCAGTTTAGCTTTGATTGACATATTTTCATTGGCAATTACTGTGCTTAGTGCTTCGTTCATTTTGTTCCCCGCACTCTCTCTCCTTTCAACATTTTTTTCTACTTTTCTATCTTTTGAAAACTTGCTTCCCAGATACACAAATTCTTCGACTTGTTCGAGACATTTGTTGTCTACATTTATTATGCAGTCAGTAACCTCACTATCCCTTATAAATACCATCACTTTTGACTTACTTTCGTTCATCGCCAATTCGTTTTCTAGGCATACATCAAACATTCTAGAGACTATTTGTTGCAAATCAGCCTTGCTGCTTGCTAACAGAACTGCATCATCAGCATACAACAAGCAGCTTACTGAAAAATTATCCATTTTTGTTTCAATACCCATACATTCTATCTCTTTCATACAGTTGTCCATGAATAGATTAAACAACCATTGTGACATAACACATCCCTGAATTATGGTTATTATATTTTTGCCATGTTTCTTTCAAAACCGCAGAAATATTTCAAGAATTATGTCGTAAATGTATTTATTTAACAATTTTTCATACACTTTTGGGGGCATACTGCCATAAAGCAATTTCTTTCTACCAACCCAAACCGTTCAGTTTTCGAAAATTAGAAGTATATGCATATGTTCTAGGAACTAATACAAAATCTTAAAATTTTATACAATGTTTGAAACAAAAATAAACTAAAAATTTACACTTACCATGAAGAAAAAAGAGGGAATGAGGGGAAAAGAAGGAGGAAAAATAAAAACTTGAATATTTAGATGGTAACATTTAAATCTTGATTTCAATGTAAATGAAGAATAAATATACGTTCAATTTATGGAGAATTGTTTTTTCTTTATTTTTTCTTCCCGCCTTCTTTGTCTGAAGATAGTTGAGAAAAATCTTTTCCTTTCAATTGTCTGGGATGACTATGTTTTTTTTTTCTCAATTATCCATTAAAAAATTTGGTCACAAGAAAGCATTTTGAAGGAGGAGGAGGCCCTTCACTACCGTATCACCGTGCTACATTGAATTATGGATACAAAATATATTATTGAAAACGTCAATTTTGCTTTCGAATTCTTTCAAAAATTGTGAATTGATTTTCTACTTATTTTAAAAAGACAACGTTTTAGATGATAAAGTAAAAATTATATTATTTTAAGTGAAATTTGCTCTGCTAATAAATTCTGATCCTTCAAATTCCTTCAATTCTGGCAATATAAAAAAAATGTATTCGTGAGGGAGAACCCAGATTATTGACAATCCAAACTTGTTTTCTTCGAAAATATTGATTTTACAATTGGTAACCTTTCGAATATTAAATTAGGAGTTTTTTGAGAGTTTAAAAAACTTATTTCCAATTCCACAAGCTTAAATTCATTTTGGCATTACGGTAATTACCTACTTTTAATATAATTTATTTAAGATTTTCACGGTGTGTTTGCAAATAATTTCAATTTAAATACGACAGTTACCTAAAATATTTTTAAAAACATGTTATGAATAACTATGTATCCGATGTGGTGGAATTTTTATACAAGATTGATGTACGATTATTATATTATATTTAAAAGATTTACTTTAATTTACATTCAATATGAAAATATATATTTTTTTGCCGTTCTTACAAAAACGCTAAAAATCGATAAATATAAGTTCAACAACGAAATTTTATTAATTATTTGTATTAGAATGATACGTTAATTAACGGCGGTTAATATTAACAGTGATAGTATTAATAACTTGTAAATTAATAATAGGCACATTTGTTTTTGTTGGTAAACATACATTATGTACTTATGACAATAGGTATTCGTAATAGACATTTTTATTGCATTTAATTAAAATATGTTGTACAAATATTTTAAACTTGAAAACCAAAGCACGACAAAAAGTGGGTATGACAAGAAGTTACATAATTTTCAACAAACACAAACAAACCATGTCGTATCCCCGTAGGGGTAGGTAAAGAGGATTAAACGCAATTTTACATACAGATTTCGATGTCTCTATTTAAAGACATTTAAAAGAAGCCTGGACGACATTTCAAGACATTTATTCATTTTATTCCATTTTGATTATTCTGAATTTCGACATGTCTATATTCGAGTATTAGTGGAATTTGGTTATGTCATGTGTCTTTTTGGTCGTTTTCGTTTTCTGTATCCATCGGAAATCTTATGTCCAAACCAATACAGCGCTTATTTATTTATTTTATCGATAATGCTTGTCTCAGTCTTACACAATTCACGAATTTCAACATTTGTGCGCCTACGGTACATAGTATTTTCACCTGAGAGATCGCATTTCAACAGCATTCACCCTGTGATTCAGTAATTTTAACTTGTTTTTTTTTTTTTTTAATAAATATTTGCGTTCATATAATTTACCAAATATTTCAATTTTGACGTCTATTTTGTAAAGACGAAGTTGTAAATAACTCAGCATTAGAAAATGTAATTCGAGTTTTGGTAGAGTGGGGTGCGATCTTCAGACCTTTGATCCGTGAGTCCGTGATACTAGCCACAGGACCACAGCCCGATTCAAAATTATTAAAACTATTTATTTACAATATATTCATTGAAAGACAATATTTTTACTGAGTAAGATTTTGATTTTAATAAATCGATGTTTTAAACCGTCAACTTTTTATTTCTCTCCGCTAAGCCCCCTAAATTTCGAGGGGTTATTCCAAGACGTTTAACTCACTTTGCGGTAAAACTATCGTCGAACAAACCGTTCTTCCGATATATTGTTACTATCGCTTTTACCGCAATCAAATCTCCAGTAACTACTTCCTAAGTTTGTTCTAGTTTCGGGCCTTATTTTCTAGCAATCACATCCGTCATTCACCGTAAGTAAAACTTCCGAGCAGTGATTTTTTTGGCGAGTTGCTCCAAGAAAAAAATGAGATGAGGGTCCATTGTCAACTCGTATCGACATATTCATACCGTGGGTGGTTGGTAAAAGTTATTATTTACAGTGGGTAACTAATAATACGAAATACTGACATAAAAACGTTCCCACAGGCTACTATTTAATATTTATTTTACATAGAGGGAAATGTTGTTTACATTTATCCGAATTTTCAAGACCGGAACAAATTGTAAAAAAGATATTAAACACAATGGGAATTTCCTAATACCCGTTAACAATGTTGTATCGATTAACAAATTTATAAAATTTATTTTTACATTAATAAAAAACTAGATACAATGGCCCAAATTACTAACGAAAATTAAAAAAAATTAAAAACATGTGTATTCTGAAAATGTCTGTAACATTTATTTTTATTTCGCTAGTTCTGATTTTGATATATTCATGTTTTTTGTCTCGTTCTCGGCCGTTTTTGGTTTCATGAAAAAATTGCCGTGAAATCTAATTTTATTTAATTTCTTTGTTTTTATATTTTGAAACTAAATTGCATCATTCAGATTTTGCAGCCACTTATTTTTTTTTACTTGTTTTTATTTAAACATTAAGATTTAGTTGAGGTAGCATAGTAAAATGAAAATTAGAATGAAAAAAAAAGAGTTAGTGTTTTTTTTTCATCTTAAGGTTGTTGAGTTTAAAACATCCTCATTTTAAATACGTTTGAATTAACAATTTGTTTTAATGCCTAGACTTTCATATTCCTTCTCTAAAATGTTTTCCTCTGCGTTGCAATAAATTTACACTTTATAATTGTTTGATTGTAATGTTTTAAGTATATTTTTAAAATTATACAAATTAATTATGTCGAGGAATGATGTTTTCTTCATTTTGAACTCACAGAAGAACGCCTTTAAATCACCCAAATTCTTTCGTGTTTCATAAATTCTTTCAGGGAAAATCTCTCGACATTTAAGAATTTATGAAATTGAAATGGGTTTTTCAATAAGTAAAACCTACGGAAAGAAACCTTTTGCGGTAGGTACTTTCCAGCAGTGCGTCCGTTCTTTTCCGGGAAGCTAATATTTGATTTAGAAAACAATTCTTTACCGGTATTGCTTATGGATAACTATTTTCCAAGAACTCTATCAAGTTGTGAGTCCCCTGATAAATCAGTCAGGAAGAAAATATCGGTCCCCTATTTACCGATCTGAACATACCTGCGCTGCGCGCCAACGTATTCATTTAATAGCTGATAGAATCAACAAAAATGAACATTTTTCATTTTATCGCAATCTCGTTTCCTCATTCTACTACCGAGTATTTACTGTGTGCCGAGTAACAATGTTTACCAACCCGCTTGTTAAAACAACCATTTCCGAGTGATTAAATTGTGTAAAAAGTTAAAATCTAATATCAAAGAATGTGCCCTACTTGGGAAGTATGTTGTTTAAGTATCTCTCGCTAAATACATTCAAAGTTCGTCGTATTGTTTGAGAGCTTACACAGACACAATACCTACCGAGAGTCTTGTGTTACTTTGTTCCAAAGCAGAAAACCTTTAAATGGAAACGTATTATTGACTTAACGCGGAAAGTAACAGATGCAGATAAATCTTAGTTTACACGGACGTACATACATATATAATGTATGTAAATATGTGGATTGGCGTATGGTGCCTGGAGTTGCATGGAATTAATGAATGTTTAGGCGGATTCGAGAAGAAAATTATGCTTACAGAGTATCTATGTATATACACCTTCATAGAGAATGTACAACACACTAGTCCCGTGTTCGGTTGTACCCGATGCCCGGATTAACAATACATTTTCCGCATCCGATACTATCTAATTTATTTATTCATTTCTTTGTCGGCCACCGAAGGGGTGGGGCAACATGTTTCAATTATTCAAACCTTCCCCGTGGATTTATGTACTGGAATTTTATTCACTGGCCTTCTATCGCGCAGTAACTTAACTCTGTAGTACAAATTTTCAGCACACCGTGTGAGGAAATCTATCCCGAGGGAGACCCCTTGAATCCTATGCAAAGGAGAAAAATTATTTAAATGCCGAACAAATTGGAACTACGCGATACAATATGAATGAAACATTATTGAAATATCATAAATCCGTTTTGATCTTCCTTTGATATTTTACATTTTTCGTATTATATTTCCGGCTGGAATCCTTCGCTAAAGGAAGTCTGAGAAATTATTAATTGAAGTACCATTCATTTGTTTTCACTAAAGTCAAATACTGTCCTTTAGTTAGAACAATCAAACGCGCTACTCCGATTTCTTTTATTTGCATGCCACGGGATTTTTTAACGAGATCTTGATTTCATGGCGAGATTTATATTTTTCAGATTGGTTGAAATCTCATAATCCTTTATTTTTAATTAATGTTTTCATGTATCTAATTGGTTTTTTTGTTGTTTCAGTTCGTGGATCGGCTTCTACTGTGTACATTTCCTGGAGTTTGTACATTGTTGCGAGTCTTCTCTGCATTTATACGAAAACTTATCTATTTAGCGCTTAAAGATTCATGGATGTACTCTAAGTAGACACATGTAAATATCTTTTTATAATTGAAGTTTCGGACTATTTAAATTTTTTAAATGTTTTTGAATCCATCATTGTTTACTTGTTTTGCTGGTTTGTTGAATTAATAATATTATTATATTACAAAAAAACTTAGAATTACAAGTATGATATAATCTTACATATCCAGTATTGTATGGAATAAAATTATAATAAATGGCCATAGTAATAACTGTTTATTTATTTACCTATTTGTTGACTTGCATACATCTTAAAAACTCATAAAGTTTTTTAAGTATTCAAAAAACGCACATACATATGAATTTGCGAAGTCATAATGAACCAAGCGTAGATATGTCAAATAGGAATCGATCCGAAACCGTATTCAAAACTAAACCCTTACACAATTCCAAGCAAAAACTCGTTAAAAAACCGTTCAATTTCAACAAGCTTATGAGCTTTATAAATTTCTGTCTCCGGTTATAACCCCAGACAGAAATTCATCCAATGAAATTGTCATTTTTATACCGCTTTGCGCAGCTTAAAACAAGGGAACTAAACAAGTCTAAAATGTTTCCACTCCAAGTGAAATATTCAGACTTCCTATACAAACAACTCTTGTAGCTTAATAATCTATGCCTACTGAGTTGATTCTGGGAAATGTCGCATTATTCGTATCTCGTGCACAAACAAGGCTGTTTTCAAATCATTTACATTAAAAACAACTCATAAGAGACTTAATTACAAAAGTTGATTTGTATATTTACGAGTAATTTACGTTAAATACAATTCATCTTCTTTAATTACACAAGGAACAAAATGAAAGCATACTCATAAGTTTAGGAGAATTTTTAATATTTTTTTTTCTATTTGATGGCAGTCTTTTAAATCTTACACGTTTCTGATTTAAAAATGCTCCAAAAGCTAGAGTTCATGTATAAAGATCAAAAGAAAAAAAAGAAAAATACAAAAAGCCACTTTTTTTTACATAAACATAAATGATAAAACAGAGTATTAAAAAAATAAAACATAATTACATAGCAATGAAATATATATTAATATTTTTAAAAGTTTTAAATAATCCCAAAAAAGCTTGGCCTGTTTGTGGGTATACAAGAAAATGTTAATGAATTTTTGCTCCTATAATAAATAATGGACAGTTATAATATGTTTGTGTAACATAAGAAAGTAAAAATAAAATATAAAGCCAAAGATTATATGTTTTTTTTTATAGTAAATAAAAAAGGAAATAAAAAGTATTTAAAAAAACACAAAAATATTCCTTATTATTAAAGGGCAACAAAATATATCATAGAAAAAAAGAGTTCATATCTTTGGTTTGAATCCAGGATAGTGCATGTTTTTAATCAGTTGCTTTTGTTAAATTGATTACATATTCAAAATATTTGAAAGCGTATGATAAATAATAAAATGACATGTTGTCCTAGGATTAACTTAAACATTTAGTTGTTGTTGGCGTTTTTAATAATGCCATATGCCAGAAAATGAGAATCAAATTTTGGTAAAGTAGGGTTCGAACGTCGAACATCTACTTCGTGAGTCACTAACGATACTAAGGGGCCACTACTCGTCCGGCGTTAATATATATTTTTTAATGTAGGTGACTCTCCATTTCCGCATTTGCACTATAAATTAAATGCAAACTTTAACGACACAACCTAAAAATATGTTATGTGTAGTGGATTTTTGATAATATTTTTTTATTTAAACCAGAAATATTACCAGATCAGATATTACACAAATGTACATTATTATTCGGAATGTTGCAAAGTAATTAAACGTGGCGGTCTCGTGTAATGTTCCACGATGTATAATAATATAAATATATGTATCAAATAAGTTGAGGGAAAGGGGTGAGAACAGGAAGGAAAGGGAGGAATATCAATGCCCAAGTCATTAAAAACTAATTAGATAAATTGTAAGGAATTATTTTCAAGCTATTTTAAAATTACCAAGTAATTAAACTTTATAAAAAGTATATTGTAAACAGATGCATGTGTTTTAAATAAATCGGAAAACATTTATTAATTTATATATATTTTTTTCATATTCTTTTATTAAGAGTGTAATATTACACATTTATTATAATATAATATAAGACAGTACTCTCAACATACAGGAACTCAATTATTTATATTTTATATTATTTGACTTAACATTGTATTTACTCTTCACTTTTGTTTTACCGCTCTCTTTTTTACTATCTAAATAACACCTACTAGGTATTTTAAAAAATTTGACCTCGTAGTTTAATGGTCAGCGCGTTTGCCTACCATGCTAGAAGTTTCAAGTTCGATTCCCGACATGGTTGATATGAAATATTTATTTTAGAGTGTTTTCACACCAGAATATTTCATAGTCCCTGGACTTGTACCTTAATCTCAGTACTGATCATCTTACCTTCATGTTACAAAAAAATATCAAGATACGCTGCGATTGGTGTCACACTGCCAATGCAGTGCCCTATGAACCATTAGATGTAAAAAGGGAATGACAATGATAATAAAATTCAAGATACATATTTTCAGAATCATCCATATCAATATTGTTAACAATGCCATTTTAAATACAAAATTTACTTTATATTTCTAGTATATTCCGATTGTATTCTTACATTATATAATTCCTTTGTACGTTATGCAATTTCGAGACGATTTTCCTGATTTCTCTTTTAGTCTTATATTCCTCGATCTTCGCGTTGCATAATAATGAAAATACTCGCTGTTTTTTCAATTATTTTGAAAATATTTTTGAATAATTTTTCATCAATGTTTAAAAAAAAAAATTCAAAATTAAATTGAATTCTGTGTTTAATGAGGAAGTTTAGCTCTACAATAATTAGAGCATTAAATTTATTAAAATTAAGCGTTTTCAAACGAATGCCCTAACAAGACGAAACAATTGTCACGAAATTATTGTTTTTATATTTTTTTTATATCTGTAAAAATAAAGTGTTCAGTAGATTAAAATCAGTGTTTGATTTCTAATATTATATGTTCAAATATGGAGTTCTACAAAATAAACACCAAATCAATCAATCAATAAAAAAATATGTATTTACAAAAACGGCTTTTCTTATATTATTTGGTGCCTCATATGAAGGGCGTAGATTTTGTCACTTACTTCAATGTACCTCGTACATGTATATACATATGTACACACATTGTAATTGCTTTTTTATCTCTTTCGTTCTATATTAAGGGCATTAGTATAATCCCATTACAAAACCCTTTTCACTTTAGGTATTTACAATAAAATTAACAACACCTGCATAAAAAAGAAGAAAAATATTCATTTTAAGTTAAGCTCTTCATACGAAGCGTCATAACTTACTCTACTTCTTCTTTTGATTACTCAAAATAATACACGTTGCAGAAAAGGGGTTGATTTGAGTATTTTTTTAGGATGTTTATTACAAAAAACCTGTTATTCAAAAGTTTTATTTAAAAGTTATATATTTATTTTTGGATAAATATTTAAAAAAAATCAATTTTGCATATTTGAATTGTGTTCAATTGAGTTGTTTATGAATAAACTGTGTAAAAAGTTACGTTATACAATATAACATACAATTTTATTAAAGAAAATCAATATGAATAAATAGAACCTTTAAAATAAATAAATAAAAACAATGTGTAAATACAAATATAATACGATACGATACATCAAATTCATTCCCGACATGATGAAAAAATAACCACATCGACAGCGAATTACAAAAATATAACATTGTAGGCAATATTTAGTAACTTAAAACAATTTCAGTAGGTAAAATATTTTTTATTTTGTAATTTAATATTCTACTTATTCACATTTCATTTTATTTAACCCATTTAAAGACTTAATCCTTTTTTCACTCCTGAGTCTAGTATTTTAGTATTTAAATACACTAAACAATTATAAAAAATCACTTCTTAAATCAAATCGGACTGATTTATTATACAATATTATGTTAAAGTTACAAAATTTGAAACCATAATTTACATAAGTACATTAATGAACGTATCAAAAAGTTTTTCTCTTTAACCCCTTTTTCCATTGAAATTTTTTACTATAACAATATGTTATTACAAAAATGAAAGGATTATTTTGTGACGAATTTTCTCAAATATTAACAAAGAACGAGAGTTTGTCTAATGGACTGTTATCATAATTAATTTCCTCTGTTTTATAAATGTCAACATTGTCTGTTTGTAACATTTAACTGGAAAGAGAATATAAATGTTGAACATAAAACGTACATGTTATGATATGATAGTACCCTTATAAAGTTACAAGGATTTATCCCCGCGGCGCCTCCCAGCCACCCTTCTCATAGTCTCCACAGCGATCAGGTAAGGCTTCTAGCTAATAGAATAAGGTCTACAATTAAAGTTAGTTGACGTGGACCAACAAACATCGTCCCCAAGAATAAAGCGGATACCTCATTTACATACTAAACACATTATTTACAAAGGCTTTGTTCTCTGTTTGGCACCCGCGCATAGGCGTGTACTTTTATTCTAGGCTACAGGTAGGCTTGCCTTGCCTTCATTTCATACCTCATATTAATAGGGACTCTCATTAATATTGTTAATAAATTACGTGGCATGGAAATGTTACGCCAGTTTTAATTCATCTGAAGGAATCTTCAGGTTAAGACGTTCAGAAATAAATAGGCAATACAAACGGCTCTAGATTCAACGCTTTAAATGTAATACAATTAATATTTATGGTTGATGAAGATTTATTTAGTTTAAAATCACTTATAAACGGTTTATATTATGCCAACCAAGGCCCAGTTGAGTTCTAAAGCTGGACGTCATATCAATAAAATAGATAATACTGCGCCAAACTGGCCAGAGTAAACGTGACAAATTCGCCTAAAAAAACTTTTTTCATAAAATATATTATAATTTCCTAAAACTGGCTAAATCGTATAATTGGTCATCTTCTTGCAAAAATATATGATCGAAGTACAGTTCATTCGTGTAGAAATAAAAGCCTAGTATGTACGTACCTTCAAAGTTTAGATTATCTCAATGCTTTTCACGTACAAAAATGTAACTCAATCTGTAATTAATAAATTATAATGCGAATTCAAATATGAACCCAGATATAAATACTTTTCACAAAAAAGAAAAGATTTTCTGATTGGTGAGAGAAAATACATGAAAGGAATATTTTCTTTTTAACTCTATATAGAAAATCTGAAACGATTTTTGTAAATTCGCCTTAGTTTGTTATGAACTCGTTCGAATTCCTCAAAATGAATGGCTTAGTCGTATTTGTTATTCAAATGTTATCACCACAAAGAATTTTATTGACCTACCTTACCCCGTATCTAACTTATTTTTCGGGATTGAAGGACATTGCTTTATTTTTTCCTGAAAGAATACATTTGTTGTTATACCTTTTGGAATCTGTGCCAAAAAATGTAAACACCGATTGGTACTCAAATAAAATAAAGCGGGTCTTTAATAATCAAAGACATTATTCAATTGTAACCAGCTTTGTAGGAATACGCAATTAATATCCAAAGAACAATATTTCTTATTTGAATCTTAAATAATTTCCGTGCTTATATTTCTGATTTTCTTTTATTCGTTAAAATTTAAAAGTAAGCGCTTGAAATGACTTTCTTCTTTGTAACGTATTGAAGGAGAGATTTAAAAAGGAAAGGAAGTAGTACTTCCTTCCTTTTCTTGGTAATTGGCTGAGAGAAGCTTCCATTTTCCATAGCCTCATCCTAAATGTTATTCTTCTCAAAGTTACGCACATTATTCTATTGTTTATGATTTTTATTCCAGCAAAATCCTGTTAACTTAAAATTCTCTTCGAAAACTTATAAAAACATCAAAAAGTACTAATAATTTCAAAGATTTTGAAACGTAGCTTTGTCAAACACTTAAAAAAGTATAACAGGGCAAAATTTAAATATATGACAAGTATTATGGCAATAATACTTAATGAAAAAGCTCCGGCGGACGATTCTGAAAGCACAGCACAGAAAGAAGGCTTATATTAAAATGGAAATGAGAATGCAAATAAATATTAATGAATATTTGTCTGTTTTCCTCTTTTGCGGAAAAGGTCATACAATTTAATGCAAACGGTAGATAAAACAAAGTATTTAGTGAGATTTCATTTGGTATTTTGATGAAAACTGCAGTAGTTGGAATTATACGAAAGTCATAGTAATAAAATATATATTTGTGGAAAAATGTGAAAAACTTTAAACTTTTACTAACTAATATTAATAAAAATACATTTACTGTGGAAAAAACATAGTCCTTTTAAAACTAAGTCGGTGTTTGTTCGCGTAGCCTCAGAATTATGTAAAGGTTCTTGGTTCGCTTTTAGCACTTGATTCCTATAATGGCAGCGCAACTTGAACATTTATCACTTGGAGGGAATCCATGGATTACACCGCGAGGCAGAAAATACATCATTTTATCCATGTAAATATGGACTCGCTACGTATCCAAAGGTAGGTATGATATTGGGCACTGTTATACCAAATTTTTTATTTATTTTAAAAACTCGGATTTATTTATTATATTAATTTTAAATTAAAACAATTCTGATAACGTCCTAATCTTGCAATATTGTAATGTTTTCAGATATTTTATGCACTCTTCTTTTATAAATAAAAATGTATACTTTTTCACATACACACTCTCATTCTATACGTACTTGTTTATGTTAACCGTATTTTTGTGGATATCTGTAATTTGTTTGATTTTACAGTTTTTTTTCGTTTGTAATATATATATATATAAATATATATATTTTCTGTTTTGCTGTTGATCCCAAATGAATAAAATAAAACTTGTTTTATAAGATTTCGATTTATTTGATTATATTTATAAAAATATATACATTATACATACCCAATCCTTATGGATCCATCCCAATACTTTTAGCAATACTTTTCGCTCTCGCCATATATATGATTTATTTTTGTATTATTTCGTCACCAATTCATTCCCTTTCACCAAAACCATCCTGAAGATCCTTTTATATCTTGTTAATGAGTCAGATTTGCATTTTTGTCAGATTTTTGCTTTTTGTCAATTTTCCCATTACCTCTGCTTTTATTCCTCTGCAAATTAAATATTTCACTCTCATAGTATTTAAATGTGTAATTCGGCATCAAGCATGGTAGACAAACGCGCATGGTAGACAAACGCGCAAACTACTACACTACGAGGCGGACTTGCCTCCACTAGATTTCCTTATAAAGGATTTTTACCTTAGAGCAGCCATCATGTCGAAAGCACTCGTCCAGAATTTTAGTTCTATTTCATACACGGAACTTTATTCTTAATTCGCCCGAACACAACTTTTTTATTTTTTATTAATAAATTTCATAAAAAGTACATGTTTTTGTAAAATTCTAAACATATCTTCTTTTACACATCTTGTAAATGTTATCACTGTAACTCTCCAAAAAAGAGACTAACTCTTGTGCTTGGAGAGTGACTTACACTGTTTTAGTTGTTTATTTATAAGAGTTTATATAATTTTAAAAACGAGTGAATGAACAAAAAAACATAAAATTTATTAAACAATAATACATTCATACTAATAAAAATATAATGTTGTTTTTACACGTGTTAAAAATTTATTTAGATTAACTTTAAATTTATTTATTGATACATTATTTTTAATAGTTTTTAGTTTATTGGGAAGATTATTTTAATTTTTTACACCTTTAAAGACAATGCTATTTTGACCATAACTTGTATAGAATTTAGGATTGTTTATATTATGTTGGTATCTGAGTGACTTATTCATCTCAAATTCTTTTATGTTTTCTTCTTTATAAATTTGTATAATAGAATTTATTTTATAAAGAATATATGAACCTTAAATATGTTGTATAGACTTTCCGTATTGAATGTTGAGGGTTTTTTTTTAAATTACTTTAATTATTCATTTTTGTACTATTTTAAGAGGGTTTAATATATTGGCAAATGCACCACCCCATCCTACATTGTAATATTTTAAGATTGTACAATTGAGTAATAAGCTATTTTGAAATGATTGATTTTTAAAATATTTCTTAATCTAATAAATATGTTTATACATTTTCTTATTCGTTTGACTAGTTCACCAATATGGTCTTTTCATTTAAGGTTTTGGTCTATGTATACACCAAGATATTTAATTTTATCTGTCGTATCAAGTACTGAACATGTAAGATCGCAGTTTGTTTTGTTACAATTGCTTTGGTGAATAATTATTTTTACTAGTGAATCTAAATTTGTTTTGTTAATAAAAAATGGGACGACTTTATATACGAAAAAAACCTTGTGTTCAGAATACCGGGTAACTTAGAAACTTAACTTTTTGGTTATCACACCTGCTCGTTCGCATTTCTTCAAGTCACCGCTGAAAAGTACTGATATCTTTTTATAAAAAAGAGCGGTTTCTCTCGGTAGATTTCTTTGGAGAACAAAATTCAAATGGATATCATCCGAACGTTATAAACATGCAAATGAGTACCTGTGAAAAATGAATCCTACGTCTTGAATAATAATTCAAATAAACATGTTTCGCCTAAAACAATTTATTTAAAAACAGGGGCAACGAAATGAGAGGAAACTCCCGATTCTTCAGGTTTAGAAAAAATTATGTCACATTATTCTCTTTCCGCACCTAATGGTGCATAAGTCTGTGCATTCGTATATGAACAGCAACAATTTCTAATCATTTTTGTGACATAATATGATCAGTCTTACGCTTTAGGTCCAGGGACTTAGATTCACGTTCTTCTTCCTTTTTTAAGCGGGATCTGGAGTATATGGCTGCAGTCCAGGGGCGTGCGGTGGGGTTTTCAATTAGGTAAGTAATTAATATATAAGTAATTGGTCCATAATAATATACACAGCCCTTAAAAAATACAGGCAAACTAAAAACCATATATATATGATTAGAAATAGTAACAATAATTTTACATATCAAGTAATAAATTGTTATAACAAATCAACCAATTTCACTTTAATATATACATACTATAATAAGTAACTGCAAAGTATTTTGTTGCATCATATTTTATTTGACTAAAATGCAGTGAAACCAAAATATATATTATCTTGTTAAAAAACATGACTTTTCAAGAATAAAGAATTGGTCATTATTTGAACCTGAAAAATGAACATAATATGTAGTAGATTATAAACTTTTATCTTATAACAAATCAATAATATATTGATGTTATGTTTGAATTAAATTCTACATTTTATTTAGTATTCCTACTCCAGCACAAAATAATAATCATTATATTATGTTCAGCGCCAAAATACCAAAATTGCATCTGTGCTGCGCGACGCGGTGTTGCGTTTGCATCGCATGTAAACTACATGGAAAATAATGTATTGGTATGTTTCTATTGCTTCCGTTGCCTAGTGAGAGTTTAAGTCTGCGCCTGCGCCCGGACTGCGCGTTCAGTACGGTACTGGAACGGAATTTCGAAAATTCTTCCATCGCGATCGTTTTTCAAATCGATACTCAGCCAGCCAGTAGCAAGTTCTTGCCGATCAGGCGATCAGTACGCGCATGACAGCGTTGGTAAACGGATGCGCTGGAAGGTTATGTTTTTTTTCAAATTTTTTACCAAGGCAATTTTAAAATTCCTCCGCCATTTATCGCGACTATTAATACAATTATTATTACATTTTTTGTTTATAGTAATCTAAATGTTTGGTATTATGACTGACAATTGATTTATTAAACGTGCTATTGTATAAACATTATTTGTCTAAATTTGGGAGAACCAATGGTTCCATGCGTTCTATGAACGGACTGCGCATGCTGCGGTCTCAATTTGAAGCTAACATTGTTTCTTAACTGTCATGCTGGGACAAGCAATACAATGAAAACTTTTCAAGTTTCTGGGTTTCGTTATTTTCGCAGTTTGATTGTCAAGAAATATAAAATTTTCGCTCAGTTAGTTTTTAAAAATCTGATAGTGAATATGCGGAACTGAAGAAAAACACAAGTTTTCATAAACAGTTTTGTGAAAGGAGTGGGTGCTTTCATTTTTAAAAAAAGTCCAGGGACTATTCTAGTGTGAAAACACATTTTTAAATAAATGTGAACCAACCGTTACTAATAATGACAGAGGCTTATTATAATATGCATTTTACTTTTTTTATGATTCCATATTCTAAAACTATTTCCATTTTGAGTAAAAAAGTCCTAACTCTATGTCCTGTGTTTAGTTGGTATTTATTCTGATTAAATTATGATTTAAATTTTAAATAGATTTATTTTTATTACATTATTTATTGGGGCTATTGACAGTAATACATGTAAAAAAAACAAATAAAATATACAGAGAATAAAACCAATGACAGATATCAACAGAAATACATGAAATACTCGTACAATACATGCTAGTGTGTTTGTGTGAGTGTAAGTGTGTGAGAGGGTGGGTGAGTTGGTGTTATAATGGAATGAGGGTAGATATTTGTGTAAATATTATTCCACAAGCTTAAAAAATACATAAAATATTAAGAATAAGAGATAAAATAAGATTTTATTATGGAAACTAAGTATAAGATAAAAAGGCGTGTTTCAAAACGCGCATTTTAAATGTCAATTTGTCATAATAAAGTTATTTGTTACAATAAATCATTGATTGTTCAAATTTTAAACAATTGAGTTTTTATTTATTTTTATTTATTACAGTTGTTTTACTTCAAAAATAAAATGTTAATACTTCGGCTGGATGATTTTTGCCAAAATTTTAAGTGAACAATTTATAAAGAAGTATTTATTATTTGTGCTGCGATATGTCACTGTCCTTGAATAGATAACTGAATTATTGGTTTGATCATCATACTGTCACGTAACAAAAATGATACAGAAACGCTGCAATTTTAATATCAATGCAGTGTCCTAAGGACCGCTGGGTGGAGAAAGGAGACAATGATAATGACGTGCTAAAAAACTATTTTTGTATTGTCGAAATGTACTAAAATGTGTATTTTTATTATGCTATATAAGTTTCTCTGTAATACCTGTTTTTTCTGTAATAATATTTCTATTTATGTTTTATTATTAATTTTATAAAGTAATGCCTAGTAGGAGATGACTCGTGCTATGGCAGACAAACATAGATGTTTATTAATATATCTCCATATACATACACACACACGTGTACACCCATATAAAAATATATACACATACACACATATATACGCATACATGCACACATGTACAAGTACATGCATATATACATATATTTATATACACATACATATACACCTACCCAGACATACATTTATATAGACATACACACACACACACACATACATACACACCCTTACATTTTTTATTATTTATTTGGAAGTTCAAGAAGGATATATAAAATACATACTTTTTTTAAGTAAGCATTACTAACGTTCTTTACATGTATATATTCTTAATTATAGAACTCCACCATCTTTCATAAATTATATAAAATTAGTGTGTAAAATCAATTTAAGTGATAATTAAGATTAAATACACATACATATATTTAAAAAAAAAACGTATCCTTCTTGTTTTTGTATTGTATGGTGTTTAAATTGTCGTGGATAATATAAATATTACCTTGCAATGTAGTTTAACAAGCTTTCAGTTTATTTTCTTACTAACTTAATACGCAACTGGGTTTTTTTTTTGTTGTATAGTAGTAACATCGGGTTGGATGAATAAAATATCTTTTACATTATTTTAAATTCTAGGAGCCATTTGTACACAAAAAATACAAATATTTTTTTTAGTTTAAATCTGGGTTCACAGGAGGCCAATACAATAATAGAAAAAGGCAAGAGTTCCGTGAACATCCTTGACCGCGCAAGAAGGAGGAACAAGTATGAGTCAATACAAAAATTTGACCGTAGTTCAAAAGCCAAACATTGAAAAAATGGAGACAAGCGATGCTCGGGAGTAGAAGTAAGCCATTGTTTGACCGAGATGGCATTTTCTGCTGATTGTCTGTTTATATCTTTGACAATGTCTTGGTCTATCGTCCTGTGCTTTAAATTTCTCTTTAGACTAGAATAATAGATCTGAAGCTGGGACAAGACAGTATTGTCCTGTCGTCTTGTAAACTACGCATAATAGCTATAAATAGAAATTCGTCATTTAGCAGGTAAACCCAAAATTTATGCATTTCTAGATTGATGAACGAACGCACATTTGATCCTAAAGGAAAACGATCTAGAACAAAGGTGATTTCGGTAGGAAATGTTTTCACTGCCATTTCGAGGCGTTTTATGTCGTTTCGGTACAGTACCACAAATTGATCTGTAGAACAAACAAAAATGGAATCAACAATGTGCCACATTCCAATAGGATGTGGTCAAATTCTGTTTAGTCACGAGTGTTAAAGCATTATAACATTTCCATATATCCATGTATTTAACTTTTTATGCAAACATAAAACATCTCGTAAATTAACGCGTTTATTGTACGGGTATTTATTTATTTAAAAAAATGCGTTCGTTAAGTTGCTTAAAATTAAATTAATAATTTAACTATAATTCTATTATTTAACTATTAAGATTTTTTTCATAAAATAACTTAGTTCCAGTTTTCAGTAGAAGTACTTAAAGCAAAGATTCACAATGTTTATTCAAAATATTTTTATAGTGTAAGGAGATGATATTATAACAGTCAAACTGCATAAACACATCATTTTATAGATGACACTACTATTTTTTTAGCGTGTAAGTATAAATTTTCATTCGTTTTTTATATTGAACAAAAATAATGAATGCATAATAAAAATCTATACTGACAATATATGAAAGTCAACCCAGAAGAACATTTTTGCGCTTTTGACCAAGAAAGTCCGACTCTGAAAGAACCAAGATAGGGGAGCTGGGAGAAAAAGAAGTGTAATGTATGCTTGAAAGACCTTACACCAATAAAAGAAAAGTTATTTACTAATTCTCGAGTTCACTAAGCGCATATGTCCTACTCCGAGAGATCATAAAGTAGTACAATAAAACATAATTTAATAAATCAATTTAACAGTCATAATGTATAATATATAGTATATTATTATAACTATTAAAATAAGGAACAAACCGCTTTCTGTGTTTTATTTGTTTGACTTAATCCGGCTCCTCCGAATGATCGTTTCACTCTTAAGCGTGACAGATCAGACTTATTTCATGCCTAGCAAAGAATGTGCTAAAATAAGTTTTTACTCAAAAGATATTTCAGAAATAAAAGTGGTTATTTACATCATTGTTCCATGTCCGCTCCCTAGTTGAAGCATATGGTATCCGCAAAGAACCTCCAGATATCTCTGTCAGCTTCTGACTCATGTGGATCCTCCCAAGTCAGATTCGCGTCCCGTAGTTCTGACACGAACTGCCGACAAACAGTCATCGGTGAACGTCCAAGATACCAAGAACCTGATTCCTTGTAAAGTAGGCAAGCGTGGTTAAGGCTCTCAGGAGGCATCCGCAGCATATGCCCCAGCCAACCGTATCGCTTTCGCTTGATGACAGTTGTCACCGGAGTTCCCTGTGGCCGCTATCTTATTTCTTCATTCCTTACAAAGTCAAACCACCCAAGGTTCCTCCTTGATATTTATTTTCAAAACTCAGTTCTAGATACGGACAGCACTATCGACTATGGCGCCTTCCTCAATTCTACGAATAAGTTTGTTGACCTGTAGTTGACTAGTAATGGGTAACTGTGTTGGTCATGTAATGGGGGCTCTCTTGTTCACCTTATCAAGATTCAACAAGGCCGACACCTCGCGGCGTGCGCCCGAACTAATCAATAATTTAGATTGGCCGATGGCAAACATTCAACGCAAACACGACCTAACGATTCACGTCACCCCTGCAGCCATTACAACGAAACAACACTAATCGTTTCAAAAAATTACAAATCGTTTTTTTCTTCATAAAGTCATTCTCTCGAGCAAACAATAACAAAGCGTCGCGTTGACTCATTGAATAGTAAAACGTTTTATGTGAGGGAGGATACAACGCTATTTTAAAGTTTCGTTTTTACTGTCGATGTTTTTATTTATTTGTATTTTATGGAAACATGATAAATAAATATAAATAATAAATAAATAAATACAATAAAAAGTCCAAAAAAGGTTTGTTTTTTAAATTGGTTTGGATATTGTGGTGTGTTTTTCATAACTTTCTTCCATGTCCTTTCTTTCTCACCTGCTGACAAGCTTCTAAAATAGAAGATTATCGGATTGTCCCCTTGAAAAAAGTTACATTGATTATCTTACTAGGAATATTAACACTGATCTCGTAATTCACTTAAATATATATATATATATATATATACATATTTATAAATATCCATTTACCACAGTCTTTTTAGTCAGCCACAGAGTTAATAAAATCAACATTAAGTTAACTAATCTTTTTAGTAATAACGAAAAATATTTTTCCGCTAGTTTGTTGTTAATCGTAGCAATCTAAGATGGGTTCGATGTTCATTCATTGATAACTTCTAAAAAATTGCGGCAAACTTACACACAACCTTCCAACTGCGCAGTTATGCGCGTACTGAAATAAAATACAATTGTGCTCCGTCTAATTCTAGAATATGGAATCGCGCAAATCTTTTGGTTCCTTCAAGGCGGTCACCCAGTTCTAAATTCACATTCCCGCGCATGCGCAAGTTAAGATCTTTAATGTTTCTCTGGAAGCAATTTTAACAAACCAATCCACGTTTATTTTTCATCTGTTGCGACGATTTTGCAAAAAAATTAGCACTTAAATTGGTTAACGTGGTGGTATTATAATATTAAACTATAAAACTTTCGAGATAAAACTGTCATAAAATTGAGTTTTAAAGCACTTAACTCTAATGACTGTGTTGGTAGTAGGTTTATATTTGACCTATGTGCCTAGTACCAAGCGACTTCTTTCCATTTTGAAAACCTCACCGCACGTCCTTGATATATATAAACATGAAAAAAAATGTTTTTAGAACGGAGTGGTGACATAGTCAAAATAATAAATATCTTTTAAAATTATTTAACAAAAAAAAAATTCAAACTAGAACATGTGTTGGCCATCTATCTTTCAACTATCATCAACATCTCAGACTGTCCACTGTCCGTGTAGATAATGATTTTTATGCATAGTTTTAATCTATTAAACATGTTCCTTTTGTGATAATCTGGTATTATCACGGACTCGAAAATTATAGTACCGACGTTGTGACCCTGCAAACAGCTTTATTCACATTTTATTACCAAGAGAAATTTGAAATAGTCCAACATTTTTCATGATTCCGTTTTTAATGCAGACTAAAACTTTTTTTTATTTTAACTTCCTGGTTCTTCAAAAATACATCCTTGGTTTAGTTTTACATATTCTTTATTTACCCACGAAAAAACTATTTTTATCAATCCTTTTTGCTAGTCGCAAAAAATTTCAGACACCTTCCTAATTGTTGGGCAAAGTTAGGTTTGGGAAGTCAAAATCGAACCGTACGATAGTAAATACTCTAAAAAAAAATATAATACATATAAATTAGTTTTGTAACTGTAAAAAATAGCTTCTCTACCCAGTACTTAAACGTGAATCTTCAAAAGGAATATCAATATGTGTTGTACAGATTTACTTATGAAATACTAAATAGATTCGCTTTTTTATTTACATATAACAACAGAAATAGAGAATATTTTAGAAATTAAAATATGAATGTCTAGGCATTTACTTAGCTTATGACCTGCTGGTTTACGTGGCAACTTTACACTGTGTGTAACATTCACTCTTTTGCCTATGTTTGCACATTCATATTTTTTCAATTCCTCAAGTTAAGTTCAAGAGCTGAAACCTTTACTAATGTGGGTTAATTTTATCTGATTAAATAGAGCTTAATGAAATATGGATGTTCAAACATAAGCAAAATGGTGAAAGTTACTCAATGCATATTGTGGCCACTTAAACCACCCAAAGACAGGCCATAAGCCCTGTAAATGATTTGATTTTCATATTTTCTTTACTCAAATATTCGCCATATCTGTTTAATACAAAAACACAAACCAAAAAATCATCCAAAATCCATCTTCAAGTATTTGTTGAATTTTGTAGTTCCATATCTTCCTCGGTCTTCCTCATTTTCTGCATCCGTCAACATTCGAATCGTAAATTCTTTAAGCCATTCTTTCTCTGTCCATTCGCTCTAAATGTCTAAACCGACGCAGCACACCTTTCTTGATTTCACGATAATGCTAGTCTCAGCTTTACATAATGCACGGATCTCGACATGTGTGCACCTATGCAGTTCACAATGGAGTTTTGGTACCATACCTTATGCATGGGAGTGAAGTATGTAATTAGAAGAACAGTGATGAAAGTAGGCTGAATGCTGTCGAAATGCGATCTCTCGGGCGAATGTACGGTAAAACGATGTTGTAATATGCTAAGCTTAATAACTCCCTAGGAGGCGAAATCCAGTCTTTGTCAACAGACATTTGGATAAACTCGAAATATTGTTGAACTTATATTTAATAATTTATTTTAATTTCACACCTTAACTTTAAATTTATATAGTAATATTGGTATTAATTACTTTATTGTCTTAATATCGTTTCTCTCTAAATATTTATTTATTTATTTATTAACGCCTATATGGCTTTTACATATACAGCGGCTATAAACAAATTACAAATATAAAAATACAATTGAAAATGAAAAAAATATATACACATATAAAAAACAAATGAAAATACTATAAACTCAAGTATATATATATTTTTTAAAGAATAATTGGCTCTTAAAGTTTGAGCAAATACCTCTTTATTTTAGTATTTAGTGTATTTGTTGCCGAAAGAGGGAATTCTCGGGACTAGAGAATTAATGTGTGAATTAGGCTAAGATATAATAATATAATATCTAAAATTAATCTGACGTCTTGTATTAGACACATTGAAATATATACATTTGACCAAATGAGGAACATCAAAAAAGTTATTTACAACTTGGCCAAAAAACCAGATCAGATATTATTCTTCTATAGCTAATTTTAAATTTAGAAAGAAAATTATTGTTTACATTTTCTCGCGGTAAATGTAATTTAAAATTTATGAACCGTCAAGAATTTTTTTAATATTGTTAACAATCAATTTTTTTTTACATTTCTCAAAAATTTAAAATTTTTTTTAGGTTTAACTTTCACTCTTTTTTAATTTCTACAAAAAACTCTCACCTATAATTTAACTTGAATGTACTTAAAGTTTGATATGTAAGATCAGACGGAATGGTTTGCACAAGAGTTACCGAGTATCCGTTTGTAGCCAAAACGAGAGATAAATACGATTTTGATATCATCAAAAAGTTGCGTAGTATGTAAATGAACTTACGAAATGGTAGGAATATGATCCGTTAGATTGTCCTGATTTAATATTATTTAAGTACAGTTATTTAGAATTATCTAGATCATGATTCGCGATAGAGATTATTTGAGATTTATTTTTCACTGAACTTACAGTGGTAAATATAATTTACAATCAATAGCTTTACAAATTAGTTCGGAGGCTGTCGGCGAACGAAAAATAACAATCTCCTTTTTGTTTATATTTTATAACGTTTTGACAGTGTGCTCTGTTGGCTGATCTCTATATTGTTAGATATTCAGACACAAAATGATATCATGAGGGGTTGGTTATCTTTGATTTGACGAAAATGTAATTTGGTTCAGCAGTCAGCGAATTGGGCATGTGGGACTCCAAGTACACTCCAAAATAAATGCCCTCTGTCAGCGGAATTTTCTCTTCAACCCATGCCTCATATCTGAGGATAGTTATTACACCTGACTCCAGGCATGGCTCGTCTATGGACAGTCTCCCTCTATCTGGAACGGTCTTGTGCTCTTCTATAGACATTCGTCAGTGATGATTCTGATAATTCAGTGACTGTGCCGCTCCATCTTGTCGGTTGACGTCCACGCGACATTATCCCTTCGACACTTCCCAGGAGAATAGTTTTCTCCAAACTATCAGAGTTCCCCCAAGAAATGTGCTTAAAGAACTGCAGGATTATTTTCTCGCACATGGCCTTTCTCCTATGTCCAGTTCCTGGATTATAGATGCATTCGTACGTCTGGCCGTCCACGGAATCCGCAGCATTTGCCGCCAACACCACATTTCTAAAACTTTGATTTTTTTATTTTTAGATTCCCTCAGTGTCCAACACTCCACACAGTACATGAAGACTGAAAAAACCAAAGCCTTCACCCCGAAATAAATGCCCTCTGTCAGCGGAACTACTATCGTATTAAATACAGTGCAAAAACGAAATCACACGTTTCCTGTATGTAAACAAGTAATTATTAAAACATTCAATTGATTATTAATAATCTGCTGATACGATCGGGTGTAAAATCGCTGAGAAACACGGAATTAGTACATGACTTTGAAATTTCATCAGGAATAAATATAAACACTCTACAATATATAAGTAGCAACACCTTTAGTTACACAATCACATAGATAATACAGTTAGACAGTTCCAACATGTAGTCCAGTTCAGTACTCAGTGACTCGACGTACAACGTGTACGCAGTTACTGTCTCCGTTACGCTATTTATTCATCATTTAATCAATACACTTCAACCCTCAAGATCGTTCTTTTCTGTCAACTCCCAACTTGGTAGAAGCTCTTATGATTTTCGTACTATTTTCAATATAAATTATAACTATTTTAGGCCATTTCCTGCATGTGGATTTTTATTTAATGTTCTGACCATTTTACGGTTTGAACCTGAAAAATAATTATCCTACAATTTTCGAGTTTACAGAGGAAATGTTATGTTATCATCGCATTAGTTTATTCTTTTCAGTTGGAGACCTAAAAATACAAATGTCAGTACGTTTTCAAATAAGATAATTTATTATTCTGTCACAGATGTTCCTAGTACGAGTATGTTATTTGGTTTTTCTTACACAACTAAATGTCACTCTGAATCAAGTCCGAACCGTAAATGTCAGCGCCATTTCTTTATCTCAAAAACATATGAAAATAAGCTAAATATTTGGTAGATTCCGGGAGAAAAACCATGTTTTTGTGTTAATTTAACGTTAAATTTAGGCTAACAATTATTGTTAAAGTGTTATTTATTTATAATGTATTCAGTTTGTACATAATTATGAAACTGGCAAAAAAAACCACTCAGAACCTTACACGTTATGTGAAATTCATCAAGGCGTAGCAAATATTTTATTTTTAATATATTCATATTGTAAAAAAATCTAATATATTAACCCAAACACGGTAGGCACAAAATAAAATACAGTAAAAAAAATATCCGAATTAATGAGCGCCAGATTTAATGTCCTTTGAAATAATACAGCGAATTGGAATCACATTACAAACTTACTTTAACATGTCCAGCAAAGTAAAAATGAAAAACATCCCATTTTTTTTATTTCCTGATTACGATCTGGATATTTGGCGATTTGGATGACTGCAGTTCAGATAAATGGAGTTCTATTGCACCTGCATATGGATGTTAAATCATAGGCAGAATGCTAAATATTAATAAATTTGCCAATATATATGTTTTTGAAGAAGAAAGATAATATTAGATTTATTGGAAATGGCGCTTCTGCAGTTCCATTGAAGGAGAACCGCCATTATAATTTAAGAAAACGGAGATGTTGGCAATCAATTCGGCAGCGTTGGACGGTGTTTTATTATTAGATATAATACTAAGGAGAATAATATGTAATGTTTCAGTAATGTCTGAATTTACGAATGGATTTTCAGAAGGACAAGTACTGTTGTTAAGGGCGATTCCATCGGGAGACTCATTTGATGAGTTTTCGCTAAGACGTAATAACACAACCAGACGAGACATAACGTGACTAGACCTTATAATACTTCTTATATCACCTTAACGGATTTAAAAAATAATTCATTAATAATAATAATAATAATAATGTGTATATTGTAACGCCCTGTGTAGATGTAGATGTAGATGTAGATGTGTAGATATAGATGCTCATAAGATCACCTACGTGGTATGGATGACCACTGAACAAAAAATTAACGCGTTCACCAGCGTCGCCAGCTAAGAGCAATAAAAGACCTCGGTTGAAAGTTAAGTTAAGTGCCTGCTACGAGTGGGCATTTTCAATAAAGAAATTAATGAAATATTCCACAAAAAATACATGAGAATATTGTTGAAATTAATGGTGGGAAGAATCGAATTAAAATAATCGAAATATTCGATTATTAAAAAGATCGAGACATTTCGAAATGCTTAAAACTAATCGAGTTCACTCGTACTAATCGGAAAAATAATCGAGATATCTCGAATGAATTCATTCGATCTTGACATTTCGAGACAATCGAGATATGATTTCGATCTTGACATTTCGAGACAATCGAAATATGATTTCGATCTTGACATTTCGAGACAATCGAAATATGATTTCGATCTTGACATTTCGAGACAATCGAAATATGATTTCGATCTTGACATTTCGAGACAATCGAAATATGATTTCGGACTTGAGATTTCGAGACAATCGAAATATGATTTCGATCTTGACATTTCGAGACAATCGAAATATGATTTCGATCTTGACATTTCGAGACAATCGAAATATGATTTCGATCTTGACATTTCGAGACAATCGAAATATGATTTCGGACTTGGCATTTCGAGACAATCGAAATATGATTTCGGACTTGACATTTCAAGACAATCGAGATATAAATTTGGACATGACATTTCTAAAGCAATGGTAATCAATTTTAATAATTTTTCGGAAGTGTAAAATATCACTCATGTTCAATAAAATTCAAATATGTAATGTTAAATAAATTGTTGCTATGGGTTCATATTTAATATTTATAATATAAAGGGACTAACCTGATAAGAATGTAGGTAAACATTTACAACTTTTAATTGATTCCAAAAATTGATACAAATGTTTGAATGCTGATTTAAAAAAATACAAGTTCCAACATGGTTTTAACACGACACCTTTGTTAAAATTATCACTTATTCACTTAAAAATATTGTACGTAATATTATAATATTGTTTTAAAGTAGACAATGTTTTTTTTTTTGTCATTCATAAAATGTTTTTTTATACACATATACATAATATTTTTACTCAATTAAATTATCGTTACTATTTAAAAAAATTAAGAAATCCAGATTTTTTGGCAATAAACGATTTCGCCGCAAATTTGTAAGTTGTCCTGCTTTCGAAAAAACTCTTTCAGAAGGTACAGATGTTGCCGGTAAGCACAAATATTTTTTTTGCAATTTATATATTTCCATCAAAGATTTTGCGTGGGTCTGACAAAATGGTAAAGGGTTATTTGAACGCTGTAAATGGGGCAAGTCTATAAACTGTTTAATCATATTGGTACTCGTAGAAACGGGAGTGACCGTTGATTGTTTTTCGGAAATTTTTGCGTCAAAGTGTGACCAAACATCATCTAATTCTACATCCATTATCTCACTTACTGGCTCTGGATCTATTTCACTTGCATGTCTGGAAGAATTGATCAGAGTTGACAATTCCTCTGTGACCCATCTCTGGGCATTATTGGCATTGTCTTCTGATCCAAAAGCGGTTTTCTTAAATCTGGGATCCAGGAATGTTGATTTTGCCACCACTTTATCATTTTCTAAATTGCCAATTCGCCTTGAAATAATTTCAGTTAATTTAAATCGCAATAGTTTCCCGCTCTCCGTAGTAGAGCTTCTATTTCTAAGTGTGAGTTGAAGTCCTCGAATTAGTGGTATAATCATCGACATCGTGGGATATTTTTCTCCTGACAATTGTGACGTGATGTTGTCTAGTGGCTTTAATATTGGCGTTATATCAGAAATTAATAACCAATCATCGGCATCTAAATTAGATGATTGTGGAAGAGAAGACAATGCTGCTGAAAGAGGAAGTTTCACCTGAAGAAGCCGCTCTAACATAAATAAGGTAGAATTCCACCGCGTGGACACGTCTTGCTTTATTTTTAATTGAGGTAAATTCATCTGCTCCTGAATTTCCCTCAATTTTTCTGATGCTAACACACTATGTTTAAAATACCCAACGAGTGACCTGCATTTTTTTAAAGTAGCTGTTACTTGAACCACTGACTCTATTGCTTCCTTTACACTTAAATTTAAGGTGTGAGCTACGCAGGGATGATGTCTTTTTTTTAAGTGAACTGTTACAGCATTTTTCATATTTGCTGCATTATCCGAAACGACAACAAAAACTTTATTAAATATATCCCATTCTTTCAAAATGCAAGAAATAATGGACGCAATATTTTCTCCACTGTGCTGATCCCGCACTTCTTTCGTGGCAATGGCTGGAGCAAATAATTTGTCTCGATAAATAAAATGACATGTAACCGTTATATATGCCTTGGTACTGTCGGATGTCCACATATCTGTAGTTATTGCTAAATGTTCAACGTCTTTCAGCATAGTTTTTAATATTTGTTTAATGTTATCGTACATTTCAGGCAACATTTTTGTTGAAAGTATTTTCCTACTCGGAAGTGTATACCGTGGATTTAGCTTTTTGAGAAGATTGCGAAAACCAACATCTTCAACGATAGACAATGGTTGGTAGTCCGTTACTATCATTTGGACAACGGCTTTGTCTATTGCATCCATTTCCGATTGTGGTAACTCCGTTGACTCGTACTGTGCCATAAGCCTAACTTGTCGAACGCGTTTTGGCTGTGAAGGCGCGGATGAAGCACACATTGATGCTGATGCTCCTGACGTAGATGGAACATCTATATTCCCTTGTGCTCGAGATGTGGAGGCTTGAACCTCGACGTTGATATTTTCCGGCTCAATCGTTATTGCTAATGCCCTATTCAATTGAATAGGATGTTTACATTTTATGTGCACATTTAAATTAGTTGTATTACCAAAATACTTTATGTACGTTTTACACAAATTACACACACAATGTTTTTTATCATCAGAAAACTTAAAAAACTCCCACACGACCGACCTTTTTTTCCCTGACCTCATCATTTTGATTTAGGAAAAATATTTTGCGAACCGACTTGAACCACTCGAATGAGCTAGACCAAATAGACGAATTATAACAATTAACAATAGAAGTAAAATGTTACGTATTATGGAATTCCCATTGCTTTGGGAATCCCCGATGTCAGCCGTCTAAAGTGGGGGATTTTGTTTCCATTAGCTACCTAGCTATTATATTGAGGAATGTTTAAAATAAAAATATATTGTGTATTGTATAATGAGGAAGTACGGTGCTACGGGAAATTGAATTTAAAAAAAGTTTTACCATGAAATTTGAATGCATAGTTTATTGCTCCTAAACATGTTTTATACTTAATTTCCTGTAGGGCTGAATTCCTCATTATTATTTATTATTTTGATATACTTTGTTATTACAAGTGTACATGTTTATCCCTCCTCCTCTCAATGCTTCAAATAAATGTCATCAGGTTTTTTTTTTTTTTTTTTTTTTTTTTTTTTTTTTTTTTTTTTTTTTTTTTTTTTTTTTTTTTTTTGGCCGTTTTCTGACATTTCACGCTTAAAAAAATAATCGATTAATTCGATGTTTGCATTCGATTATTTGCATGTCTCGAATGCTTGTATTTCGATTATCTAAGTATTTCGATTATTCCCATCACTAGTTGAAATGGTCAATTATTATGAAATTTTGTATCACCTCCGGATTAAAGAAATAAAAATTATGTACGTAGTTAACAATTGCCATATACATATATTGTATTATTAACTTATAAATATACTTACTGTAAACTAATTATTCTTATTTGTTTTAAACATAACTAACTAACTAACTAACCATCACGCCATTTCCCCGGAGGGGTAGGCAGAGAGGATAGAACGCCACACCACTCTGTCCTGGCACACTTCCTTTGCTTTCTTCACATTCATACATCTTCTCATGCACGCACGTCGATTATTCCGACTTTTCACATGACCACTTTCAAGAAATTGTTGTACTTGATCATGCCATGTCTTTCTCGGCCTTCCTCGACTTCTACAACCAGACACATTCGCATCATAAATCTTTTTAGCCGTTCTTTTATCATTCATTCGCTCCACATGACCGAACCATCGCAAAAGACCTTTCTTAATTTTGTCGATAATGCTTAACTCAGCCTTGCATTCTGCTCTAATTTCGACATTAGGGCACCTATCATACATTGTTTTTCCGCACATTCGCCTGAGGGATCGCATTTCCACAGCATTCAGTCTACTTTCGTCCCTTTTTTTCCAACTCCATGCTTCGCTTCCATACATTAGGGTTGGTACCAGAACTCCATTATGAACTGCTAATTTAGCCTCTTGCGATAGTAAATATATTTTTTTCTGGTTCTATTTCACAGACAGAATTGTATCAACTATCAAAGCTGAAGTGTAATAACTATCAACGATTTTGTATCAGCACGAGAAAGCATTATGCGTAATTTATTTTTAATGAATTAAAGGGAATGATATACACGGTATTTCAGCGAAACTTCAGAGGAACATTCCTTAACTAAAAAAAATCCAAACATTTTTTTTCCTAAACACTCTTATATTTATGTGTTTTTTTTTACAATCTTAAATGAAGTAAAGCATTCCTCATAGTAAACTTTTCAAAAATCCTAATAATGTTTTTCCGACAACTTATTTTTCTAGATTCTTTTTTTTTTGCAATTTCAAAATGGGAAAATCCTTAATTTCTCGAGCTTACATCCCTCGTATCGTTTCGTTAGTCAAATACGTTTTTTATTTTTTTTTTTTGTTGGGAAGGGGTACGGGTTTGCGGATGGAATGCTAGTCCAAGAAATGAAAGATTATTCTCATATTCAAATTGTAAAAAAAATAAATTAAATGAGTTTTCAGAAAAAAAAAATTTTTTTTTGAAGTTTACCATGAGGAATGTTACTCTAAAGTTTCGCAGTCTGGCCCCGAAGAACCGTGTACATTATATCATTTAGTGATGAAAAAAAAAGTAATTTAAACAAGAATGATAAGGGAAAGAGTCTTGCGCAGTGTTAGTATTACAGACTGGCAGGTGGAACAGATATTTATTTTGTGTCACGCAAAAGGGGTTATAAAAAAATATTTTATGTAGTGTTTTGGAGTTGACTCTTTAATTTAAAAAAATAAAGTATATGCATATAATATGTTAGATATAATGTGTTTATTTTCTTTTTTCTCTTAGTCTAGGTCTTTACGTTGTAGCGATTGGATGTCTTTAATAAGTTCATCCATTACCAGATTGAAAAAAAATGAGCTTACGATGTCCATTTGTCGTATGCCTGTCATTATTTCAATTATGTTATTCAATTCATTATCACATCTTAATATAGTGTTGCCTCACATATTTAAATCTCGGATTGTGTTAATTATTTTCGGAGATATAGATTTCTGTATCAGGATGCTTTTTATGTTTTTTGATTGTACTCTATCAAAAATCTTAATAAGATCTACAAATCAAACATCGGCAGGGGTTTTGGTATTTAATTGCCTTTTCTTTGTCTTTGTCAAATCAAATCAGCCTTGAAAAAAAAAATTGTCGCAGAAGGCAATATTAGCAGTTCACAGAGGAGCCCGGTGTCGACCCTTGTGTATGGGAGTGGAATTGGAAAAACGGAGATGAAAGTAGGTTTAATGTAAGCGAAACGCAATCTCTCCGGTGAATATAGGGAAAAACTATGTACATATTACAAGGGCACAACTGTCGAGACCCGTTATCAACAAAATCAAGAAAGTAATAATGCATTGGTTTGGACACGTAGAGATGGACAGAAAAAAATGACGTAAAAAGATTTACGATGCGAACGTTGATAGATGCAGAAATCGAAAAAGACCGAGAAAAGCATGGCATGACCAAATTTAACAATAAAAATGGACATGTTAATAATTGGAATAATTAGCCTTCAAAACTTTTTTTAATGATTTAAACCTGGCCGATTATCAAAGAGATATTAATGAAGTTATTTTAGTTAAACCTCCCTTAGGATTGACCTGTTCGTGGGTATACGCTCATAAAACGTACCTTCATTTAATTACTATTTTTCTAAGGGAGAAGGGGTACTTCGGCGTTGGCGACATGCTTCGCAGCCATATTCAAATACTTAATCACGAAGGGTCACTAAAGTTCACCCTCTAACATTATTTCTAATGATTCAATACACAATCAGAGTTGGCTCATCGGCGGCCACGGACTATCTCGTCATATAATCTTCGCAGGAGCTGGCGTCGTATATTTTTCTCTAGATAATGATCGCATTCGGATAGGCGTTAATTTGTCCCGCCCGGCGCTGTTAGTTACTCCGCCCATCGACCCTCACCCACCGCCTAACACTAGTGATATAATAATTAGCATTAGCATAGAGATATCATAAATATATTTTAGCAGAATTAGCGTCTTGAAACTATAATCGTCCGTCGTCCCAACTCAATGCAGGTTTTTTAGTTCCATGACTTATGTCTCAAAAATCAACCTATAAGTAAATATATATTTAATTTTTTATTTTTTTATTATTTTTTTTAGTTGGATATAAATACACTATTTAATATAAACATAAGTACAAGAGAGTATGACAGATACAGCTTGTATATAATAAAAATATGTAAATGCACTTACAATTTTTTTTTTGGAAAACGTTTTACATGATAATAAAAGGGATGCACAGAATGTAGAATCGAGTAACAAGTGTTAATGTAAAATTACGTAATTTTACCAAAAGGCGCGGTAAAATACCATAATTTACGGTATTTTATAATAATTTTCGGTAAGAAACAAATATGACGTACTAATTTTTATTTTTCGAAGAAATAACAAATACGAGTAGCTTTGTTTTAGGACAGGTTTAGATCCATCGGGTAGTTGTCGAGATTCATTATAAGTATGGGACGTTCAAGGTCATTCGGTATGTACTTTTTTCCCTTTTTTTGATGAAAAAGGTTATTTTGTTTTGAAACTTAACAGGATTGGTGGATATAGGGCTTTTAATAATATTTAAACAATTCTATCATCATCTGAATTTAAGTCTTACGCTTCAGGTGCCAGTCCAAAAACAATTAAATATAAAAAAAATAAAAACTAATGTGTATGTTGAACCACCTTCTTAATCAATTTTTATATGGACTTGAACCTGAAACGTAAAACTAATCTAATTATGAAACTAATTTGTGTAACAAATAATCAAAAACACTGCATTTTATCTACCAATGCAGTGCCTTATTCACCACTAGTTGCAGATAGCGAAATGATAAAAATATTTACCTACGTTTATTCATTTATATATTTTATCATATTGTAACATCGTTCCGTGAGGAGTGTAAAAAAATGTCTAGATTTTCTTTTAAAATAAGAGAATGTCAACACTCAATGTTTTATAAATGAAAAACATATTTTAAAGATTTACAAAAAAAATTAAAGTAAATTATTTAGAAAAAATTGTGCCTTTATTGGTTGACAGCCACGCTCTGTGCATTGTTGTAAGACAATGCAAAAAGTAAGCCGAACAAATAAATGCAGATCAAACTCCTCAAAAAATATACGCCATTCACCAGTGTCGCTCAACCAGTAAAGATGAGAATCTCTCCAAAATGAGAACAATAATTATGTCCGACCTTCCCACCAGATGTGTGAAGATCAAGATAAAAATAGGATTCGAAATAGAAATAGTCTCGGAGCCTCAATAATCACTGTGTATTGCTAATTAAAACATGATGACCGGGTAATTGCAAAATAACAAAGTCATCTCTTGAAATTACAATTTTATTTTTACAAGCAACAAATTATACAGTTCTATGCGTTTACCTAGATAAATATACAATCTTAAAGACTAAATTGTCAAATGATTTAGAAAATTAAATAAAAATGATAATAAATATTAAATATTTCATTCTTGACACCAATCATCCAGGTTAAATTATTTCAAAATCTTCTTTGTAGACATTCAAAATTTTCGCATCAAATCGTCAGGCAGCTGAGTATGATAATTTTGATGATCGACATCTTTTACGTCAGTGAAACTATGTTTCAGAGGCAAATACTGTTGCTATTGGAGAGTATTATGGCTTTATAATATTGAGCTATTGCTCAAGGGTTCCTGGCCTGATATGCTGTCCCTATTCCTTAAACAGTTGGTTTTACTTGTAATTTTACTTCAGTCCCATTGAAATTTTATTGAATTTGAATATTTAGTTTGGATTTATTTCATTACGTTAGCAAATTTGAACTGTTCTGGCAAGAGCCTGACTCTTACCAAAGTGAAATAAATACTGTTCTAAACAGAAAAAGCATTAGCAGGCTTAAAAGCTTCGCATGCTAATGAAATCAAATAACGGTGATATCCGTCACTACCTGACACCATCACCCACCCACGCCTACGGCCCAAAGACAAACATGTTGAATAACTTATTTTATTCAGTATCAAGAAACACGAATTATTCGTCCTTCATCTAAATATTTGAAAAAGGAAATTCAATAATTTACACGATCCAAATTTCCGATTCAGTGTTTTCTCCGTGATATCTTAAGATGATTTCCGATTTGCTTAAAAATTACATCAATTTTATTGAGCCACTACGTAGAAAATTAAACAAAAATGATTCATCGTTTACTGAAAATATTGTAACTAAAATCACTGTTTTAATTTTTTCCCAAAAAAAAATCAATAGTGCCATACTCCAAATATTATTTTTATTATGACAGTCTAACTTTTTTTTTTTTAAATAATATTTTCCCTGCAATTAATGTTTTCGTGCGTTTTTTTAATGTGGTATTAAAATATTAAAGTATTAATTTGTGTTTCATTAGAAAATGATATACGAGTATTGTGTATTGAGAGGATAAATAATATAGTTCTTAGGCTGAAAAAGAAGCAGAACCCTGAAAGAGCGTTTTCGGGTCGATGGCAACTCTCGGGTAAAAACCCTGGAAAAGGAAATCGAGTTGAGATAAGTCCACTTCGTTGTGTAGTGGTTGGCGGGTCCGCCTAGCATTTGTTAAGTCTTGGCTTCGGTTCAGTCTCTTCATAAGGGTATAACTAACGGTAATATGACATAATTCAATTTTTCAGGATTTTTACCTGAGATAAGCTATTGAGTCAAAAACACTCGTCCAGGTTTACAAGATATTTATTTGACGTGACGATATGTGTGTCTGTTGACACCTTAGATTTTAAGTATAAAATATATGTAAATATATGTAAGTAGTAAAATAATATTGGAAATATACGAGAATATTGTAGTCTGAGGGATTATATTTTATAATTTTTAATGTAAGTACGTATTTTATTAAAATTATTTTTAATTGTTATTGTATTGTATTCAGAATTGTTCCTATAGAACAAACCTTTTGAACTTTTTCAAAGATGGTGAATGGTAATTATATTGATTTATTTATGCATTTCATAAAATATACAATTTTTTGTTCACTTTGCCCAGCTGTATGAAACAGTACTATAATTTTTAATTAAAACAGTAACTAATTTTTTTAGTAAAGATTTAAAAAATAAATACATAACTTATTCTAATAAGAACTCAATTGTTTCTAACTCTCAATTTTTCTGTTCAAAGGTGAGATTTTGTCACAACTTTCAAAATCTCGACTCAAAAAAGTGGACTGTAACAAATAATAAAAGGGGACAATAAAAGAACCATGTTCGTGTCTCACGCCATTTTGATGTTAAAAACCAAACCCACCCTTATCAAACCCCTATTAAACCCGTCGTCATAAAATGTTTTGAAACTCAGCACATTTAAAAAGAAGAAAAATCTGTTGCATATATCAATCTTAAGCGAGGAACTTAACAATTAATAATTTACTGAAAGTGCTTTGTGCTTGTGTTGCTTAAGCCACGGACATGCTCATCTATGATTAAAAGGATGATGGACGACAACTTTTAAGTACCTAAAGAAACATGTAACTTAAAATAAGTCAAGTTACTCTTTTTTTCCTTTAAAAAAATGTTGAATTACTCTCAAATTTCAGTTTGGTAGCCGTTTCAGTTTGTTTTTAATTAGTAACTGCGGTAAAAAATAAAATAAGAAATTTCTTAACGTTTACTTTACCAAAATGTGTCTAGAAGGATCTAGTTTTTATGTACGAGTATATTACATATTTTGAAATTAACTTTACGGAAATAAATCAAGTTTAAAAACCATAATTATATTAAAAGAATAAAATGAAGTTGCAGGTGCATACATTTGTTTGCCTAGGAAATCTAAAATTTAATATATTTTTCTTTAATTTCTAATCGCGGGTTTTACTCCCGCCAGTTGCCAGAAAAAAAAAATCAGCTACGATTTTTTCTCAATTGGTCTGTGTATTATGGTGTATTTTCCATAACTTCCTTCGACATGTTCTCTTTCCCACCGGCTGACAAGCCTCTAGAAAAGGGGCTTAGGGGTTTATTCCTTTTTTTTTAAATGCATTAAAAAAAACATGTATTTGAAAAAAACCAATAACAAAAACATTTATTTTTTCGTCGTTTGTTGCTCAAATATTTTCATAAATTCACACCGCATCAATCAACTACAATTAAAGTGGCAAAACTGCATTAAAGGGGAAAAAATCGATTAACTAAATAATTTATATCGTTTTCATACTATTTTTTTTTCTGTCTGTAGAGTTTTCTAAAACGGAAATTTAATAGTAAGCACCTAACGTAATGTTATGATCTACGAGAAGTCTTCATTGTTTTGTAACCTGTGGTCTTATTCTGTAACTTATTCGTTTCGTAAATTCATTCGTATCGTATGCGAGGAAACGAGAGTGAAAAACTTATTTGATTGCGTTAGAATGAGATGGATATATGACAAACGAACGGACTTACGAAACAAAATTATGACAGAACAAGCCTGCTAAAACTTATCTCCTTACTTTGTGACTAGTTAAATATTGCTTGGATGAAACTATTCTTAACAACGACATTTTAAATTAAATTATTCGAGGACTAAAACTGACGCTTTTGATTTGTCATTGGCTGGTTTAGGAGGCCATTTTACACATACTTACTATTCTGCTTATGTTTGGAGATTCAAATATAATTATTTAATACTACGCCATCAGGGCTTTTTCATAGATGATTATAAATATGCAGATATAAATACAAATACGAAATATCACAAAATAAAACAAAAATACAAGAATAAATAAATTCCAGAATTTTAAATAGGGACTCATAAAACAGATCTAATTTTTTATTGTATTGATTTGCAAGTTACTCCATGCGGATACAGCATACCCACTTTATACCGCACACCGCACCTGTGAACTTACATAAATCTCCTTGGCGGTGCTCACATAGGTACAAGGAAAAATTGCCCGTTGCCGAAAGAGAAAGGGTACTCGAAGAAGCTGTCTGTAATCTGGTAGCCTCGGCATATTTGTGTTGAAAGAAGGTAATCCAGGTACATAATATGAGTAAATGCCCGTAATGTACAAACCAAAAGGTTCATTACTACTGTTAGCGAAGCGATGCGAATATTTATAATAATCGATAGAAGTTTTACTATTTTATTTATTGCCAGCAGTTCAATCTACAAAACTAATCATCACTCATCAAAAAAGGATAAAGAAAACTGACCTTTAACAATCCAGTGGCGTCCGTTTCGATCCGTTTTTTGTAGAGCACTTCAAAGAAGTTATAATTTGTATAGGTTTGATACGTTGTTGGCTTTTGGAGATGAGATAAGCGCAATAAGGCAGTGGAGATCTTAAATAACAAGTCCGAGCCGGCAACCAAAATTGTCACGAGTCTGCGTTTCCATTCGCACGTGTCCCTTTTTCTTGATGCGCGGTAATACCGACCGAGCGAAAACGATGCCCGCCATCTCTGGGCGAGGACTTCAACTACACATTTAATTTAAGAAC
Organism: Micrasema longulum; assembly: GCF_059751315.1. NCBI lineage: Eukaryota > Metazoa > Arthropoda > Insecta > Trichoptera > Brachycentridae > Micrasema > Micrasema longulum. The sequence goes on from NW_028277708.1 coordinate 850,969, forward strand.
TCAATTGAGCTCTTCAATCAAATGTGCTGTCATAAATCGTTTAAGTTCATCCTTTTCCGATAAGGGTAATAATAGTCGCGTCAAACTATTAATTAAATGATAATGACTGAAATAAAATATTAAGTCAGATTAGTCTTTGTATCTTCGATTCTTCCGTCCGTCGATTTTGTAAAATAAGAAATAAAACAAATATTGATGTGCATAAGGTTCTTAAAATGATTTTTCTTAGAAACTGAAGTTTAATATGGATTTCCCCTTAAACATCAGATGTCCATCGTCACAACCACAGTTTTATACTCGTTATGATCGTTTTCGAAGTAAAGTAATTTTTTTCCTACGAAGACTAGCGAAATTAGGTCTTGCAAGCAGACATAACATACTAAGATGTTACGCTTATGACATCGTTAAAACCAATATCCCTTTATATGATTTTATAACTTCCTCGCAGCGAACCAAAGTATTATTTTAAAGCCGCATTACGTAGCTCTTCTAAGCGTTTTACTCATCTCATCTTGGTAATTTTCCCTTTATCCAACATAAAGAGGAAAAAATAAAAATAATAGTTATAAAATTCCAAATCATCACATATTTTTCATCATTTGGTCACAAACATGACGATAAACAATACGAAAAACTTGTATATTCAATGGAATCCGGCTTTATCGATTAAGCGAACTCCAATTTTCCACACGAAAATTGGCGGAATACTTTTGAGTTTTAAGGTACATTTTCTAACAAATTAGTTCCTACATCATTTTCATCGCCATTCCATGTTTGTTTTCTAACAAAAGTATATGACATTTAATTATAGCACTATTTTATTATTTGTTTCCATTTCGTTAAGTTATTTGTGCATTAGGTACTAAGGTTTAGAAGACATATAAAAGGGCCACGGATAGTAACGTAAAGCTTCACTCCGCAGAAGTACATAAGGAAATCAACAATGTTTTTAAAATATAGCTTTTTATTAAATTCGCCATAAGTTGATAAAAATGAAATAATCCAGTGATCAATAATAATTAAGGAGAGCTTCAGCAATGTTGAATCGAGGGAAAAAATAAGTTATCCTCCCTGAAGGGGAAGACTCCCATAGCTTTTGCCAAATATTAATAAAAGTATTAAAATGTACGTTTTATATTCATTTTTTTCAGTTACGTGTACAAAGACGCTACCAATCACAGAAAAACGCTATTTTTTAAGTGAAGGTTTGCGGATTGTCGCTTCAAATCCAGATCCAAAGACAAGGAGACAAGCCCGTTTGAACCAGGTGTACTTTTTTTTTTAAGCCGATCAACAGGCTTAAGTAAGCCCTAATAGAATGTCATTAATAAGTAATACTTAATGTAAACATTCTTAAAATCTACTCAAATTAACTAAGTGTATAATTAACAGAAGGTAAGTATAAAGCATAATCTAGGCGGAAATGGCATGTGTGACATCGCAAATCAGGAGAGACAACACCGCTTGCTTCTTAAATGTCTGCCCTTGCTGTAGAAACACATCGAGAGTACCATTAAGTGAGATTTTGTTCGCTTACGTCGAGCATGTCCTGTAAACTCCAGCAAGCCAGGAGAAGTTAAAATATGATCAAATAAATCACCTAATTTAATATTGCAATTCACATTGGTGTGCCCAACAGCCAGTTGCATAACACACGCTGGCGAGAAAATTGATTTCGAATAGACCATTAAAGCTTCAAAAAAGAACCTCCAACTAGTTCTAGCCAAGCGTGCAACATCATCGAAATCCATCTTTCCTGAACCTATAGCTTCTAGCGTGGAAAATAATAAACAAATTTTGTTCCGAAATTTCTACGAGGTTTGACACAAAACTTGACGCATGAATAGAGGTTTACGGGAATTCGACAAAATATGAAGAGACAATGTTGCCTTTCGATAGTAAAATTTGGGCTTTTTGAGGAGCAAAATTTATTTTATTTCGAACACCCCCAATCGGTCACTTTATTGAATGCGTTGACTGCGTCACGGTTCAGAGATCTGCGGATATAACCCTCAATCAAAATACATTAATCTTCGGAAAAATCCTGAATCATACGTGACGAAGAAAGGGAAAGTTCAAGAAAATCACTAAACTATATATTCTTCAAATGTGGTCCCAAAACAGAACTTTGAGGACAGCCACGTGAAATCTCACATGGTAAGAGTCTGAGAGTAAAGTATTACTCTAAGGTAAGAGTATATTTTCACCGGGATACACAACATTCAGGTTGGAAAATAGCTGATTTAATTTTTAATTATTGCTGGTATTTGTTGAAGTTGTAGTTTGGATAAAATCATTGGCCACCAGACTTGATCAAATGTACCTTCCTGAAATTTCAAGTAACATAACATACTTTGATATACTTTGCAATTGTATTTTTAACAAAAAATCTTATTGAAAAGGTTGCATCTTTAATAGAAATTAATGTTAGATCTATAATATTCACTATTTTTCCAGAATAGGTTCAATTACCTGCTTTTGTTTTGTGTTACAATTAAGATTTTTAACGTATTTTTAACTAAGAGACCACTTTTCAACGGCATCCAGCATACTACAATCCTTGTTTTCCTAATTTCATACTTCACTTCCTTACATTCGGGTGGATAGTACAATAGTGTAATAAATTATCTGACGGGCCGCAATTTATTTACCGACCTTTTTGACGTGTACTTGGCTTATATGGCGAATAAGAACAAGAAAAAAAAGAATTTTAACCTTGACGTTGAAAATATGCCTATCATTGGTAAACACCCAAATATATTCAAAAACTAAATAAATGTATTATTAAGAAAGGGCACGTTCCGATATGTAAAGTTGGATTGGCGGTTTCATGATAAAATGGCGCGAGTTTCCAAGTCACGTAACTACCTTCTAGAAGTATCTACCGCCAAAATATCCATAGGTGCGTAAAGTGATGGATTATTTTCAATTTTACCATCTTGTTACAGTATCTGAGGCATTTTTTACGTCTATATTTTTGCGAATGTGTAGCCATTTTAGCTCCGTGGAATATTTTTTTCTTACACAATAATTAAAAAGTTTAATATGATTTTCAAAAAATTTTTTTTTTGTGGCAGTTTTCTAAAATAAGTGTAAGAAATAAAAAAAATAAATCATTATTAAAAAAAAGTTTAAAATGTACATTTATTAATTATATTCAAATTATTAAATATTTTAAAACAATATAAATACATTTGGCAAGGGTTAAAACAAAAGTTTCTGAAACATGTCCAATGAAAAAAAATTCACTTAAATAATACACTAGGTTAGTCGATTTGGTTAAGTTAAAAGTATTTAAAAAATGAATTGTTTATCTCTTTATAGTATTCAATATTGAGTTTTGTATCTTCCAGGCATTTGTGTTATACTGCCGAATGCATATGAGTTTTTGTTTTTGATTTGTACTGTTTAAGAGTTTTTAAATCATTTACTCTTTGAAGTAGTGCACTATGTAGTATAATAAGTTTTTGGCATTTTGGAAGCGAAAAAATTTTTCAAATATTTTTTGTGCTTTTTATTTTGTTTCCCATGTCAAACATTTAATTTAACCGTGGTTTAATGCAATTTTTTATCTAATTAAGAATATTTTAGCACAGATACATGTAGGGCTATTTTATTTATTAAATTTATCAAATTTTTATATTTTATTTCAACAATTTTTACCTATAAAGTCGGGTAATCATTACACGCTGCATACAATTTATACATACAAAGGCAAGTAACATAAGGCTGGTGACAAACAATAACAAAAAAAAACATTTAAAAATAATTAATTTTAATTTTAATTTTTCTGCTTTTGTTAAATAATATTATAGTTTAAAATTTAAAAACGTCTCTAAAAAAATTATTATCTGTATGTCCCTAAATGAGTTTTTTTTTAAAAAACTCCTTGGGAATATTGTATATAATTATGTATAATATGTTTTTCAATATAATAAAATTAAAAAAATGAAAAAGTTAATTTGTTTAAGTATGATTTTACGGTATTATTTAAGGTTTAAAAACTTAAATATTCGAATAGTGACATATCAATGGTGATTTTTATATTTTTAAACAAAATAACGCAGTGGATTGAGATAAATTTCAAATAAATATATTATGTTTAACCTTGTTCTCACCCTATGGTGCATGAAGCTTCGCATTGGTACATTAATAAATCAAAAATCGATATCAGAATCTGATAAATTGTAGTTCTAGATACTAACCATTACATGACAAACGGAAACACGTAAATAACCAGTGCAATCATGCCTCAAGTCGCCTTGGCACTAATACATACCGTTTCAAATTCACTGGGAAGTATTTTACCGCGTCTTAAATCACGTAGCTTAATCGAAAAAAGTGGCATTCCGTAGCATTTCGTAGCTTTTCGTAGCATTCCGTCTGTTTTCAAGTGACAACTGTCACTACTGATTTACGCCCTTTTGTGGGAACAACAGACGACACGCAGGAGCGCCTGGGCGCCGACTTGTATGCAATCCGCATAACACCACTTCGAAATTAATGTTCGCGTAACAAGATTTATATAATCCGCTTACTGCTAGATTGCATACATTCAGTATAAGGATTATATATTTATAACCCTGCAATGGAATAAAATGTTATACTTCTTTAATTTTTTAAACTCCACATTGTATGTATTCCGAAAATTTGCTGAATATACTGTGTGATTTATGTGACGTGTGTTTTTTTTTTTTTTTTTTTTTTATTTATTATAAAACATATAAGACATGAATATCATGATATTATATTCCCAGGAGTTGTACGAGAAAACTCATTTGGGACGGTACATAAAAAAAATAGTACATTTCTTGTAACAATACATAGTATACATTTAAACAATAAAAATTTTAACAAATTTTAACAAATTTTAACAATCTATGAACTTAATATTAAAAAAGGAAAGAAAACATTTAAACAATCTGTGAACTTAATATTAAAGAAGAAAATAAAAACATTCAAACAATCTGTGACCTTAATATTAAAAAAGAAAAGAAAAACATTTAAACATTCTGTGAAATTAATATTAAAAAAGAAAATAAAAACATTTAAACATTCTGTGAACTTAATATTAAAAAAAGAAAAGAAAAACATTTAAACCTAAAACACAATATATAGACTATTCACAGAAACTGAGCTAAAAACTATCACTTTCAAAAAGATTCAAGAAATAGGTCTTCATTTCTGGTCTTTGAGATTTACCACTCGACATTTCATTTTATAAATGCTTATTTGTTTATTTAATAAATGCATGTAAATGTCCGTACGTATGTATGTATATGTATGTGTGCATATATGTGTATGGATAACGAAGTGCGTGCTGTTTTGTTTATTCTTAATAATTACCTTAATTAGAAAACATTCGCAATTTTTTAAATTTATTGCAACAGAAAGGAAAACATTTTTATGAAGGATTACGGAAGTCTAGGCATTTGTAGGTCTTATAATCAGTCGTTGGCTAATTTAAGTAGCCATTTTACACACAGTTACATTTATTATTATGCTAAGATTTGGACATCTCTATTTTTTCAACTCTACCATCTGTTGACTTTTGTGTAAGGAGAGCACAAATTTTTTTTTCTGTACATACCCAGAGACATTGGCCTCCTTTAACTAATAGTATAATGCACGGTAATAGCATATGTACAAATATACTTTCCAATTCATTTAAAATATACTTGTTCAGAAATTGAGCCTAGACCTCAAACATGGTAAGCGAACGCACCAACACTACAATACGAAGCTGAATTATCTCCACTAGTACTAGAATTATATTCAAGATGTTTACCTGATACTAAACTATTCAATATAATAGCCTCTATTTTACATACACACAGAACTGAATCCCTCATTTTATTGAATTTAGACAAAATGTAAGTTAATAGTCAAATTATAGATTTCCACGATTTCATAGAAGTTTTTTTTAAGTGAAAGTATATTGTTTAGAAATGTTCATAATTAGTATATGTTTGAATATTAATTAGATACAAGTTAATATTAGGACATTCATTTATTATGTTTGTACTATTTAAAGACTAAATCAAAAAATGTAAAAAAATAAATCGTGGCAAATACTGAATTTAAAAATAAAATATATCTAGTCGAGGTGTGACTGCAAAATGAAAAAGTTTGCGTAATTATGTATGAAGAAAGAAAAGAAATTCCACCCTTTTGGTCCATTTTCTCTTCTTAAATAGAATACGACGTAAAGTGTAATGAATATTCCAGTGTTCCTGGAAAATCTCGCAAAAATACATACATAATATCTAACTCACGTTTAGATGTGATGATGAAACTCACTTTGTGTTCTGAAATTGGATTTTTCAACCAGAGCGCTCACCCGCTTGATAAACAACTGATTGACATTAAATTGATTCAATCATTTTAATTCAAACTGAAATATTCACCACAAAAAGGAAGATTGATTTAAACTCACCTGTTTTATTTGACTTGTTTTTTCTATATTGTTTTCTTACTAGTTTTATATGTAAAAGTGATTTAAGAAGTAAAAACACGTTTTTATAATTTTTAATATAATATTTTATCATTGTTAATAAACAGTACTTATGATTTGGATTTGGTTATATTGTAATGCTCTCTGAGGAATCCTTTGCCGGCAAATACATTTAATAAGTTTTTCTTTTTTGACCATGTTTTCTTTTATGGCTTTTGTAATTATTTATTTACTGTAATAGTATTAAAATAAAAACCTAAAAATGTTTAAAATCATCATGTTCATTACAATAATCTCAATGGTTTTCCTAAAAATAGTTTTTTTTATTTTGACATGATTTTTTTTTATTTTAACTGATTTCATATTTGAAAAGTAATAAAGGTATTTTTATACGTAATTTTAATATTCATTCAAACAATAATTTGAATCTACTATTTTGAATGATTTTATTTTTTAAAACAAAAACAAAAAACCGACAAACGAATCATCACATTTAGGTTTATATAAATTCCTAATATTTTTTTTTTCTGCTACTTAAGTCATCTAACAGATTGTTATATTTTCAAAGCACTCAATAGAATTTCCACAGTTATTATCCGAATGTTTATCAATTCATCAATTATTTTCACAATACATATGTTAATAATTGCTTACTTCATTATTTTTTTTCTTTAAATTTTCTTAAAAAACATAAATGTAAATTCCTAAATTCTTTATAAACCAAGTGGCTAATGGTTTATAAACTTCCTGGCCTTATATATAAGTATTGTTTTACTTTAAAAAAATGATAGTTATCTAAAGTACAGATGCGAAAACATGATCAATGAGGGAAAGAATATAAGGTGGTATTTGGTATTTTAAATTTAGCAAATTCCGAAAAATTATTATTAGTCAGGCAACGGCGGGGTTTGTTTAGCCTCGTTTTTAAAATTTGCGCTGTTTGTCTAGTATTGACTTTTTTGCATTTGCATGAGATTAAGTAAATGCCATTCTTGTTTAGTGGCTCTGTTTTAGACTTAGAATTAAATTTACAAGTAATTCAAATAGATCAAGTCAAAAAAGGAATCGTGTGTTAGAAATACCACATTTTAATACGAGGCTAGCACTGAGACATGCATATTTTGCACGTGATAAAGGTCTCAGCTCTTTAAATTCACAAAAGTCAACAGATGGAAGAGTTGAGGAAATTTGCATGTTCAAACATGGGCAGAATGGTGAATGTTACACAGTGTGTAAAGTGGCGACTTAAACCAGCCAATGACAGGTCATAAGCCCTGTAAATTCCTAGACTTCCATATTCCCTTCTCAAAAATGTTTTCCTTCTCTGTTCAAATAAATTTAAATATGAAATACTTATTTTAAAAAAGCTGTTTCTACACTAGAATATTTCATTTCACAAGGTCGGCATCGTGGTGTAATGGTCACCGCATTTGCCTTCCATGCAAAATGTCTCGGATTCGATTCTCGACATGGTCGATATGAAATAATTATTTAAAAGAGTGGTTTTACACTGGAATATTTCAAAGTCCCTTAACTGGTACCTGAAGCGGAAGACTGATCACCTCACCTTCACGTAACGAAAAACAATCGATAGACGCTGCGATTTCCCTAGTAATATTTTCATAGTCCCTGCAGTTCCCTATGCTCCATTAGGTGCGAAAGGGGAATGATGATGATGATGTACATATTTGTATAAATATTATATATACAGCTAAATATTTAAATAGGTGCCAAGGTTTTACGGTCACTGTTATTAATATGTTTCTTTTTGGGTGATACCGTGTGTGTTGAATTTGTTTCGACGTTTCGGCTTCCATTGCAGAAGCTTCCTTCAAAGTAAACAGTTTACCCACAAAGAAGCGTATTGAGCTTGTTTTAAACATAAAACTGAACTTTTAAATTAATTTTCTAAATACGGTATTTTAAATTCAAATTTTCAATACGAAAGTCAAAAAGCAGCTTATCTCCCTTCCACTAGAACGTGTGTTTTCTCACGGACAATTTAATTAAACAAAAAAGTGACTCTGTCAAAAGTTGTTGCCAAACTCCATTAACACTTTGACGCATTTTATTATTCAGTTATTCATTTCCAAAACTTACCTGGATTCTACTTTATTTTCATAAGCCCTTAACCAAGTTATTTCGTAACATGTGTATATCGTACATAAAATACTTGTATGTAAAATTAACGGCTGCGGTTTCGTTTACAAACAGCCTGATAAAGTTCTCCGCCGCTTTCATTTGACTCGAAATCTTTTCCTTTTTTGCCTGTAGGTGTTTTATGGGAAGGCAAACAGGCGTGTTGCAATTATTGTTTACCCAGTGCATGCGGGGGTAGTGGGTGGCTAGGAGAAAGGAGGGCATTTTAGCTTATTACAAGCTAGCCGAGGGTCATACCTTCCGCCTCCTGATCAAAACGAATCAATTTTAAAGAAGGAAATCAATTTCGCTGAATCAACGTGTTTCGATACGATTTACTGCGCCGCTCTAGGAAATCGGTAAACTGAAATTGCGCAACATGTATTATTAACGCTTTGTTACGTATTTCACTTTAAAAAACAGTTGCATATTGACCAAAAATATTTATTATGCCCTAAGAAAACGATTGATCCCTTTTCAATCCCTGGGAATATGGATTCTTCGAAAAAATGAAATATTCATGTCAAAATGTTAAATCAAAGGAAATTAAGGCAATGAGAAAATAACTTTTTCTTTTTTTTTTCGAAAACCACGAAACGAGAAACCATAAACAAATTATTTACTGTCCTAAATATAGTAGGTCGTAAAATTAAAAAACTTCCGAAATAACCTTTATGGTTTAAAGCTTTTTATTAGTTCTCGAAGATCGTCTGTTGTTTATTAATGTACTAATGTTTTGTTAAAATATCAACAAGATTTTTTTTAAACGCAATATATCGCTAGCCCAAAGCCTGGGTGAGATATTTCTGAATAACTTATTCTGAGATAATCGGACTTTGAGGTGTGCAAATGGTGTGACTGAATCAAATTATTTGAAGCTGATTATAAATATCACATTTTCACATTGGTTAACTATGTAACTTCAATATTTTATTACTGGAAAACATTCACTTATTCAATTTATTAACACAACTGCATGTGTATCTCAAAATCCGAAATTTCGGATTTATCTCACTGTTGATTCGGTCAAGCGATATGTACACAACAGTGTCACAAAATAATCTGCTGTGTTCGCGAGCCATCATCAAACCTTTATCCGCACCTGATGCTGAAAATGCAGCTGTTGTCTGTTACAGGAATATACGACAATCAGTATTACGCTTCAGGTGCCAGCACAGGGACAACGAAATATTGTAGTGTAAAACCTCTTTTCTTATGAATCAATATTTTAGGTCGACCCTTCCAGGAATTGAACATAGGGCCTTAATAATAGACGGCGAACAAACCATTTTCCACACAACTAGGCGGTCTTATTCAGTAAATTTTATTTATCAAGATTTTTATCTCAGAGTAACCATCGAGTCAAAAACACTAATGTTTTGTTTATATTTCACTCTCAGAACTGTTTTCTAGATTCGTATTTTGTCCATTAATATCTCGCTAAGGTATTTCTTTTAGCAATAAGTCCACCTTAGTACATTTTTATTATTTGTACTTGAAGATTTAAATAAATAAATATCCTAATTTTAGTTAACTGATTTAAGATTTTTTTGTTTCTAAACCGGATTTGCGAAGATGTGCTTTGAAATTTTTGAAATCAATTTCATTAGAAAATTACTGAGCCTACTAATGAAAATCTACTTTTTTTTATTAGCTAATCAAAAAAAAATTTTTTTAGAAAGAAAATGAGACCAAGACTAAGGTAATTACAATGAACTTTACGGTGAAAATTTTCCTTCTTAGAATATTAATATGAATATCAAGATTTGATAAAACGTTATTTCAAGTTTTAACTATAAATTGAAATGAGTAATATTCTAAGCGGTAGCAGAGCCACGAACCCTATAGTTAGCCACTTATTATGACACCTCCAGCGACTGCCGTAAAGCGGAATCTTTGTAATTTATCTAGCGCACTAGAAATGCATGGGATCCGAGATTTGTGTGGTGTGCGACCCCTTGCACTGGCGTCTGCGAGTGTTTATCAGACGCATATTAATGCGTCACCACTGCATTCAGACACGTGCAGTGTCGTGCGCGGGGGGCTAATGGCCTGGCAGGGACTTACACGGACTTTCTTCATCTCCGAATCTCTTGAGAAATGTTTTATTACCATTTCACAGGGAACTGCGCAGACTATGCACTTTGCTTCATGTTTAATGATCATGTAATCTCGTCTTGCATTCTGCCATGTCTGGGATTATTTATGGTAAGTACATTAAGTAATTTGCTAATAAATGATACAAGGTCGATTAAACTTAGAGATTCTTTTTTTTTCAACGGCGTTTAATCCTTTCAGACCTTAATCAATTCCTGTGGATACAAAAAATCATTTTTATTTTGTGTGTACTAAAGAAATTGTTCAAATTTATTTGGTAATTTTAATGTTTTTCTCTCTTTTGCCTCAAATAATCAATTAAACTAATAATCGATCGACAAAATTAATTTAAAATGTAGTATTCTATTTAACAATTTTTTTAAAAAAATCAAATTAATGTTAGTAAATATCAGTATTTGACCACTTACCGACTTTTCATGTGTACCGGTTTCGAGACGTACCCGTCTCTTCGTCGGGACACTAACTACATCAATATCTTACCTACCGTATTGTATAGGACTCGTCGCACATTATTTATTCGATGTGCATCAATTAAATTTTAAAATAAAATGCTTTTTTCTTTTTTTCAGAATACGGTTTTGAAATTTAACATACTTCAAAAAAAAAAAAAACAATTTATATCATTTAGTCATTTGAATTTTAACAAAAAGGTTTCTTACTTTTTTTTCAGCTCTTTATTGTACCATTTACAATACAATTTACAAGTTTTAAACAATATTTTTTTATGCTTACGCACCCACACACACGCACCCTCTCCCTCGTTCATTCCCACACGCACATGTATCCTCTCCCTAATTCATTCACGTATACACACATTCACATACACATGAATACAAACGTCACACAAATACAATTACTAAACTTCTTTTCTTATATATATTATATTCTTTATATTCTTATATATTATATTTACAGTGGATTTTTTGTCATTATATTTACAGTGGATTTTTTTAATTGGCTTTAGCATTGTTAAGATTTTTCTACTTATTTTGTTTATGTAATAGCTGTAAAAATTCCAAATAAAATAAAATAAAATAAAGACATAAAATATGCAAATACTAACATACACTTTCACTTTGACCGTTACCGTAGTTGTACTTTACCATATATAATATTTACGAAAAAATACATAAATTACATGCAGAGTTAAAGGAAAAAAGGCCTTTAATTCAAAATCAAATACCTTTTCAAACTTTCCCTTTTTATTTAGGAATTAACTTATCGTGTAACGTTCAACCTTTTAGCCCCTCCCCTTCTTAACCCTCCCCCCCCCCCGAAACATTCTGTAACATATCGCAAAATACTACTAACCTAATTTTAGTGCATGTTTGGACATGGTCTTTTCAACTCCTTAAACTCTGCGTGTAATTTATGTATTTTTCGTAAATACTTTGTGTATTACAGTGACGGAAAAGGTGAAAGTGTATTTAAGTATTTTCATGTTGGTGTAGTGACTGTCCTAACGAAAAAACGGATACGTCTTGAAACCGGTGAACATAAAAAGTCATTAAGTGGATAAATACTAATATTGAGTAACATTAATTAAAATATTAGACCTCAAAGTTAATGCTTTGAACATAAATAAATTATAATAAAATAAATAAGATCTACTTTACAAAATGATGACAGGAATAGTTGACTGTACAGAACTACTTAGTCTAATAACAATACATGTGCCAGCCAGGATTTGTAGACGGTACCACCTGTTTTATGTACCAATAAGTAAAACATCGTATGTTTGCTTTTTTTCGTAGGACTTTTTCAGTGTACAATACAAAATTTATAGATATAGATTACACAAACTTTAAAATTTCCACTAAAAATGCATTATGTAACTTAGTAGACATTATAATAATAAATATGTACATCTCCTTTCTCCTCCTTATCCTCTCTTCAAGCATTTTTGTCCTTATCCTACCCAATTTACAATAACTTACTGTCCTCAAAAAAATTGTTATTTAAAAATTCTTCAATTATTGAAAAATATTTACGAGTAAATGAAAATAACATTTTGATATGTATAAACTTGAATGTATTTATTTGATATATAATATATTTTCTTTACTAAATTTGTATACTTGGTGGAAATCTGTTATTAGTTCTGAGTTTATAAACTATATCTGTTTGTTTGCTATAAATATGTATGTAGAACTGTTGATTTCCCAAATAAAATAAAATTAAATGAAATAAACTTTGTTTTGGACCACTTGTTTTCTTATTTTTTTACCGACCGGTTTCAAAGCTATACAAGCTTATTAATTATATATATTTAACTTATTTATAATAATGAATAACCACAAGGTTAGTGCTTCAAATATAAAATTTATAAATTAATTAATTTAATTTTACTGTAATATATTTAAAGCTTGCTTTACATATCATTTTTAAGGATGACAGGAATTCGCTCTAAAACAAACAAACCAGCTAGAATCCAGCTGTCAAAGTTGAAAACAAACTTTTCTGCGTAATGCTGATGACCGACGCGCAACGTACACAAAAAAACGTACTTAAGGGCTCCAGTAATTAAAAAATAACTCGCCACTTTTGAATTTCGGTAGATACAAGAGTAAAAAATGAAATTATAGGGTTAAAAAATATAAGAAATATAAACATAAAAACAAAATACTGAACACTTTTGTTGGCAGGCCCTACTACGTAATCTCTTTTTTTCATTTTTAGTCATATTTGTTGCCACTTGACATGAAAACATGTCATAATAAAAATAAAATTATGTTTCTATTACGTAAGTGGTTAGTAGACAGAACGTTCCTATATTGATTTATATTTATGTAAAACATTTTTTTTTTTTTTTTTTTATCTCTCATTGAATAAATTTTTGTTATTTTTTTAGGTTAACCTTTTCTTTTATTTTTTTTTTAGTTCATTTATATTTTTTAGATCTTAATTTTAATATGTACTTTTAATTTTCTTATTATTTTTATTTTTTTCTGTAGATATGAATTGAAATTCTCGATTTAATTTAATTTGTTTAATTTATTTTTTATCTTGTTTTAATTGCATTTATGAGCACACACTATTTCTATAGTTTAATTAATAACATAGGTGTATTATTGAACCACACGTTAACTACTGTAGTAGCATTTTATTTTTATCAAACAAAGAAAACATAGATAAACTAACTGTATTACAAAATAAAGCCTTTAGAATCATTTTGGAAAAAAACAGATATGCGAGGGTAAAGTCGATGGTAAATGAAATGAAATTATTAACATATAAACAAAGAATATTTTACAATACAATGATATTTGTTCATAAAATTATAAACTCTAATAAAAAAACAGAATTTTGGAAAAAAAATGATCGGAACTAGCATGAACACGATCACAATACTAGAGAAAAGAACAAAATTAGACTTCCATTTAGGAAAAAGGCAAAGTCACAAAATTCGATTTTATTTAAAGCAATTAAAAAGTATTACGAAATGGAAAAAAATATTTATGAAGAAAAAAACATATCAAAATTTAAAATAATGGTCAAGACATATGTGATAAACAATTTATAAATTAAATAAATTTGCAATGTTATTATTAGAACACACATAACAATATGTATGATATGTGTGCCCTACTTTAAGATTTAAATTTAAAAAATAGGGTTAGACTTTGACGTAAATTTCATTAAATTTATTTTAACTTTTTAAATATTTCCCTGTAAAGTCTAACCCTGTATTATACACAATTATTTTTTTGTTTAACTTTTTGTACAAAATGTTATTTGTACATTGGCGGGCTTATTGCCAAATGGGAATTTCTTTCAACCAACCAGTAAAATAAAAGTTTTATTTTTATAATTCAAGTTACAGAACATATTCAATAGAAAAAAATATTTAAAAAGCAAAAGATATATAAAAATAGAGATTTACGAATTTATTTATAAATTACCTTAAATCAAAACAAGGGAAAGGGGAAAAAAGAGGGAAAAGGAAAGGAAGAGAGATTAAGGAAGAGAATGGAGGTGTTTCTTTAGACGTGATTTAAACAGAGATAATGTAGTAACATATTTGATGGGGGATGGGAGATGTTTCCACAGTTGAAAACCCCCTCCTACCTACCCCTACCCCAACATAAACACAATTACTCCCTACTCTATCCTTATTGACACCCACTGTTCACTGTTTCTTTTACGTATGTTTATTTCGTTATTATATAACCCTGAAGAGTTGCCGAAACTAGTCGGTTGTGACAATAAAAAAAGTCGTTCATAAAACAAAGCAATTTTATTTATTCCTTTAAAATATAACAATGAACTACAAATTTAGTCCTACAAACATCAAAAATATCAATTTCATGTCTTGATTAATTTTTATTACATGGAAGGTTCTTAATCTTATGCTTCAAGTGACAGTCCAGTAACAATGAAATATTAAGTGTAAAACTACCATTAAAATCAATAAGTGGGAGTCTGATTTTTACATTTTATCTGGTATTGTGATCATGTTCATGTTGGCTTTGATATTTTTTTCAAAGATTCTGTTTTTAAAAAAATAAAAAATATGTTATGATTAAAATTTTCTTTCCTTATATGTCAGTGCTTTAAATTAATTTAACATTAAATTTACAATCGTGTATCGTTTTTTTTTTCAAAATTATCCTTAAAGCTTTGTTTGAATAATTATTTTGATTATTTAAATTAAGTAAAACTAATCAAGATTTAATACAATAATATTCGAAACAAAATATGTGATGCGTTTAAAAGGGATACCAGCCTTGATTTGGAATGACTTAATACGTCTTGGTATTGGCGGCCTCCGTGGTGTAATTGTTAATCCGATTGACTCACGCACAAAAGGCAAATAAAAATCAAATTAAATTAATCATAAACTAATTTATTGCTAAAGCTTATAACGGTTATTAATAACCCATTTAAATACCAAATTTTGGTTTTATTTGTAAAGCCTACAAAATCTATTCTTTAATTTTACATGTAATTAACAATTGTTTTATGTACACAAAATCTTTAAGGTAGCACTTTTATTGAAGTTAAGAACCGTTTGGAAAACAAACATTCACGTTCAATGTTAGTCGACTTTAACCCCTATCGAAAAGATACTGTGTTGATCTTTTATGATGTTTGACTTAAAGAAGGGGACACTTTTACAAGTAATATTATATATTACAGAAAATCGATGAACTTCCGTTAAAAGGCCAATGTTAACTTAAAAGTTCTAGGATCTTTCGACAACGCGATTAAAGCACTTCTTTTTTGAACAAGCCATAATTCTAATTATTAGTATGTTACAACAGAGATGGAGAAAATTTAAGAGAAGGGAATACAAAAGTCTAGGCATCTACAGGGCTTATGACCTGTCATTGGCTGGTTGAAGTGACCACTTTACACCCTGTGTAACATTCACCATTCTGCCTATATTTGAACATCTAAATTCCTTCAATTCTTGCATCTGCTGATGTTTGTGAATTTAAAGAGCTGAAACCTTTATTGATGTGGGTGAGATTCATCCAATTGAACTACTTCACCCCACTAGGCAACGCCTGGAATCATTTTTCAATTTTTAAACTTTTTCTTCTTGAACCAGGTGGATTTATCAACAATGTTTTGAGTTTGTCGAAATTTTTGTAAACAAGAACTGGATTTAACCCCTTAGGGAGCTGTTATTGTTAACATATTACAACAGCGATGCATAACTTTTAAGATAAAAGAATATAAAAGTCAAGGCATCTACAGGGCTTATAATGGTTTCAGCTTTTAAACTTCACAAACATCAACAGATGGAAGAATTGAAGAAATACAGGTGTTCAAATATAGGCAGAATGGTGAATGTTACATGGTTTGTAAAGTGGGCACTTAAACCAGCCAATGACAGGTCATAAGTTCTGTAGGTGCCTAGACTTCTTTATTCCCTTCTCTTCCGTGTTCTCCATCTCTGTTGTAATATGTTAATTAACTTCCGAGGCATCCGCAGTTAATAACTGATTAGATAGCTATTAGACTAATTATTATTTCCATTGAGACGTAAACAAAATAAAATGTGAACAAGAGTTTAGTTTGTTCGCTAGAAATTATTAGATGTTATGTCTTTTGCTGCTCAGTATCAAAATAAAAAACAATAATTTCATTCATAATTAATCGTAGAATAACTGATTAGCTTATTTATTAATTTTGTGTTTGAAGTCTATTATAGTTTTATCTTTATATTTTTCTTAAATTTGCATTTGTATATTTTATTTATTATATACATTCACCGTTTGTAAATACAAAATACCACTTTAGAAATATACCAGAACCTACTAAGGGTGTTAAAAACATTTTTTATTTAAATAAATAAATAAAATATTAAATTTTAAATTTGCGTGTTCAAAGTAAATATTCTTTGCCAATTTGTTCCATAAAAAAAAACCGTATTTTAACGATCTTTTTGCAAATAAAATAATTAATGTATTTTCTACAGGTATGAAATATTATAATGTATATGGAACATTAATATAAAATCATGTTGATAAACCAGCTAAAGCTTTTGTAATTATTTGTTTTATCCGTGTTCTCCCTCACAGCTATACACACTGCTCGAGAACTAAACGAACTAGAGTCACAAATGGCAAGAAGATACAAATGATACGAAGATACAAAAGATGCGAAGATACGATGACCTAAATGAGCCGAATGAGCTAAAGATACATCCGTTCAATTGAACTACTTAAAAAATTCGGTCACTTTAGTGATGCAGATTGAGTGATACGAATCCTATCGGAGACAGGGTTTTATCCATCTCTTATTTGCACCACAGGTCAGGAGGTCCAATTACAGTGATGAATTTCAGCTGTGCTGATTTCAGCTGTGCTGAATAAGCTTGAAATTTTTTTTTTGTGTTTTCACAAAGAATTGAACGCAGAACTTTACGAGAGTGAAAATCAAAAAAAAACTTAAAATTTGAACTGTCAATGTAAATTTTCAAGTATTCACTCTTTTCAAACTTTACATTTAACTATTTTATTTTGTTATGGCACAAAACGAAAAAAAAAAGAAAATCAAAATTTAATATCACTGTTAAATGTAATTTGAAACCAAGCGAAATATGGTTTTTATCTATTAATCATATTATTTTTTTATAGCAGGTTCATCTTCACGCATATTTGTACAAAATCTTTTAAAATTAATTTTTATTAAATAAACACATATTTTAAATATAATTTATGCTATGAAAGCTAACGATGACTATGTTCATGCTAAAAAAAAACAATTATCATGGTGCATCAGATTGAATTTAATGGATTGCAATAATGTAAACATTTCAATAGAGCATTTTGGTTAACTAATTATTTTCAATTAAAAATACACTCACATTAATTGTAGGTAACCGCTTTTCCGCTAAAAGTAAAGCTGTGATAATATTTAAACTGCAATTCGAATATAATAACAGTACTGCGTTTTAATCGCCACTATTTTAAATATGCAAAATAATATATTATTTTATTTACTGTGGAATGTGCATTTGCTTAATTTTTTGTTGGGTTGAATCTTCCATAGAAAGTTATGCATTTAACAGAATATTTAGAGAAGAATGGCTGATTGATTTTTCGGTAGCAGAAAAGACTTAAACATGTGGAACATCATTGGTATCATAAAATAAATTTAACCCTTTCCTGCCTGACTGGCCTTGCAAGTCATGTTAAGTTTATCAGCCTATATCTAAAAACTGGTAATAATTTATTATCATTTTCTGCGTGATGGGACATAAAGGTTTTTTTTTTAAGTGAGAGTTGCAGTATTATTGACCTTGCTTATGATTTACAAGGTTTTTAAGAGGATTTTATTTCCTGTCCATCTTTATCTAAAAAGTAAAAGGGAGGGAATTTCAGCTATGGACCTTTATAAGAACGCTTTCCGCATTTGCTTAATGAATAGAAAACCACAGAAAACTTATTCAAGAGAAGCCGGACTATTGATAGACATCAGTAAGCCTTCCCAGTAAAGAGATTACGGCATCCTGTGCCCCGTTATCATTTATTTTCTTTATTACCTCTACTATCCTAACCAAGAAAGATACTACTCTTTGTGATCAGTCATCGTAACTTATTACGAAATGGATGTGCCTTAGATCCTCGCCAATGCTTCTGCATCGCACCTCCAGGTTATGCCTTTCGACGCTGAAAAGGGGGCAATGCGAGAACTTCTAGGTTCACTTTCACATCAATTGGCAAAGTGAATAACTATTTTTTGCTCATATATTCAAAATGGCAGCATTTAAAGAAATACCAATTATAAGTTTTTTTGAGATTTTATACTAGGTTAGTGCTTCAAAGTTACTTTGTCGTTTACCGTATTTATTATGCACTTAAGATAATATTTATCAATTAATTTTATATTTATATGTGTTGGAGACGCCTCGCCATCGCCAAAAGACTAATGTCCTTTAAAATTCAGGCTCAAAAGCGCAAGTCGTTACCCACAACATCAGATCTGAACAGTAATCATATTGAGAAAAGAAAGGGGAAGAATATGTCTGTTCCCAATGATGTTTGCCTAGCAAAAAAAGGAGTACATTGGTTTGTATTCGGGAAAAAAAATATAATATTTATCAATTAATTTTATATTTATATGGGTTGGAGACGCCTCGCCATCGCCAAAAGACTAATGTCCTATAAAATTCAGGCTCAAAAGCGCAAGTCGTTACCCACGACATCAGATCTGAACAGTGATCCTATTAAGGAAAGAAAGGCGAAGAATATGTCTGTTCCCAATGATGTTTGCCTAGCAAAAAGAAGAGTACATCGGCTTGTATTCGGGAAAAAAAAAGTTCGATGCAAAAGGTGTTGATTGAAGAAAATAGAAGCAAGGCTTTACTCATCGTGCTCACATTATAAAGTGAAATTTAATATTACCCAATGTTTGTTTTTCAATTATTAGGTACTGCCTAAAGGAATCCAAAGGTCCTATTGTTATAATACAAGAATATATAAATAACAAATGTTTAAAAATACCTTTCGTCATATATAAAAACAACCTTCGCCACTGGCTAATAGAGTCGCCCATACGGATAAAAACAATCAACCATGAATTTAGCTACAGTTTACAGCAATACAATAGGCCTTAGGTACTCAAGTCGATAATTTCAAGTGCAAACCGAAACCGTCCATTGCACGTTTGCTGTTAAACTAAAAACCAAACTTAAAACAATACCAAAAATTTGGAATGCTTTTGTTTTTATAAAATAGAGCTAAAATGCTTTTCTTTGAGCGGAGTCCTAACCAAACCTAAATTACAAAAAAAAACATTTAAAACAATGTTTTTTTATACCTTGGGCAGGAAAGGGTCAATGGGGAAACCGACGGAGAAAAGGCAGTTATTTCAGAATTTTTAAAAATATGTATTTGTGCCCTAATGATACTCCCGAATATTTTGTTTAAGAGGCCATTTTCATGATATATCGATAGTCCAGTCAATAAAACCAGAAAAGATTTTTTAATGTTTAAGTTAAGTATATTTACCGTTTTATGTAACACTAACCTTGCACTCTTACTCGAAGAACGTTCTAAATATTATATATGCAATAAAGCAGGCAAAATCAAAGTTTACAGGCATGGGTCGTTCTTGGTAATGTCACTATAAACTGTGTCCCTGTAATCAACTTATGTATGTTATGTACAAAGTTTACAGGCATGGGTCGTTCTTTGTAGTGTCACTATAAACTGTGTCCCTGTAATCAACTTATGTATGTTATGTACAATGTTTTTAATAATAATTATAAAAAAATAACAACAGGTGAAAACAAATGGACAAATCGACAATAATAGATTTTAGGTGATCATGGATATATTTATTTTTTCGCTTTATCTAAACCATAGAATTAAGAATAGTCCAGAAACCGCATACGAGCATCAAACAGAAGGCGACTTAACTGCTCATAAATGAGTAGGT
This sequence comes from Micrasema longulum, assembly GCF_059751315.1. Taxonomy (NCBI): domain Eukaryota; kingdom Metazoa; phylum Arthropoda; class Insecta; order Trichoptera; family Brachycentridae; genus Micrasema; species Micrasema longulum. Next base: position 871,574 of record NW_028277708.1, read on the forward strand.
TTACGTTTTGACTCATTAGTTTCTTTGTAGACGTCGCTCAGTACGCAACTCCTGATTTGAATTCAACTATGCCGTATTATGTTCTTTAAAAGTTTAGAAATACAGCTAGGATAGGTGTTATTAGCAAATGAATGTGTAAGTGGCAAATACATTACTTAAAAATTGAATTATTTTTCCATCTGTCAGATTGTCGAAGAAATTAAAATGGACATTTCGTCAATGTTGCCAGGGTAGTAAATTTGTTTAACCTTCTTTGCTCATCTAATGAGAGAACTAATGAAAATCGGACCTCGGATTAAACAACTCTGTGGTGGACATTTGACCGACATTATCGTTAAAACATCAAATATTATTTAACAGGATATAAAAATATCCGTTTTATGTCAAATAAAATTTCTTTTATATTATAAGTTTAAAGTTCATTAATTCAATTACTCTTAAGCTAGGGTTTCCTAGGACGGCGGTGCCCGCATCTTAACGGCCGTAGTAAACGGTGATGCGGTGGACAGCCGTCGTAACGTCGACTTGAGAGTGGTTTCCAAGGGAAACGGTGTTAAATGGTGTTGATAACACCGTTTTCCTAGGAAACCACACTCTGGTCACCGTTACGACGGCTATCTACCGCATCACCGTTCACTACGGCCATTAAAATACAGGCACCGCTGTCCTAGGAAACCCTAGCTTTATTAAATGACCCTTTCCTGATTTACTCTGTTGTGTCAATCAATATTTCCGCGTGCACAATAAAATTTTAGAAAAATTAACGGAATGTTTTTTTTTAACCGTACATTTGTGTTATGATTATATTACGCGGACATCACGATTGCGCGCGGCGAAAGTGGGGCATATTGGGGGGTTTTTTGGACACAGTCCGATTTATTTAAATATTATTCTACGCTCCTTCTGGACTATTCTCAATTCTATGATCTAAACATATCATTTGGAATTATTTTACTGTGATGTCATTTTGTCTGAGACGTAGTCGTTTAACTGTTTTGTCTTTTGGCATTTTAGTGTGGGGTTGGACAGCCGATATTTCCGCAGTTTTAGTTTTGCAAAAGAAGGCAGTAATAGGTATATACAAATTGCATTTTCGTGATTTTTTAAGAAAGCTTTATGAAGAAATAAACATTATGACGGTATATAGTCAAAATAATATATATTCAAATATTATGTATGTGCTTAAAAATATATCTTTCTTGTAATTATAGCCCTCGAAGTGAAGACAAATTAGTAAATTCAACAATGCTTAAGTATGTCTAAATGATTGCAGACTGGCTGAATTTCCTCCCTAGGGAGTTATTCATATCTATTTCAACAGAGAGGGAAAACATTTTTGAGAAGGGAATATGGAAGTCTAGGCATTTACAGGGCTTATAACCTGTCATTGGCTGGTTTAAGTGACCACTTTACACACTGTTTAAACAAACATTCACCATTCTGCCCATGTTTGAACATCCACATTTCCTCAACTCGTCCATCTGTTGACTTTTGTGAAGTAAAAGAGCTGAAACCTTTATCACGTGAGTGAGATTCATCCGGCTGAACCAAATCACCTACTAGGCAACGCTTGAAAACAATTCTCTTCTCAAAAATGTTTTCCCTCTCTGTTGAAATAAATTTTAATATGAAGCTCTCTAGGGAGGAAATCCAGCCAGTCTGCAATCATTTAGACATATTCAAGTATTGTTGAATTAACTACGTAGTAAATGAAGAAGAAAAAAAAATGGAAAATTGCTGAATTGAATAAATTCAATAATTTTATAAAAAGCGTACTTCTAAAAAAGCTTGCTATGCACTTAATGAATACATGGAAGACAGTAGTATATGGAACTGACAATATTATATTATTCGTGTTTAAATATTTGTTTATTTTTAGAATATGCATCTATTTATTAAAACTTGACTATTTCTTTGTGCTGTTTTGTTTATTGATTTATTATTTTATTTATTTAGGAGGCCCAATTACAGTGGTGAATTACATCACAGAACACCCAGGCTTGAGAAAAATCACATTGAATTTTTGTGTTCTCACCGGGAATCGAACCCGGAACCTTCCATGTGTGAGATAAGTGTCTTAACCACTACACCACGGAAGCCACCCATATACCTACATTGACAAAAAATATATTATATAATAACCATGAATTTAAAAATAAATCAGTGTTTCTTTAAACATTCAACTTCGTGTGTACATATCTTAAATTTCGTAGTAGGGCGGCAGAAGAGTTAAGTGAAATTTCTCTCTGTCGTTTCTAGTTTCCACAAGAGAAATGGCTTTCCGTCTAAAACATATCTGTTAGGTGTATTTTATTCGAAGCATTTAATGTGTGAAACCGCAAACGTGTTCGCCACATCGCATCGGTAAACCGCACAGCGTTGGCCACAGCTTCTGATACAATATTGAACGTATTTTCATAAAATATGCATTGTGATTCACGGCGCCTAGTAAAACTGTACCTGTACATTTATTACTGGAGCAGGTTAGATTTTATTAAGACTAGGCGGCGCCGCGCCGTGTTTAACGGGGAATTCGAGTCGAGAAAGTTCTCACAACTGCATAGTTACGCATTCCCTCCCTATCATAATCATTATGAATGGACAATTATATTATTTTTAAAAACCTTCGTTAAAAGTGCCTTTAAATATCAATAATATTACGAATTACGTACCATTAGTTATTTTATATTACCTATCATTACAATATTTGAGTTTGTCCAAATGATTGTTGACAAAAGACTGGATTTCACCCCCTCGGGAGTCATTAAGATTACCATATTACAACAGGGATGGAGAATACCTTAAATAAGGGAATATGGAAGTCTAGGCATTTACAGGACTTATGAGCTGTCATTGGCTGGTTTAAGTGGCCACATTACACACTTTGTAACATTCACCATTTTGCCTATGTTTGAACATCCATATTTCTTAATTTCTTCTATTTATTCACTTTAGTCTAGTCTTTTGTCTACAAACATTTGGACAAACTTAAATATTGTAATAAAAACCAACTGGTCCAAGAAGAAGTTTAAAAGTTGGAAAATTGTGTTCAAGCGTTGCCTAGTATGTGAAATTATTCAGTCAGATGAATCTCTTCACAACAATAAAGGTTGCACCTCTTTGACTTAGATAGAGAATACCTTAAAAAGGAAATATGGAAGTCTAGGAGGCATTTACAGGGCTTATAATCTATCATAAGCTGGTTTAAGTGGCCACTTTACACACTGTGTAACATTTTCCATTCTGCCGATGTTTGAACATCCATATTTCTTCAATTCTTACGAATTTAGATAATTAGTTTAATTCTTATGAATTTAGTAAATTAGTTTAATTCTTATGAATTTAGTTAATTAGTTTAATTCATATGAATTTAGTTAATTAGTTTAATTCTTATGAATTTAGTTGATTAGTTTAAGAATTTATGAAAACTAACATATTCCAACGTAAACAGAAATGGTCAACATGTCAAATAAGATAATTTAAAAGTATGGGCATTTACCGAGCTTATGACCTATCGTCCGGTTTGAGTAGCCGCTTTTACATTATTCATATGCTTAAACATCCATATTTCTTTGATTCGTGAATCTGTTGATCTTTGTGAAGTTAAAAATCTGAAACCTTTATCGATGAGATTCGTATGATAGGACGACTAGGAAACGCCTGATTAAAAAAATATATATTTACTTCTTTTTGGCAAATTGGTTTTATTTACAATATTTTTAGTTAACCTACAAACATTTAGACCAAATCCAAATATTTTTAACAAATATAAACATTTAATTAACATAACGGTAATTAAAAATGTATCGAAAACGTATTTTAGATAAATAATTTTAAGGCTTCCTATCTTTTTGTTTGTTTTATTTTTATTTATTTGTCTTTACATATTTACATTTAGTTATATATGCAAATAGATTAATGAATAGTAGAAGTATAAACACATATATTTTTTTTATTTTGCTGGTGAGTCTGTTATTTTTATAATAAGTAATATCCACTTTAATTTTTTTTCTTCCTTTTTCGTGAGATTTCCCATTTTTATGATTAATATTAAAAGGCGATTAATTTTTTAAATAATTATGTCAAATTTAAAATACCAGTCTAGGGACTATGAAATATTCTAGTGTAAAAACACCCTTTTAAATAGCATTTCATATCAACCATGTCGAGAATCGATCCTGAGACCTCTTACATGCTAGGCAAATGCGCTGACTAATTCACCACGGGGTAAGCGTAAGTGAAGCATAAGACTGATCACCTTACAAAATGATCAAGATACGCTGCGATTGGTGTACCAATGCGGTGCCCGATGAACCATTAGATGCGGAAAGGGAATGATGATGATAAATGTAAAATAATCGAACCGGGTTGTGGTCCCGTGATAGTATTGTGGACTCACGGGCCCAAGGTCCGAGGTTCAAATCCCACTCTACCACAAATCGATTTCCATTTTTCTAACGCAAGCTATTTACGACTTTTAGGAAATGGTCTGAAAATTTGAGTATTTGAGCCCTAAAGGTCCTTTGGCGGGAGCCACCCGCCCGAAACAAAAATACGCCAGAAGTCCTATGGCGGGTGTCACCCGTCCGAGCTAACTGTCATGTAAAAAAAGCGGTAAATTTCTTATTTCTTCATAAAAAACTATACTTTTACAACCATCTGTTGTAAAACAAATGAAGCTTACCTACAAACAAAGGAAAAATAGCTGATAACACATATTTCTTTTTGAAATTACTGAACAAAATATTTTTAAAAAAGAAGCACTTCTCTTTTTAAAAAATATATATATTATACATGAACCGTTATAAATTTGAATAAAATTGTCAAACTTCAGACTTAAAGTTAAGACAAATGTGTTAAACTATTTATAAATGAGATTTGTATTTATAAAATATTATTATTATTATTAGAGCACACATACCTATATGCTTATGTGTGCTCTTTTTCCATATTTAAAAATCACTAGTAAATTTACCACTTATACCTAAATCCTAAGTTTTTATTACATTTACATTTCATTTGTCTCTTCGGGTAACTCATTGTACAATTTTAAACCGGACAGTGATTTATGTGTCTGTTTTTTCCACATTGGTAGTCCTTTTTTTATCTCTGTTTTAGCATTGTTGGTTTTTATTACGTTCGTTTTTATTTAACTCCCTATTATTTTATAAATGAAGTTGCTTTATTTTTCATTTGTGGCTTCATTGCGAGTAAGCCTCTTTTTGATATGTTCATCTTTAATCAATTGTTGAATTTAGTCATTTATGTGTATTCTGTTTTTTCTCATTTTCTGCATCCGAGGATATATGGTTCATAAATCTGTTTGCCCATTCTTTCGGTGTCCACTCAATCTGGACATCTAATCCGCTGCAGGATCTCTATCTTGTTTCGACAAAGTTGAAATTAAATTTTCTCGAAACCTTGTTTTAGCTATGTATTTTACCTCACACCAGCATGAGAAATCGCATTTTTAACACATTTATTAGGTTGATAGTGGCTTCAAAATTTGAATATTTTTGTTTAATCAATATCAAACTCAAATCTTTATTTAAAATTAAAACAGTAAATCTGTAAAAATCACTTTTGCTTTTTGTATTTTACTTCATTATCATCATCATCACTCTCTTTCCGCACTTAAAGGTGCATATGGCACTGCATTGGTACACTAAACGCAGCGTATCTTGATTTTTTTGTTACTTGAAAGTAAGTTGATCAGTCTTACGCTTCAGGTACCAATCTAGGGACTTTGAAATACTCTGGTGTAAAAACACAATTTTCAAATAAATATTTCATATTAACCAACTTGGTAGGCAAACGGGCTGACTATTACTCCACAAAGCATAGGGTATTGTACTTACCTGTTCTTAAATAATACATAATTCATTTTTTTGCCTAAAACTGTAATAACTTATCGAAAACATTTAAATATGTTATGTACCTTCCTACTTTTATGTATGTATTATATATATACACACAAATATATATGTTTATATCTATGAAGTATAATGCAACTCGATTCTTTAAAAAAAAACTGTTTTTTCGATGCAGTCATATTTATTATTTATTGCGAATGTAGTAAATTGGTAGAATTCCATTTTCATTGTTTTTAAGTTATCCAAAATAAAATAATATAATTGAACTAAATTAATTCTACTTTTATTTTTAAAATATGTACAAGAGTGTACGGTGTGACGCGTTTCGTCTTTTTAGGATATTGCCACATTATACGCTCTTAAATATATTTTTAAGTAAAAGTAGAATTTAATTCAATTATATAAATTTTTTTTTGATACCTTACTAACAAACATATTTATTATACCTACATATTGTCTTGTTATACCATGAAACGAATAAATTTGATTTTTTACCTGTCATTTAAAAGCCTTATTGACGCATGTTTTATAAAATAAATAAATAACTGGAAAATTGCGATTTTCTGAGATATAAAACAGTGTTTTTCAACGTGTGGGACGCGACTTCCAGGGGTTTCGTCATACTAAGGGGTTTATAGTCACAAGTAGGCCAAAAGTGAAAATCAGAAATTTTAGGTTCTATTCTACACTGTTTTAGTAAGAAGGCTCTGCTTGTTTATTTTTTAGCAATTTGTGAAATCTTTATTCTATTTTTAGCAGCAAATAACCAAATCGTTTTCTTATTGGAGTATATTTATCTGTCAAATTTTTATGTAAACAATTGAAGAGCACGTTAGTTCATATAGGTAGCTATTGGCACTTATGATAACAAAGCTTCCCTTGCCAGCTATAAATATATTTTTTTCTGTATTCCGAAAAGTCAAACGTTTCTTGACGACCCCTACCGACGTCTGCCTCTACCTTAGATTTAATTTTTTCGATTAATAATAATATGGTATCAAAATAAATCAAACTCAATATGTCGTTGCTGAAATCACTGTCGGTCTCACGGTGTAAGTCTCTGGACTGGTACCTGAAAAGTAAGATTGATCACCGTACCTTCATGTAACAAATTGATCGGGATTCGCTGCGATTGGTGTAACAATCCAGTGCCCTATGCACCATTAAGTGCGGAAAAGGAATGATGATGAAATCACCAGTATACGAGTAGTAAACATAATAAAATTACGGTCTTGCGGGGTCGCCAGTTTTTTTTTTACACGTAAAGGGGTCGCGTATTCAAAAATGTAGAGGAACACTGGTTTCAACTATGACATTAAAGCAATCATACATTAAGTACAATAATTATCCAAATAATGATGTTTAGTTAAAACAGTTATTATTCTGGAACCATAAATTTTAAGATGCCCTACTTTGTATTTTATTTTGTGTTTGTATAAATAGTCACAGTCTAAGAGAGGCCCTGAGAGTGATTATCCAACAGCATTTATCAACAACGATAATTTTTACTGACCCTCTCAGTGTTGCAAATAGCTTAACATCAAATCATAATCATGTCGTCGTAAAAAAAACATATTCTGTGTGATCAAAAAGATGTTATACATGGCTTTCTAAAAAAAAAATATAGTTTCAATTGCTTGGATCCCATCCCATATAGGAATCAATGGAAATGAGTTGGTGGACTCAATGGCCAATGAGGCCCGTGACTGTGGTGTTATTCCTTGTTTATTCTCTCTGCCCATATCCGATTACGTCAATATTCTTAATGTTAGTGTGGGTGAAGAATGGGATGAAATTTTCTCCGAGTCGCTGACCGGCTCATACTACAAATCCATCCAGCCAGTAGTCCCAAAAATATCCTGGTTCCGTAACCTCCTAAATTAAGTATGTCCCTTATATGTAGATTGAAAATTGGCTATACGGTGTTGGCATCACACCTCAAAATAATTCAAGTAGTGACCTCTGCTTTATATTAACGTAAAGAGGAAGAGGAGACCGCAGATCACGTTCTATTTAACTGCAGATTGTTACCTAATGACGAATTTTTGAGAGGCATTTGCTTACTGGGTCTATCTTTTCCACTTAATATTCAACATCTTATTTCTTTGAACTGTCCTATGATCAATAGTATGATAGTCAAACATTTAAGGAAATACAAAAAAAAATATCTAAGACACGAAGTATATGTTCTGACAAACTAAATAATTTACGAAATTAAAATTATGTGAATTAAAATTAAATAAATTACTTATTATTATTTTATTGTTCAGCCCTGTTCTATAAGTTGTTTACATGTGATCCGCTCGTTAAATGTTGTCAAATCTTTCGTTAATTTGCAACAATTTTGCAACCTTGCAACAAAAACATTGGTAAATTAAGGCATGTATCATTCAAATTTGGGTGCTTTGCTGAGAAAAGAAAAAAAAAATGTAACTGTCGGTTGGGCCTGGTTGTGTACTGCGAACTAGTTTGTTTATAAAATAATTTAATATGACATTGGCAAAAGCATCTAATTTATTATGCAACGCCATTTTATAAAAAAAAAATGTCAAAAATAAATCAATTGGGAGTTTATATCCAGCTATTTGTAAACGTGATAGCCAATAGGTATCAAGTTGTGGTAGAGCGAGAACAAATTTCAGACCTCTGATCCGGAGTCTGCAATACTCGTTACCACGAGACCGCAATCCTACTTAAGCAACCTTATTGTTATCTATTTCACAGGGTTACCCCATTTAAGTTTCCACTTATATTTTATGTTTTTAATGTTAGATTTGTTTGTAAAAATTCTTGATGGAAGTTAAGAGTAATTTATTACAGAAATAAAAGAAACGAGAATCTCATTAAAATAACATAATACAAACTCTTAAAAATACAAACGTTTTTACAAAGCGTTGCTGGGTTAATAATACCCAGCAACACTTTAACACAATAGAAATATGGGATTTCCGTCGTTTGATTTAATTCTAAAGTAAAATAATTTAGTAAAATTAATTAGATTGCCTTGTAATATTATGTTGAGAGGAAGGGTATATAATAATGAAAGAGTGCTTGATCAAATTCCCATGTAGGTTTTATAGTTTTTTTAACAAATATTAAACCTATGTCTTAAATTAATTCTTAATATTACGGACTTATAACTAAACTTAATACTACCCAAAAAAACGATCTGGAGGCAGCAGCATCTCGCTGCGGCGAGGGCGCGCGGTTAGCGCGTAGGCGGCGTCGTGTCTGTGGACGACGCGTGGAGCTGCGTGTTGCAGGCGGAGTTGTTTGCGGCGGCAGCGTCCAGCTGCGGCGAGGGCGCACGGTTAGCGCGTAGGCGGACGTCTTGTCGACGACGCGTGAGGCTGCGTGTTGCAGGTGGAGTTGTTGTTTGCGGCGGCAGCGTCCAGCTGCGGCGAGGATGCGTGGTTAGCGCGTAGGCGGACGTCTTGTCGACGACGCGTGAGGCTGCGTGTGGCAGGCGGAGTTGTTGTTTGCGGCGGCAGCAACCAGCTGCGGCGGGGACGCGTGGTTAGCGCGTAGGCGGACGTCTTGTCGACGACGCGTGAGGCTGCGTGTTGCAGGCGGAGTTGTTTGCGGCGGCAGCGTCCAGCTGCGGCGAGGGCGCACGGTTAGCGCGTAGGCGGACGTCTTGTCGACGACGCGTGAGGTACGTCATCACGATGTGCGCTGATGAAGCGTCGTTCTTGAGGGGCGGCAAGGGGCACGGAGATGGTTCTTTCGCTGGCAGTAGGCGGACGCCTTGGACATGGCTGCAGGCGGCCACGTGGTGAAAGCTGGCAGACTGGGCCATGAAACTTCGAAGGTCCGGAGTTCTGAGATTCAACCGAAAGGCTGGGACAAGTCCGAGTACTTGTCCCGCGACGAGTTTCGCGACTTTCTTCTCCCGACTAAAAACTCCCTCGACTATCTTCCCTCAACTGAAAACACTTCGGAGGTCCGGAGACCTGCCACTCAACTAAAAAAACTAAAGGGCTGTGGCCCATTTTATAGACCCACCCGATCGTGTCTGTCTCCTTTCCCCCTCACACATGTAGCACAATTAGAATGTTGTCCTTTTTCAACCCTTATTACTACGCAAATCTTACATCTAAACTTATATCTAACAAAACTATAATAATAATTATAATTAACTTACACTTATTTAATTAAATCAACTTAAATACAAACATGGATATTGAGATATAAATTATTTATAATTTCGCCTCGTGGTTGATGGTTGATAGAGGTTCCTGGACCGGAACCTGAAGCGTAAGCTGACCATCTTGCCTCCATACATATGAGCGACCGGAATATCTGTCGACCGTGTTAGTGCCCTATGCATCTTTCGGCATGCAGATAATCCGAGCAAAGTTTCTCACATTCCGGAGACGGGAAGTTTTACCTTTTATGATGGGGTAGGATTAAGTCCGGTCCCTTGAAAGAATTTCGGGATTTACTTCGTCGCACGGAGTCGTGTTTTATTGACCTCTGTTAATAAGTGCAAAAACCCAAGTATTTAACCGTGGCTAGTTGCAAGGAATTTACTTTAGCTTTCAAAATTTCCCAAAACGCACGTGTATGATTATTTATCACTATCGGCATCCTTAGTTAAAAACCCAATTTTAATATTAATTATTTTTGCCAATGGTTTTATTGGTAAACACCGCTTTGGTGTTTTTCCATACATCAAATCCCCCCATTCCGAATTGGCAAAAAAATAAATATTTATCTAATTTCGTAACCCTATCCTACGCGAATATAATTATTTTTACAATACTATGGATTTCACGCAATACAATTAAAAATTATTGCACTTTAGACCGGAAGTCCTGTTTTAAGGAAGTCACGTCGGCGTTGGTGTCCAAAAATACCTTACTGGGCGTTTTCTGTAGCGCGTGCGCATCGCAAAGTGGCGGCGTGTTGATTTTAAAGTATCACAATAATATATATTTGTAAAATCCGTTTTTTCTAAACCCCTCGGTCGCAACAAACCGTTGGTAAAAGCCATTTTTGATATCAGGAATTGTGATACGAGTTTTGATAAATCTGAAGTAAAGAATATGCATACATTATTGACGAGGTCACGAGCGAAATATAGACAAAATTTACGGTTGCACTCAAATAATATGCAATATATACCTTCCTCTCAATTACAAGAATAGCTGGGCGCCAGTTTATTTTGCGAAAAATAAACAAAATTATTATGTGACTAGCAATGGCGGAAATGATTTTAAAAATCAGCAGAGCATCGAGACATTCGGAATTGCTCAGGTGTGAGTAAGGTAAATCACGCTTGATTTACCGACGTACAGAAATTATTAATTTCTGTAAATCGAGCCCACACGTTTATGGGCGCCACTTAACACAATAGAAATATGGGATTTCCGTCGTTTGATTTAATTCTAAAGTAAAATAATTTAGTAAAATTAATTAGATTGCCTTGTAATATTATGTTGAGAGGAAGGGTATATAATAATGAAAGAGTGCTTGATCAAATTCCCATGTAGGTTTTATAGTTTTTTTAACAAATATTAAACCTATGTCTTAAATTAATTCTTAATATTACGGACTTATAACTAAACTTAATACTACCCAAAAAAAACGATCTGGAGGCAGCAGCATCTCGCTGCGGCGAGGGCGCGCGGTTAGCGCGTAGGCGGCGTCGTGTCTGTGGACGACGCGTGGAGCTGCGTGTTGCAGGCGGAGTTGTTTGCGGCGGCAGCGTCCAGCTGCGGCGAGGGCGCACGGTTAGCGCGTAGGCGGACGTCTTGTCGACGACGCGTGAGGCTGCGTGTTGCAGGTGGAGTTGTTGTTTGCGGCGGCAGCGTCCAGCTGCGGCGAGGATGCGTGGTTAGCGCGTAGGCGGACGTCTTGTCGACGACGCGTGAGGCTGCGTGTGGCAGGCGGAGTTGTTGTTTGCGGCGGCAGCAACCAGCTGCGGCGGGGACGCGTGGTTAGCGCGTAGGCGGACGTCTTGTCGACGACGCGTGAGGCTGCGTGTTGCAGGCGGAGTTGTTTGCGGCGGCAGCGTCCAGCTGCGGCGAGGGCGCACGGTTAGCGCGTAGGCGGACGTCTTGTCGACGACGCGTGAGGTACGTCATCACGATGTGCGCTGATGAAGCGTCGTTCTTGAGGGGCGGCAAGGGGCACGGAGATGGTTCTTTCGCTGGCAGTAGGCGGACGCCTTGGACATGGCTGCAGGCGGCCACGTGGTGAAAGCTGGCAGACTGGGCCATGAAACTTCGAAGGTCCGGAGTTCTGAGATTCAACCGAAAGGCTGGGACAAGTCCGAGTACTTGTCCCGCGACGAGTTTCGCGACTTTCTTCTCCCGACTAAAAACTCCCTCGACTATCTTCCCTCAACTGAAAACACTTCGGAGGTCTGGAGACCTGCCACTCAACTAAAAAAACTAAAGGGCTGTGGCCCATTTTATAGACCCACCCGATCGTGTCTGTCTCCTTTCCCCCTCACACATGTAGCACAATTAGAATGTTGTCCTTTTTCAACCCTTATTACTACGCAAATCTTACATCTAAACTTATATCTAACAAAACTATAATAATAATTATAATTAACTTACACTTATTTAATTAAATCAACTTAAATACAAACATGGATATTGAGATATAAATTATTTATAATTTCGCCTCGTGGTTGATGGTTGATAGAGGTTCCTGGACCGGAACCTGAAGCGTAAGCTGACCATCTTGCCTCCATACATATGAGCGACCGGAATATCTGTCGACCGTGTTAGTGCCCTATGCATCTTTCGGCATGCAGATAATCCGAGCAAAGTTTCTCACATTCCGGAGACGGGAAGTTTTACCTTTTATGATGGGGTAGGATTAAGTCCGGTCCCTTGAAAGAATTTCGGGATTTACTTCGTCGCACGGAGTCGTGTTTTATTGACCTCTGTTAATAAGTGCAAAAACCCAAGTATTTAACCGTGGCTAGTTGCAAGGAATTTACTTTAGCTTTCAAAATTTCCCAAAACGCACGTGTATGATTATTTATCACTATCGGCATCCTTAGTTAAAAACCCAATTTTAATATTAATTATTTTTGCCAATGGTTTTATTGGTAAACACCGCTTTGGTGTTTTTCCATACATCAACTTTGTAAAAAGATTCTTAAAAAAAAAAAAAACTGTTACTATTATATGATTTTGAATTTTCCATTCTTTAATTTAATGCCCTAATTTTTATCACGGGCGAAAAGAAAATTAAATTTTCTATAGTACTGCACTTCCTTACTAAATCTCATTTTTTTACTTTTTACATATTACATATTGTTTCTAGAATATTTTTTTAATATATCAATAAAAATTAATCACACGTTATTCTGTATTCAAATGTCCGTCTTATAAGTAGTAAAATGGGTGTATTAATGTATTAAAAGCGCTGGAAAGTATCGCATCGGTAATTACAAAAATGAAGGCTCAAGTGTACAGGGGGTTAAAGGATCCCGTAGGGGGGTTCTGCTGTGGGGGTGGGGTAGAGTGGGTGAGGCCTCCCTGGGGCACGCAGAGGGCGCGATAACCGGGAACAAAGTGGTATCTGATGGCAGATGTAAAGCGATGGCCGGACACTGTCAGCGGTCAGGTCACTTCACACGCAACAAGAAAAAAGCGGACATGGGTTATGGCGCTTCGCCCCTTGTGCGCCAGTGGCGGCACAAACTTGGCAAATAGATACAAAACATTTAGACCCCTTTGCATATCGCGCATGCGCTAAAATTGAGTCACAACTCAAAAATTCTGAATTTTCAAGAGAGCCTTAAATCTAAATAAACACATTGTCTTTGTTTGAACTATGTATTTATCATTGGTTATTTTTAGATTTCTTTTCACCCTTTAAATCAATGTCAATGTGTTGTATATTTTCTGATTTGTCTTAAAAAGGGGCCATAACATGTGTTAAAGTAAATCTGGATTTTCAGAAAGATAATAGTTAAAATATTGCACTGTTTGAGAGCGGTGGCCTTTTTTTCTTTTAAATGGGAGTTGCTTATGTTTGCCTTGGTTATTATGCACAAGGCTTGTATTAACTGTAAAAAGTTTGTTCTTTTAATTATTCTAACTATAATCTGAGGATCTGGTGGGATAATTGGCTGTGGCATTGTTAAGGAACTTCTCCGCATTTGCTTTAAGAAGATGGATAAAAAAATGAGAGGCATTTTGGGGTGTCTTATCATCACAAAGACAGCTGTTGATTTCTGAGAGCTTAAAACGGTGAAGATAGCTCATTAAACCACCGCGGCTGGTAAGGATTCGAGTAGGTGAATTTTGAGAATGACGGCCTTTAAATAAATGTCAGTGTATGTAAAAATATCATACTAGCACCAATCGGATTGGATGTGCGATATCATGCCCTTTTTACGTCAATTCACTTATATTCCAAACAGCAAACTATCTCACTTGGATGAAATCAAAATCGTTTTTTGTTTTCATTTCGGCTACATACAAACGAACACGACTTGAGCTGACTACTCTGTTTTTTCAGCTCAAAGCTTGAAGTTCCGTACACTTTTTCTTCTTTCTTAAGGTTAGTTAATATATTTTCGGCTATAGGGTGATTCCAGAGACGCTGAGATCCAGCTGTTCTTCTATCTATTTTATGGTATTCCGGGCAGACGGCGACTAGCTGAGCATTTCAAGAGCCATAGGGGATTTAAGAGTTATCCATTCTATTGACGTGATCTCTCCAGAATTTTATTCTTTTTCTGGTCCACTGTACTATGTTTTGAGTATCGTAAATCCGTCCAATTTCTTGATTCCGGATTTTGCCTCTTAGGGTTTTCGGATTTTCGCTTTTGGATTTTTCGTTTTTAACGTATCTGCCCTCGTCTCTACCGCATACGTCATGATTAATCTGATACACGTTTTGTATATCCGGACTTTGCTTTTAATCCGCATGTATTTATTGTACCATACGATATTTTTCAAGTATTCAGATGTTCCGAGGCTTTATTAGTTTGTTTCCTCACTTCAGAGTATAATACCCGTATGCAGAGACAAATCTTAAGGTGAGGAGAGTACATTCTATGGTTTTCACCTTCAGGTTATTCTCTGCATTTGAAATTAGAATGTACTTTCCTCACCTTAAGTTTTGTCTCTGCATACGGGTATAAGTCGCTGTGGCTCCAGATTTCAACCCCTATATATTTAAAAGATATGACCTGATTCACTGTTTTAAAATCTTTCATCAGTTGGCGTCTTTTTGGGTGCTTTGATATTATTAAACGTTTTGTTTTTCTGAACGAGAGGTTTATGTTAAACTTCTTAATTACTAGATGCATGGTAAATAATTTTCTGATTCTGCCATTATGGTTGCATTATCTGCCAGCATGTCATGTTAACGACCTTATCTTCCATTTTGTAATCTAGTCTTAGATTTGCCACTTCCTCTTGATGATCTTGTCCATAATTAAATTGAACAGAAAAGGGCTCAGACTGTCACCCTGTCGTATGCCTTTGGCTGCTATACGTACACCGATAATAGATAAAAGTACTTAATTTGCATGTATTGGGTAGAGATCATTTTACATTTTTCTCTTTAAACATCATATTCGCACCTAGTGGTTCGTTGATAGACCAAATGCAGCGTACCTCGACCTTTTATTACATGAAGGTAAGGTGATCAATCAAGTCAGTTGCCAGTCCAGGGATACTGAAATATTGCAGTATAGTATAAAACCACCTTTTAAACAAATATTGTAAGCTACACTATGAAGCAGACTTATTTCTACTTGATTTTCTTATAAAACAAGATTTTTACCTGAGAGTGGCCAAGTAGATCAATCTACCTTAGAGTAGATTCAACTCTATGGCTTCTCTCAGGTAAAATTCCTGTAAAAAATCCCATGGAAATTAGTCCGCTTTGTAGTGCATTGGTTAGCGCGTTTGTTTTAGGTCTTAGAATTGATTATCGGTAAGGATGTTATGAATAGTTTTTTATGTACTTAGGTGTTTTTATTCCACAATATTTCATAGTCCCTTTGATTGGATTGGCGCTTTAAATATAAGACGAATTTATCTTATTTTTGTAAACCAATGTAGTGCCCTATATACCCTTTGGTGCAGATAAAAAGTAAACGAGGAATAGAGATGCGACGAGTGTGTTGCTTGTTGAAAATAGCCCCTAAAATATTTAAATAAATGTAATATAAAGAATGTCGAATTCTTAGTAAAAAAATCATAATACGTAATATTTTACGTGCCTACGAAACAAATCTGGTGCTTAGTTGGTTATTTGTATTGATCTAACCCACTTTTGATTCTTCGTTGACTGAAAATTCAAGACTTAAAAAAAACCCCGCACGCCAGTGAAATAGGTGGCTAGGAAAAGGGGAAGAGGATAGGACAGGATGATAGGAAGATAGGTAGCTGATAGCGATCGCTTCTCCATCAGGACGCCGCACTCCTTTCACGGAATGTGCGCGATAATAGACAAGGTGACCCTTTTATAGAGAAAGAAAAGGTGATGTCGATTCTATGAAGATTTTATACCACTAAACACGCCTACTTCTAGCTAACGACAAGCCGTGAACTTTAATTTACGCCGCTTTTTATACCCCAGTATTTTTTCCCTTAACTTTATTCAAACAGCAACAAAAATTTAAGTATACTTTTATGCACTCCCTCGTTTATACTCTCTTTTATACACAGACACACATACTTAACTACATTATATTTGATATATAAAATTGTTTTAGAACTCTTGTGTTTGGGCGAAATGTGAAAAACGTCACCGTGTGTGAAATAAAACCAGAATTCGGGACGACCCTATTGTATACTTTATTTACATTATCTTATTATAGTTATAATGTAACCGTTGTTTGTATTTGTATTTATTTAAACATTTAAAATTTTATACTATTTATTTTATACATAATAATGTTCCCTCACTAAAGTGTCCCGTACCGAGAGAAACATTTTACAATAAGTGTATTGAAACATGGCTTAGATTAGTTATTTAATATATTAAGCGGATACATATAATAAAAACGTAATTAACCTAATTGACCTAATTATCATCGAAAACATAATAATCAAAATGAACTAAAATAATCATAAAAAACATAATAGATTCATATAAACTTGTAGACAAAATTTCATAATCAGGAAACAATTTTTTACCTATTTGGCTTGGTCCACTCATCGATCCGTGCGCAACCCACCTCCACTATCAATTTCTTAATACCAATTTTATATTAAAAGTACTTACCAATTGTCCTTATGGACAATAGAAGTAGATTGTACACTTTAACCGAGTAGTAGGCCAATCCTCTTTGACCGATAGTTGTATTCATTTAAAGTTGTTTTTGCAGCATCAGGGGTGATATTCTGAACCACTCTCGTGGCACGAGAAAACAGGTTTTGTCGTTTTTTTTTATGTAAATACACAAGATAATACGGCCACGAGAGCGTTTGGAATACCAGCCCACGGTGGAGTATCTAGTAACTCTTGTATTTGTGTAATGAGTTATGGAAGGTAGAGAATAATGTTTGTGTGCTACAGTTTTTACATAAAGTTATTTTACAGATGTAACATCAAGATTTACGAATATACCGAAGAAGCTAGTTCTGATTTGGACTCTTAAATAATTTTTATGAAAGATTTTTGTGCAATGATTATTTGTTTGATCAATGAGTTATTTGCACATCCCTATCCAATTATTCTTTATTCCAAAACTGATAAACTTATCGCGTAATATATTTTTACAAGTTCTTTTAGGCTGATTATATTTCTTATAGTTTAAAAAAAGTCAATTTGTTTTTTCAATTTATTTTTAACATGTTCGATTTGATTATTCCATTTTTAATTCCCATCCATATAAATACCTAAATATTTCATTTAATCTACTCTGTCCAACGATTTACAATTACATGTAATATTTAAAATTTGGTTATTGTAATTAAAGCTGTGAATAGTTAAGGGAAGATTTGGATTTTAAATAGTTTTATTATTAAATTTAAATGTTATGTATTTTGTTTTCGACTGATTTAGTGTTAGATAATTTTAGTTTGACCATTATTTTTACTAAGTTTAAGTCATTTTCAGCTTTTTTAAATACAATATCCTATGAGCTTCCTTGAGATAGTAGCACAGTACCATCACCAAAGCTAATTATAGAGCCTTTTATAGATAAATTGCAAATATCATTTATAAAGATAAGAAACAAAATTGGTCAAAGTATGCTTCCTTGAGGGACGCCAAATGAAATTTTGGTTTCATCGCTAGATTTATTTTGAATCTTTACTATTTGCTTTCTGTTTTTCATATTACTTTGAAACAGTTCCAATTCCTTATTAAGGATTCCTATACTCCTAAGTTTTACAAAAAGTATGTCGTGTTTAATAGTATCAAAAGCCTTGCATAAATCGAGGGAAGTACCTATACATTTTTCTCCTTTTTCAAGGTTATCATCTAATATTTGCAATTTTTAAATACACGGATATAATAAATATTTATTCTTTAAACTCTTTACAAAACTGCATATTTTATATAGGTATGTATTTATTTTTTAGATAAGTTATTTATGCTTAAGTTCGTTCATAACATCTTAATTACTGATATAAATTTTTAATAACATTACAATTTTTTTATCAAAATTTCTTAAAAACATAATTTTTCAAACTAATTTAAAATATTTCGATCTTTTCTATTTTCTTTATTTCTCCAGGTAACTCAAATAAAAGAAAACTTTAAATTAAGCAATACAATCTCAAATCAAGTTATCGCCGAATGAGAAAACCTCTCCTAAAGAGCTTGCTGTGAATTGGTAACTTTAGCACGTGTGTGCAGAAATAAAAAAAAACTTTAAATATGTATTTCATTCGATTAAGAAAATGTGGAAGTAAATCAACTGATTTTAGTTGTTTTACATAATCAACCTGATTTTCTGGTATGGAATATATAATTCCTAAATTTTATAATAGAACAGATATTTTTATTAAAACGATCATTACGATCATGCCATAAGTGGCCGTCCCCAGACTCTTCCATTGTCTACATCTACATAGGGATATGATTAACATGAGTAATAAAGCTGTATAAAAAAAGGGCACAAGAAAACACCTTTCCAATCAAAAAGTAAATAGGTGAAGCTTTTTAATATTTCTTCTCATTTTATTATTTATATTCATATATTGCGGTTTGTATTGGTTTGTACATATGCATAATATGCTTGTACATTTTTTTAATAATAATTACTTTGTATTATTTCCATATTTTTTTTTTGTTTTGCACCACAACAGGCCAGGAGGCCTAATTACAGTGGTGAATTACATCACAGAGCACCCAGGCTTGAGAAAAATCACATTTTAATTTTTGTGTTCTCACCGGGAATCGAACCCGGAACCTTCCGTGCGTGAGTCAAGCGTCTTGACCACTACACCACGGAGGCCGCCTGATCCACTGATAACCATGATAATTGTCAGTGGAATCTTTACTTAAACATTATTATGTCTAATTTTATTATAAAAAGCGTCATATGTTGTACTGAACGAAACTGAACCGTACTAATAAAACTTTTTAAAAGACTTGAAATTATTTTTTGATCTACCAATTTTTTTCGAGAGAATCCGTAAAGTGCCACTTATTTATAAACGTGTAAGTAAGTCTTATTTTATATGGTTTTGTTTTAATATTAAATGTTAGAAAATATTTCAATATTATAATCATATAAACTATGCCAATACTTAAAACGTATTTCTTCATAACAGTATATGATTGTCATATCCTTAAATAAATAAGTGTTCGTTAATTGGCTCTCCTGGTTTTATTTGACTGACCACGTGTTTCTTTATCATTTTATAAAATTTTGCACTAACTTCTTGACATAAACTGTTTACCGTTTCCGACGAGAGTTACACAAGAAGCTTTTTGAGCCCGGTGACGAAGAAGTCCAACTCGATCAATATCTATCTACCCATCTTCAGGGGAGCGGGAAATACGGAATTATTACCGCCAGTGCACTTACAGAACAAGGGCCAAATATTTGGTAATCGAGAAACATCACCTTATTTTACATTTTTAAAGTAATAAAGATCTATGAAAGACAGCCCAGCAAAAAAAAAAAAAAAATATTAGTAGAATAAAAATATTTTTTAATTTGTTCTTTTGAACTCCCGCAAAAACGGTAATTCCATTGGCCACGCCCCTAATACGTTATGATTCGTGTTTATTTGTTCCTGACCATTCAAATTTGTTTAGAACATTATCACAAATCTTGAGGTCACAACTACCAAGGCCAAACATGTCGCGTTTTTCTAAGCAAAATATTTTTATTTTTTTTATATTCATGTATAAAAACATATTTCCACAATATCCATATTTATTTCAAAAATACGATAAATTATTCTAAATCAATTTCATATATTTTTATCTGTATTCGTAGTATGTGATATTTCCCTGTTTCAGCTTTTATCAACTCACATCAACATATTGTTAATAACATGACCTAACCGTTTCTCCGCATATGAAACTAAAGTTACCATTTTCTTAAGTTTCTATGTTTTAATTCGATATAATTTAATAGTATCGTTATCTGATAAATCAAAGCTCTTTTTTGAGAACGCTGTGTTCAAACCCTTGATGACCTCCGTATAAAAAAAACGTGTTTCGATATATAATTCTACAATGTCTATTTGATTCCATAGTACCATTTTTCCAACTCATCTCGCTTTTATAATAACAAAAAAAAAGCAAAATAAGTTTTGTTTCTAACTAGTCGTTAAATCGGTGTAGTAGGATATAGATCCATATTCGAGGTTTAATTATGCCAGTAATTTTTGAATAACATTTGGGACCATCAAAATAGCAATTCTAGAGCTATTATATAATTATATTATACAACGATAAATATTTGATTTCAAAACAACCTGTATATTTTTAATTAGATTATATTATGACAAACATTGGTTTAATCTAATATATTGCAGTGTTTATCCAAACACGATAATATTTACATACATTAGACATATTATTTACCCTACGTACTGTAAATAGTAAATAATTACCTAGATTACACCATGCTCGGAGAAGGTGTAGATACAGCTCTATTGATCAAATTATATTTTGTAAGACGCAATGACATTATAATAATATACACATAAATTGCTTATCATTTTTTAAATTAATGAATAAAAAGGTGATGAAAAATTGACGCATTTCAGTTGCATGTTTTATTTCATCATAATTTTTTAATCCTAATTTCGCTGTTCAGTTCTACAATATGTCTATAGGTCATTTATATCATTATATATTGACGATACAATTCGATAATGCAAGTTTATTTCAGTTTTTGGTTTATATTTGCTATTTACATTTGTTTATTGACATTTTAAAATCGTTTGGTTCGGCGAAAATTATTAAAATTTTACTACCATGCATTTAAAGGAATGAAGTAAACGACGCTTATAAGTGGCGATTCAGCCTTCTTGTTTCGATCGGTTTTTGTCATCATCATAATTTGGTGACTTCCGTAGTTCTGTGTAAGATGCTTGACTCATACACTGAAGGTTTCGGGGTCGTTTCCCAGTAGGAACATAAAAAAAAAATATTTTTCAAAAGCACTTAATTCGGTGCTGTAGCCTCCTGGCCTGTTGTGGTGCGAAAAACAGGGAAAAGCTGAATTTTTCTATCCGCAATCTGGGGTGCATAGGGCGTTGTGTCAATACTCCAATTTTTGTGTATCTAGATCAATATTAGTCAGCAAATTTATCTGTGATATAGATATTTTTAGCACAACAATTATTCATTATACAACTTATTAAACACATTTGTTAAAACTAATTATTAAAGTCAATATAAAACATACTTTTTCAAGCATTTTTCATCAAAAAAAAAAGGAAAATAATATTATCTCTGAAAATAAATATTATGGTGTCACAAGTTCAAAATTTAGGGGGGAAATAATTCAAAAATCGTACCGCTTTTAACACAAAAAACTTTTCGATTCCACTGAGAAATCAAATGCAGAGAACTTCCTATAAAGGTCTACATACAGCCGGAATACCCTTGTATTTCCACCACCCATTAAGATATATGTTCATAGATAGACAAAAAACAAAGTCCACTTGCAGAAACCTTGTGCCTACATTATAAACAAGGTCAATAATACTGATTTTCCCCTATAAAAAGAACCGTGATAAGAAACGTCAATATCATAAAAAATCCTTTTCAGGATATCAGAAGCTTTCCCAACCTCTATCACCAAAGGCGTGTTGGTTCTAGTCAAAGGAATATATAAGAACATGTGATGATCCTGGCAAAGATATCATCAGAAAACATTAGAACCGACTTTTGTCATAACGCAGACAATTTAAATAAATATCCTACGAAGAGCATGTATATTTTTCTTCTCTTCAAAACTAGCACCGTACTTATCTACTATATAATATAAATAATCTAAGGATACAATTAACCAATGAGAAATGAAATTTATTACAACAGTGAGTAAAAATATCTTTGAGAAGGGAACATGTAAGTGTATGCATTTACGGGGCTTATGACCTGTCCTTGTCTGGTTTGAGCCGCCACCTAAGACATAG
The DNA here is from genome assembly GCF_059751315.1 of Micrasema longulum. Lineage (NCBI taxonomy): Eukaryota > Metazoa > Arthropoda > Insecta > Trichoptera > Brachycentridae > Micrasema > Micrasema longulum. The sequence goes on from NW_028277708.1 coordinate 893,991, forward strand.
TTACATTTACTATTCCGCCTATGTTCAAACATCCACATTCTTTCAACTCATCCATTTGTTGACTTTTGTCGAGTAAAAGAGCTGAAAACTTTATCAATATGTAAGGTGTCATGAGCCTTGTAAATGCCTTGACTTCCATATTTCCTTTTCAAAAATGTTACCCCTTTATGTTGCAATAATTTATTTACTGGCTTATTACCGGTCATTTGATGGTTTAAGAAGCGATTTCATAAAAAAATGTTTAATTAAAAATATCAAAGTTGTTCGTAAAAATGGACACAATGGGTCATATTTTTTTTTGTATAAAACAACCCATTTTGACAAAAACGTAATTGTAATTTAACTCTAAACTTGTGTGATGCAACTGGCCTTAAGTGATCAATTTATACACTGTGCAACATTTAGCATTCTGCCTATGTTTGAATAACTATATTTCTTAAATTCGTCTTTGATTTTTGTACTGTAAAAAAGCTGAAACCTTTTTTGATGTCTGTGATGTTCTTCCGAATTACATCACCTACTAGGCAACGACTGAAAATTCTTTATTTTTTTATGCATTAAATGTTGTATAGATAATACAGGTGAGATAAATTATATTATTTTCAAACAAAGCGTGAGACATTCTTATCAAATGAACCAATTTTTTCCAAGCGGATGAATTTAAATTCAATGATTTTATGTTCTCACAAAGCCCATTGAAAATTGTTCCTGAAACGAATGTAATATGAACGTAGTTATGCAGAAAGCAGCCAGCCATAGAAAAGGAAAACTGAGATAATAGCGCTTTTGTGAAATGGTTGAATAATGAAATCTACCCAACTAACAAATGATAAATAATGCAAGCATTCGATTTTTTTTTATAAGATAAAAAAAATATTCCACTTATTTTTTATATCAATGGGAAATATTTGCGTTCTTATTATTTACCCAAACATTTTGATTTTTCGGACCATTTTTTTAACGAATTGTAAATAACTAATAAAAGAAGGAAAATAATGTAACTCGTGTGTAACTGCTTAGTAAATAACTTCAGTTGTAATCCATCTTCTTCATTATCCCTCAAATCAACTCACGTGCACCCATCCGACCATTTGGCGGCCTCCGTGGTGTAGTGGTCAAGACGCTTGACTCGCGCACGGAAGGTTCCGGGTTCGATTCTCGGTGAGAATACAAAAATAAAATGTTATTTTTCTCAAGCCTGGATGCTCTGTGATGTAATTCACCACTGTAATTAGGCCTCCTGGCCTGTTGTGGTGCAAAAAAAAAATGTAAAAAAAAAAAAATCCTATAACACCATTAACACTCACCATTATGCCTATGTTTAAACACTAGGATTTCCTCTACTCTTCCATCTGTTGTCTTTTGTGAAGTAAAAGAGCTGAAAACTTTAACATGTGGGTGAGATTCATCTAGCTGAATCAATTCACTTACTAGGCAACGCCTGAAAATCTTCTCAATTATTAAACTACTTCTTATATCAGTTATTTAACCTTAACCACCATATTCTTCTCTCAAAAAAGTTTTCCCTCTCCGTTGTTGTAACAAATTTAGATCTAAATAACTCCTTAGGGAGAAAATCCAGCATGTCTGCAAACATTTGGACATACTCAAAACATTGTTGAATATTATTTTATATTTATATTAAGGTACTTAATGAGGAAGTTCCGTGTTTTTTTATATTTTTTATTTGTTATAGACTATTAAACTAAGCCTTTTTTATATGTCGTATAATCAGCACTATGATTTTCCAAAGTTTTGTATTTCTTAAATGACTCCGTGTGTAACGTCGGAGGTTCTTCTCTGTCAGTTCTCCCGATTAGTTCGTTTACGGTAAGCAACCCGGATATCCTTCACAGCCCCCGTACCATTGGTTGGTTATATGAACGAGTGACGTCGTTTAAAGTTTTGCGTTTTTATTTTTTAAAAATTCGTTCATTTTCAAGAAACTTTACAGTACAATTTAATGCTGTAATTTTTACCGAACGCAAAAAAAAATTATGTTCAATTTCCCGTAGGGCTGAAATTCCTCATTGTAAAAAAATATTTTATTTATTTATTTTAAAACTTTAATAATAATTTGACTATGTGTGAGGAATTTTTATGATGTTTTTTAGTCTACTTTACCATACAACCTAAAATATGCATTTTGCCGAATACCGTCGATCAAATTTTTTTTTTATAGGTATCTTTAAATTAGTTAATTTATAAAATTAAATTACTTGAGTATTTTTATAGAGATTAAGAGAACTAGATTTCTGGAGGCATTAATACCGTAAGATTTTTTCTAGTACTGCTGGCGTTTTCTGCAAATTGAGAAATGTCGTTTTTTTGATCAACATAGAATTGACCTTACTGCACCCGATAACAACAATATCTCATTTTTCAAAAATTAACGACTGGCTGCTTTCTGCATAACTACATTCATATGTAGTTTAAACTGGGTCATAAGGACACATCTACAACAGAGATAGCATTTGGACAAAGGATTTTCCAATACTATTCTAATATTCTCCAGGACAATAAATCAAATAGAAATAATGAACACGGAAAATCTGTCACAGGAATGCTTTTAAAAGATGGATCGTGATTGCGTTAAATATTTCACAACTATTGTTTTTTTTTATTAAAAGTAAATTCTAAACCGTAATGTGTATGTTAAGAATAATCCATCAAAGTACATAAGGTAAATATATCTGTACCTTAAAGGATAAACCACGGGAGTCACATTGAATGAAATGTCCAGAAATCAATATTTTGATATGTTTTTTTATGATAAAAGAACGGACAAATAAAATATAAGCTTACTAGTTAAGGGTACAAATCTTTTTTTTTTTTACAAAAGATATATTTGCTTTTTGAGAGCCATTTTCAACGAGATGTAAATAACTCACTATTAGAAAACGGGAATCAAATTGGGGTACAGTGGGATTCGTACCACAGACCTTTGAACCGTGAGTCCGAGACACTAGCCATGGGACCACAACCCGATTCTTGATACATACCAGGGGCGAACCGTGTATAGAAGCGATTATGCACAGCTTACCATTATATTTGACTAACCATATTAATGTTTTATTGTAACTTTATTTACATAAAAACAATTAAATAATTACCGTTTATTTTAAATTTAAATAAAGCGCGCCCAGCGCCTGCGGTGAGCCAAGAAACCAGCCGATTATTCCAGCTTATTTTTTCATACAAATAAGTATACTATATTTTGAATGTACTAACCCTAGTGCAGGTTTTTTTTCCTAGATTAAACTCGCAGATTACACAAATTATTTGAAGATTCTTGATTTGGAAAACAGTATTTCAAACATTTTTTCTTAAGGACTATTTTTCTTTGAGATGGTGATGGGTCATAGTGCAGGACATATAGCACTCCACGCGGCCGTTTTTTGAACCTGTAATTACTAGAACAATGCGGCCAGTTGACATTTCAATTGAATACCTAATATCGACTGAATTCATGGTGGTATTTTTTATTTATTTTATAATGAATTATATATTAAAGTAATGGATAATTTATCCATATAATATAATATATAAATCTTTAATTTGGTTATCAATTGTTGGAAGATTTTAGAAATTGAAGAAGACAGCTTTTTTAGTCTAATTTTTCATAATTATCTAACTTCGGGTAATTTAACAAATATGTTGTACATTTAATCCATTATTATCATCAAAGGCTCGATTTTTTAGAAAAATGCATTTACGATTTTTACTTTTTTTGTTGTTGTATGAAGTAGATGATATTTAATGTTCGTTTGTATTTTACGACTTGACGAAAGAACAGCAATGTTTTAAAACCGGTCGGCAAATAAATTTTATTCAGTTATTTTAAACAAAGTTTTTATTTATTTCTATTTTGACGTTGAATAATTTTATTTAAGAATCTATACCAAATTTTAAAAGGAATATAAAACATTGTGATGATTAGAAATCAATGTTGACTTTACATGTATTTTTCTGAATGTTTTCAGTTGCTAACGGTCCGTGAATTTATCGTTTTGTACCCTTCAATGTACACCCACTGAAAAATACATAATAGAATAATGCATAGCGGCTATTAATGTGGGATCTGTGAACCTTGTAATAAAGTGTCAGGGTTATTACGCCTGGTGAAAATGAAGAGCTTCATAAATGGCGTGGAATGTGTTATTTATTCATGTTATGTTGGTGCCCGTGCTGGAACTTGAGATGAGAGAACATATTACCGTATATTATAGACATTACGTAATATTCTGGCTTTCTGGAAAACAGCACATACTTGTCGCTGGACTTGTCTCCAATGGCGGCCGCTAACTTGGGTAGTTAAGTGGTTTAGTTCGGGGTGCGAAACGAAAGCCTCGAGTGACAATATTCAACCGTTCAACCCCCGAGTCTCGACAAGGTTGCCCGCTTGAAGGGTCCAAACCCCAAATCAACTAATCACGCGTTACAATGTGCGTTTAATTGTGTTTCTATTTATTTATTAGAGCTTTGGTAACATGGCCAATCTAATAATTAGGTTAACCCTTTCTCATAGAAGGAGATAATTTTTAAAATCTAATGGTTCATTACATAATTTAATAAATATGTATTATTATCGAACCCTTATTCAAACCTGATGGTGCACAGGGTACTGTATTATAATAACTACAGCGCATCTCGATCATCGGTTACAGAAAGGTATGGTAATAAGTCTTAAGTTTCAGATGCCAGTCTAGGGACAGTGAGATTTTTTAGTAAAAATCTACCTTTAAAATAAATATTTTGTGTCGATTTTCCGACGTGTACCTGCCGTTTTTTACGGATTTATGGACCAACTAAATAAGATTTTAATAGATTTAACACAATATATACAAAATAATACAAAACTAACATAGGTTTATATGCTCAATAAGTAAGCAAAGGCTCAATAAGTTTTCATAAAAATCATATATATGTGCGTGCTTACACAAGCAAAAATTTAGTGTTTACTTGGTTCACCGACAGGCAATAACACATCAACATACGTCTATTAAACATTCGATCGCATTGAAGATACTATTATTTATCTTAAACTTCAAATTTAGTTAACTTGAATACAACATTTGTCCAATAAAAATTATAACTCTATTTTTATTTTGATATAATGCAGTAAACAGATAAATCAATTAAAATTATGGAGGTGTTACTAAAATTAACTTAACTATTTTAAATTACACTACAACCTAATGAAACAACCAGAAAGTACAGTTTTTAAATCAGAACGGCCAAATAAATTAACACAGATTTGAAAATAAATATTGCATCCTCCTAAACGTCAAGTTGGAATTTCTGATATCCGGTCTAGTGCGCTACAATATGTCAATTTGATGAACTCCAATCCATCAGACCGTGAATAATTGCCCTCACTTGATAAAACACCAATACTAAAATCTGTTCATATTGTCAATAGTACAGGCACTTCGAAAATCATCTGAAAAGTTTTTTATTCATATTTTGTGTAAAAGCGAATAACTACTATTTTTGTTATTGTGAGAGTTCAAAAATATATATACTTTTCAGACATGTCTACGTACCAGGGACGATCTGTGGGGTTTTTGATTAGAGAAGCAATTAATAGGTAATTGGTACATAATAATATACACTGCTTTTAAGAAATTAAAGACAAACTTAATACTAACATATTACAACAGAGATAAAGAACAATTAAGATAAGGTAATATGGAAGTCTAGGCATCTACAGGGGCTTATGACCTGTCAATGGGTGGTTTAAGTGGCCACTTTACACACTGTGTAACATTCACCATTCTAGCTATATTTGGACATCTATATTCCTTCAATTATTTTATCTGTTGATGTTTGTGAAGTTAAAGAGCTGAAACCTTTATTTGTGCGGGTGAGATTCATCTAATCTTCATCTTCATCTCTGTTGTAATATGTTAATGTAAACAGTTCCCCAGAGAGTCGAAGCCAGTCCTTGTCTTCAAAAATTTGGGCAAACTTAAAATATTGTTGTTGAACTAAATACTTTTTTTTGCAATTCATCCTATGAAGGATGATTTAAACTAAATACTGAATACATAAATTTTTAATGTATTTTATTTTATTAACATATACGTAAAATCGACCTTTTACAAAAATTTATACTATTAACATATTTGGTTTAATTATTTAAAAAAAAAAAACTTTTACCCAAGATTTATAAACAAAAATTAAAACTAAAAATTATACAACATATTCAGTAGAAAGTTTAAAAAAATTAAGAATAAATGTAAAAATCAAATTAAATAAAATATTTTAAAGTTATATAACAAGAAAAGTACTGTTTCATACAGCTGGGCAAAAAGAACGAAAAATAAATATAATTACCATTCACCATATTTGAAAAAGTTCAAAAGGTTGGTTCTATAGGAACAATACCCTACACTAAATATATTCGATACATGGGAATAACTATTGCCGAGTTCATGAAGTCTGTTCAATACGGCATTACAAGTATACACTGCGTAAATTATTATTTATCTTAAAAATTATTATTTATCTAGTAGATAATAAATGAAAATAATAAAATAACAGACTTCACTTAATACTACCTACTATAAATGACAGGCGCCGTGGCGCAGTTGGTTAGACGACCAACTGTGAAACTGGCGTCGCGAGTTCGATTCCCACCAGTTGCAAGAAAAAATCCAAGTAAGATTTTTTTCTCAATTGGTCTGGGTGTTGTGGTGTATTTTTCGATTCCACCTTCCATATCCCCTCTTTTCCACCTGCTGACAAGCCTCAAAATAGAGACTTAGCGGGTTATTCCTTTAAATTTTATTTTTTTTAAAACTGGAAAGTATTTTGTAGCGTAATGTCGTATTTTATTTTATTAAAATGCAGTAAAACTATAATAGATGTTGTCTCGTTAAAGAATATGACTTTTCAACAAAAAAGAAGAGGTCATTATTTCAACGCGAAAAACAGTTTTTAAAATAATTATTTTTGTTATTTTTTTATTCATCATCATCATTACCTTTCCGCGCCTAGTGGTGCGTAGGGTACTGCATTGATACACCAATTGCAGCGTATCTTCATCCATGTCGGGAATCGAACCCGAGACTTACCTTACCATTACACCACGAGGCCTTCTTACAGCAAATAAACATTATTATTAATGTAATCGTTGAATTAAATTCTACATTTCATTTTGTATTCCTACTCTATTACAAGATAATAATTATATTCAGTGCCAAAATACCACAATCGTATTGGTGCGGCGCGGCTTTGCGGCCGCATCGCGTCAAAACTAAATGAAAAATGTAAGAAAAATAATGTATTGTCCTATTCCGATTGCTTCCACAATCTAGTAAGAATTTCAGTTTTGGCCTTAGTACGGTGCTGGAAACGAAATACCTATTTGGTTCCTTAGTTTTTTGCTTGTGATCGATGCGAGATTAGCCGGTAGCTAGTACACGTCAGCGTCGGTCAGTACGTGAATCACAGCGCTGACAAATGGATGTGTGTGAGGAGTAAGTTATTTTTTTGTATTTTTTTTATTTTATTTTATATATATGCCTAGTGGGCATTTTTAGGGATATATTTATACATAGAAAATTATAATAAAGGAAAGTAGAAAGACACAATGGTATATAGTAGACTTGGTGAGAGTAGAAGCGGGAGAGAGGTGTTTATAATTGAATTTGATTCAGTGATCGTATGAAAAAAGACAACTTCTTATCAAACAAATCAAGACTGGTATGTTTGTTAGCAGACCTAAAAATTCTGGGCATAGGGGAATGATAACCATAGTTAGTTCTATGGTTATCGGTATGAAAGGGTAAGTTTTGTCTTACGTTTTTAGTTGGGAAATTAAATTAAATTTTATTAAGCTCAGTAGTTCAGGCGCATCAAATAGTGAGTCGAGAATTTTAAATAGTTCTAGAAGGTCGGATTTATTTTGGCGGTCTTGAAGAGAAGATATATAATAATGTTTGATTATGTCCAAATGCTTGCAGACTGGCTGGATTTCCTCCCTAGGGAGTTGTTTATATTTAAATTTATTTCAACAGAGAGGGAAAACATTTTTGAGAAGGGAATATGGAAGTCTAGGCATTTACAGGGCTTATGATCTGTCATTGGCTGGTTTAAGTGGCCACTTTACACACTGTGTAACGTTCACCATTCTGCACATGTTTGAACATCCACATTTCCTCAACTCTTCCATCTGTTGACTTTTGTGAAGTAAAAGAGCTGAAAACTTTATCACGTGGGTGAGATTCATCCGGCTGAACCAAATCACCTACTAGGCAACGCCGTTGCCTTCCCTTCTCAAAATTTTTTTCCCTCTCTGTTGAAATAAATTTAAAGAAGATATATATATTATATTATAGAAGGTATATATATATATTTATATATTTTGTAGGGCGATAGTAAAATTCCTTCGCAATTTTTCGCGATAATTAATTAAAATTTCACTACTACTACTACAATCATCACGCCATTTCGCCGTAAGGGCGGGCAGAGAGAGTAGACTGCCACACACTTCTATCCTGGCATGCATTTCTAGCTTTTTCCACATTCATACATATTGTCATGCGTGCCCTTCTGTTCTGCCTGTTTTAGACATGACCAAACTTGAGATTTTGGTTTATCTGATCACGCCACGTCTTCCTTGATCGACTTCATCCCACGTTACAGTTCATTCTCGCCATTTATACTTGTTTTTCTATTCTTTGGTCGTCAATTCGTTTTACATGACCAAACTATCTCAGAGACCATTATTATTATTTTTCTCTATATTTTTTTTTTATCAATAATATTGGTTGGTTGGAAGAAATTGCCATTTGGCAATAAGCCCGCCAATGTACAAATAACATTATGTACAAAAAGTTAAATGAATAAAAATCTAAATGTTAGGTATCATGACAGATAATTCATCTCCTAAACATGGTATGCCTAAATTAAAGAAAATCAATGGTTCCATGCGTTCTATGGACGGACCGGACCGCGCATGTTACTTACATTTGATAACACGTTTTTTTTTCAATATCCCCTTCAATATGACTAGGAGAAAAAAAAACTTTTGTTTTGTATAACTTTTGCAATGAGGAAGTTCAGTGGATTTTAGTTCTATACATATAATACATGAAAATAAAGTATCAAGTAAGGCCAAAAAAAAAAATTTTAATGAGTTGTATTATCAGCGCAACGGTTTTTTAAACTTTTGTATTTTGAAATAACTCTACGTGTGACGTCACAAGTTCTCTTTGGTGGGTTCTGTTGATTGGTTTTCCGTAATTCGCAAATCTATTTCCACGCTATCATTGATTTATTCTGAAGAGTTAGTGATGTCGTTCAAAGTAGTTTAATTTTAAAAAGGTCGTTTTTATTTTTATTACGTGCATTTTAAAGAAACTTCACTGTACAATTAATCGACACTCTAAATTTTGAAGAAAACATTGTTTTATCCAGTCTCCCGTGGCACTGAAATTCCTCGTTTATGGACCTCGATTTATTTCCTATACAAACTGCCTATTGCGATTTTTTTTTATATTGTTTTGTTTACGTCGAACTCTTTGTTTTGATTTGTTTCATAAAAAATATCTTATATAATTAGTTTTTGTTTGTTAAATAATTATTTTTTCTTATATTTCTCGATTTTATGTAAAATAGTTTACTTTGTTTCTTTGGGTGTTTAAAATTATCAACATTCATCATTATCATGAGATTTTTTATTTTATTAAGATACTTATACACGGACAATAAGTTTTATCTACCTTTTTTAACTTTAAAAATCTATTTTTCAATTTGTTTAATAGACGCTATCAGTTTTTTGGTGGTTTTTTTTCTGATTGTACTTGTTTCAATGAAAGTTCTTCGTTTTTTATTTATTTATTAATAGACTATTAAAGTAAACCAATTTTATTTTTTATTTATTTCTTCTTTTAATTTTTGTGTATCGTATTATCAGTTAGTTTAAGTTTTAAATTTACTTTTATTCCTGGTGTTATGAAAGTGTATTTTTTCATGTGTACTAAAATATTCAAGTCTTAATTTAACAGTAAGACAAAGTTCCTTTATTTAAATACCCGTCAATGTAAATAAATTTAATCTAATAAAAATTGGCCTACATGTTTTAATTTTATTTTATTTTATTGAAATAAACCACACTTTGTGCCACATATTAGTTACAAATACAAATCAATATACATACATGTAAGCATAATTAAACGTTATACAGAGCATTTTAAACAATATTATTAATTTAAAAATTAAGAAAGTCTAAAAAAGATAAACAGTTGGTATTTAAAAAAATGATATATTACCAATTATAGAATTATCGATAAAAAAATATAATTTGGTATTAGAAATACTTTAAACCAGTTTAAAAAAACTAAGAAAACAATTTTAAATGATAAAAAAAAAAAAAATTATGTATTATTATTTATAACTAATCCTTAGGTAAATAGTATATATTTATGTAAAAAAATATATAATGATGTAAAAAAAAAATGATGAAGAGAGATATTTTGCACTTATAAATAAATTCAAGAAAAAAATCGAAAAAAGAAAAAAAAACACCAATTAATTTTTGCCGGGTAATCAGCATTTACCATTTTCCCAACACATATTTTTTTTATTTTAAAAAAATGAATGCTAAACATTAGTAGAGTTTCCCCAAAAATAATGATATATTTTAAAATTGAATATACATGTGCATAATAAGTGGACATAACACATTTATTGTTTGATATTTTATTCAGTTATACTAATACAAATACTGCTTATTTTCGCGACAACAGTCTTTACGTGTGCTTTCTAGTTTAAATGGTTATCTAATTTAATACCTAAAAGAGAGCAGCGTGAAGTTGTCTTTATTATTTTAGAATTAATTGTTACATTTCAATTGAAATACGAAAAAAAAAATACGAAAACTGTATTGGTTGTAAACTTGAATGAGTTTTATGAAGCTACTAAATTATATTATTTTTACCCCAAATGACCAACCCCTTCCGTATATAAATATCCAATAAAGTGAAATTTGAAAAATGAGTTCTTTTATGAGGTTGTAACAATCAATATATATATATATATATGTATTAATACAAGGTATTTTAAGCAAAATATTGTATTTTTATATTGCGTTTCTGATACTTATTTAATAATTTATTGAGGTAGTAAAATATATTGCTCATGGTCAGAACGTCACATAAAATATACATCCAATATATCTCCATTCAAAAATGTCAGCGAGATTTTAGTTTAGGGACCGACTCCATATTAGGATATATTTTATTATTCGTATTATCACGAATTGTTTTTGTTATATTGTTTAGATATACACATTACTGATTTATAGAAATATTTTTTTGACTTAACCTGCCATTTATCTACGTTCGTACACTAATTGATATAAAATACAACCAAAGAAAATGAAAGCTAGATATGGTATATCTTAGTGATTGTTAAAATCTAGAAAGAGACATCCAAAAAAGTCCAGATCTTGTTTCGAATTTATAATGTGACACAATAGGACATTGGTGCATGGAAGCCATAATCTGTGCTGTGCTGTGCTGATCAAGGAACATCACACTAATATTTCGCAACCGGCGGATCTAAACATTGAATGCCAATTGTTTCTGTAACGATGGTACATCAATTAAGCCATTTAGTAAATTAAACATAAATTTGGAGCTAACGTTTTTTTTTCGTTCTTATGCGTTAGTTAGTTTAAAAGATCCTTTACTAAAGTGAACTAATCTTCTTGTAGAAATGCTGAAAAATACGAAAAATTGGAAATGTGTAAATACGAGTATGTTTAAAATAAAATGCAAAAAATACTTATTTAGATATTGTATTAATAGTAATAAATATAGATTAACTAATATTGGGTGTTAACATAAGTTGTGTACGTTTTATTTTTCGATTTAAAAATGAGCACCAAAAGTAAAACAAAAACGAAAATTTTTCCTCAGATGTTATGTTTGCTTTTACGTTACATGTATTTATTTTATTATAACCCTAGAAAATGGAATGTCAAGTAGACGAATGTGAGCATTTTTGACACCTTCTGTTCGCGTTTGACCGTGGAAATAAAGGAGAAGACATACAAGAAGATACCTTATTTACCAATTTGTTGTAAAATAATGAAGGGTAATTATCGGGTTCGGTAAAAATTAAGAATGCCTTATTCGAAAACCGCCATGAAGATTTCACTATCAAACTTTTACCTTAAGTTGTGTTAATTTTTTTTTAAATGAAAAGAACAAGATGACAAAATGTAATATAATCACCTATATTTTTATATATACATACAAACATGTAATCATATATGTTTATGTATATATAAGTACTTATATAGATGTGATTTTTCGTTTTTTTTTTATTTTTTTTTATTTTTATGGACAAATTTTTAATTTTGGGTTTTAGGACTGAGCATCCTTGACAATTTTACATCGATTGATAACGCGGTTGATCAATAAGGTTTTAAAAGAAAATTAATATTTTTTTATAAGTCCACTAATATTCAATACACATTGTCACATACATGCAATGCTCACACACACATACACATATACACACACTTCCTCACCCTATATACTCGCCCTCACTAACACTTACAATAAAAACACTGATACGCTAAAGTAAGTACTTAGCATAAATATTATTGTGTTACAATAAAAGTTACCCTCATAATGTAATTGAGACATATTTTATATATTTATTTCACTGACATGTTGAAACCATTATATAAATTCAGAAAAAGAAAATAAAATAACATAAAAAATCTTATTTGATTTATCTCCTCAATTATTTTATGAATTAAAAATACGATAATTATAATTATACGCATAAAAGTCGTCTATTTTGCTGAGGACGGATAAGTTTGCACAGTGATTGGGAATATAAAGTAGACTATACGAAGATAGGAAAAATACACTTCACTAACCTGCTGTCGTCCTGAGGATGTGATGCTGGCACGTGTAAGGGAAGCTGGAGGTCAAGGTGACGCTGGCACAGTTATTAATTGATGAACTGACGCTCTAGTCATACAGGCACAGTATTATTTGTAAAACACTAAAGAAACACGCAACTGGTAAAGTTTTACTTAATACTGACTGTCCGTTAAACTTATCGATAGATTTACTCTTTTTTATTGTCGCGTGGAGCCTAGGCAAGGTGGACGTAGCGGGAACTTGTAGTATATGTCATTGTTTATACGGGGATTCGAGGGGTGGGTAGTAACAAATATTCAAAACAGTGTGCAGTTTTTTCGGACAAATTTAATGGTTTTCCAATAATATTATGAATGCATAAATGATTCATATGGCACTAAATTTTTATACCAATAACAGCGTATTTTGGTCAATAATAATAACAAGAATTCAAAACATTAAAGTTTGTAGGTGAAAACTCTTGATAGAAGTTCATTGTGATTTATTATAGAAAATAAAAGACGAGTGATACTTCGATGAATCCATAAATTTCATTTATTTAATTTACTCTCATATAATTTTTAATTCTCTATCCTTATAAATTATTTATTTATTATTATTATTTATTTATTATTTCTAAATAAAGATACCAGTCTCGAAGATGTCACGAAAGCGATGAAACCGGTCACTGGATATTCCAAATTTGTGGATTAAAGTATCACTCGTCTATTATTTTCTATAATAAATTACAAGAATACAAAATAATCAGGAAACTGTAAATGAAATATTATGATTGAGACAAATATTTCGATATTTGGGGCCATTATTGACGAGGTGTAAATGACTCACTTTTAGAAAATTAAAAAAAAGTTGTGATAGAGCGGGGTTTGAACCTCGAACCCTGATCCGTGAGTCCGTGACACTAGACACGGGACCTTAACCCGTTTTAATATATATGTACTCGTATGTGTGTACATGCATGCATATGTACATGTATGTACATGTATGTTTATGAATGCTTAACAATGCCCCGATTCAACACGGATTTTATAGCGAGTCGGGGCAAGTTCACAAGCACGTGTCGTTCCTGATTATATCATGCGTCTCTACGTCGTACATATTCCCTTCTCAAAAACGTTTTCCTTCGCTCTTCTAATAAATATAATAATATTTATTTTATTTTTTAATTGTTTTAAACCTTCTAGTTTAAATAATTATAACAGACTATTGGCGGACTTATTGCTTAGAGTAATATGTTCCAGCCAACCAAAAAACGGACTTGTCAAAAGAAAACTGGTAAAAAAAATTACTTAAAAAAATATCAAAAGATACTTGCATGAAAAAACCTAATTAATTTTTAAAAACAGCTGTTTTTTTTAGATAAAGCTTGAGGATATAACCTGAATTTAAGTCAATTATGTTATACACATTAAGTGATGGGGAATGTGGGATCAGGTTATAAGTTTGAAAGGAGACAAGAAGAGAAACCAGGAAAGAGAAGGAATAAAAAATGTTTTTTTATACTGAAGGAAGGGTAGTGTTCTAAGGATATACATATACGTAGCAATGTTTCAAGCGTTTCTTGAAAGTGGCCAGGGAAGGCGCATTTTTACATGAAGAGGTAGCTTATTCCAAAGGCTGGCACCAAAGTCTAATAGTATAAAATAATTAATACTCTAGTAAAACAAATGATATAACCAAAGTCCTTTCAATCGATAAATCGACCCCTAATATTCAATTAAATTTTGAAATCCACAAAAGCGAAATATCTGAGCATTGAAGAATAAGCTAACTAAAATAGTCTCTTCTTGGAAATAATATTGGTTTCTGATCATTTTATTACGTCTGTAAAATAAAATAATGTGACGTTCAGGAAACAAGGTAAAATTTTGAAATTCAATTAGTTTCCACAATTTTCGGGGGGAATATATTTTCACCGTTGATTTTGCGAGAATGAAACGGAGCCATAATGAAATCAGCTTCGGGACATTATATCAAATATCTTCAAGGTAATGGAAAGGAAACATTGAATATAAAGATTTATATCGGTTAGTCGGCAGGCTTCTATTTCCGCCAACTCAGCGGAATGCTAATCGGTTTTTTTCCGTGAAACTAAAAAGGTACTTACCTAAGAAATCAATTTGACTCCCTGTAATCAAGAGTACCAACCCCATTGCAATATTTTTAAAAAAAAGTAGTTTTCTTACATTATTTCGCACATCCAATAAAATTAAATCATTACTTAATACCGTTATTTTTTTACTGTAGTATGTATGTATATATGTTTTTATATGTATGTATGTGTTTATATGTATGTATGTGAGGATTTGTATATGTGTATAAATGTATAATATAACATGTTTATTACGTTTTATTGGGGTTCGAACCGTCAGAAGGGTCGCAGTGAGTCAGATCTTGCTGAAGGGTGAGATTCTATTAAATGCTGCGAATGCCCAGTGGCAATCAACCGGCAACACTACTGACTAGTCCAACTCGTTAGCGTCCACGTCGTGAACCTCAGGCAATGGGACCACACTCAAAACAGTGTGGTTACAGGAGATAACGAGAGGATAAAAGGCGAGTTTCTGGCGCCTCCAAACCAGAACCAACCAGCTAAGGGAAGGTAACTCCGACAGAAAAATCCACCAAAGAAGGCAACGGGAAACCACTCTTGTCATCTTTCCCCTGGAATCGCCATAGCGAGTACATTCAACAAGCAGTCATCCTGGCCTCGGAGTAGCGTAAAATCGAGATGTTTTCGCTGTAGTGATCGCCAATGTCGCGTCGGAGGGGACCGGATAAGGCACCGCTAGAAAAATTACATCATGGATGGGTGTGAATATTCTTCCCATGAGTACATAATATGATGGTGTAGTAGGTCAGTGTGTTTCCTCTCTCTACTGTTAAATGAGTAAATTAACAGTGTTTTTTTGTATTTTGCAATGTATTATTTATGTCTAAATTAATTAATTACGAGTATGTATAGTTGTAAGACTACGATATTGTCCCAAACAGGTTTTTTGTATAAAATTCATTTGGAATAAAATTAAAATTAAAAGACCCTCGAGGTATCGGACAGAAGACCTATTCGCCGAGTTTCAGATATTGTATGTAAGAAAGTAGTCGATTGTGAGGTGCTTACTGATTAAATTTTATAATTTTAGATAAACTTAGTTAGTTTATTATAGAAATAAAAGACGAGTGATACTTTAATCCATAAATTTGTAATATCCAGTGACCGGTTTCATCGCTTTCGCGACATAAACGAGACTGGTATCCTTATTTATTTTTTTATTTTTTTCGAAGCACTTCACTAACATGTATGTTTCCAAACTTGAAGGCTCACTGAATTTAGTTTGGTGTACCTGTGCTATGCGCAAAACCACCATTTCAAAACTGAAGTTAAATATTTCAAACGGAATTTATTACGAAACTTGTAACTTTCATAGGGAAATGGATAGAATTAAAAAACCCTATTCGTACTGTGGGACAAAAGAGAGTTCGCGAAATTTAAGTATTTCACTCAGTAAGTCTTGTTGTTACATGTTGTTTTTTTGCATTCTGTTTTTAAGATACATATATAATGTTAATGATGTAAGGACACATTTTTCCGTGTCCGGACAGATGAAAAATAAAGTACTGAGTATGAAATAGAACCAGAGCCTTGGACGAGTGTTTCAACTCGATGGCTACTCTCAGGTCAAAATCTTGGAAACGAAAATTGAATAGAGGTACGTCCGCCTCTTAATGTAGTAGTTGGTGCATTTTTCTACCACGCTTGAGGTCCTAGGTTCAATTTCTGGCAATGAGTACCTAAAATATTGATTCTAAAGGTGTGTTTACGCAAAATTTCATAGTTTCTGAACGGGCAACTAAAACGTAAGACTGATAACCATACCTTTTTCGTAACAAAAATTATCAAGGTAGTCTGCAATCGAAGTACCAATTCAGTGCCCTATCCACCGCCGGATGTAGATAAGGAAACGATGATGATGATAATTAGGACACGTCTTACTAAATTTAAATTGTATATTTTGTTTATTTTTTTAACTTATAAATTATGAAGTCCTACTGAACTGCATTTTATGCAGATTGTCAGCAGGTGCTTATAGTTAATTCTAATTTATATATATATATATACATAATCTTATCTCTTAAATTCTATAAACACATAAAAACTCTTATTACTATGGAAAAAACAAATATGTACACCGAAAGTAAAAAATTGTCCAAATAAAAAAAAAAACACAAAAAAACCTTAATATAAAAAACCACGTTCTAAAAGCCAGATTCTCAGCAGACGTCTTTCTCTTAAGCCAGATTAGTTTTTTTGATGCTTAATATTTAACGGGAGCATATTATACATTTTTGGATAAATTGTACTGTAGTGTTTTTTTCCCGTATTTATTATTGAATTAAGGGAGAGCTAGTCCATCTACACTCGTGAACCGAGTATTATATACATGCTCCAATTTATTTATATATTCAGATAGAGACACATGCTGAGAAACTAGCTTGGACCATAATAAAGCCCTAACGGATAAAATAATTATAGATTTATACAATTAGGATATTACAATATCGTGTCGCTGACAGTACAATTTTTTTTCAATTAATAATTTGATCATTGAATTTTGTAAGATCTGTACAGGGTTTATGAGTGTTTTACTGGAAAAAGCCCATGAATGAATTAATGATGAAATGAATGTATTTTTAAGTATGTAATGTTTTATTTCGACAAATATTATCTGTTGGGTTTTGTCAAGTAAAAAAGCTGAAACTTGTATTTTTTATTACAACATATATATCACTATTCATAAAAACAAAAATCCCACATTGGCTTGGCCTATGCATGGGTATTCTAAACCTAGAATACATTATGAAATCTATGGTGAAGATACATTTATAAAATGGTGTAGAGGTTAAAACATACAAAATAAAAATTGAAAGTATCATTCTGGATTTTTTTTAATGTAAGTAAGTGGAAAATATGAAAAATAGAAAAAATAAAAATAGATTTTGAGTCAAAATTGACAAATTAAAGTTATATTATTTAGTTAGATTATGTATTATTAATTAAGAATAAATACAAAAGCAAATAAAAAGTTTACCTAGAAATGAAATTCATCTGACATCTGTTTTTTTTTTACCTACTAGACAATGCCTAAAAATACTTTTCAATTTTTACACTAGTTTGTTTAATTAACATTAGCTGTGAAATGTAAAATTAGCGCAGGACAGATACATATGCTTTCGCTGTAATGATCGCCTACGTCGAGGGGACCCGGCAAGGCACTAGAAGAAGAAGAAGCCTTAAAAACTAAAAATAAATAAAAATATATTGTTTCCATTTTTTCTGACGTTTTTTTTATTCGAATTCAAAACTTTTAAACACCATACTAAAAAAACGTTAGGTCGAGAATTGGGTTTCTTTTTATGGAACATTATGTTAAGTGATCATTTCAACCGACCAATGCCCTGCAAATATCTAAATTTTTCAATTTCCTTTTAAAACATGTTCTCTATCTCTATTGAAATATCAAAATCAAACTTATATTTCGTACCATTACAACATAACGGTAGTATCTTATTTTATTAACTTGCATCGTTGAAAATGTATTCTCTTTCCATATGAATATTACTCGTATACGGTTAAAATTGAAATATGGTATTTTGGATATTGCTGCGGTTGGTCCTACGCGATAATTTTATACGCGCGCTCGGCAAATCCGTAATAGGATTGTTTAATTTATCTTAACAAACATTAATCAATTTAAGTTATTAATTCGCATCACCCCGCTTAATTCTTAATACGCCCCTGGTAGTTGTAAAAACGTAGTAATTCTATAATCTATTATTGGATTAAAAGGAGCGTCGTAATTTATTGGACTTAAACATGAATTCATGCATTAAGCTCGTGTCGTTTTCCGGATTCAAATAAAAATAATATTTTTTCCCGCTCATAATACGACACTAAGGAAATCGTACGTATTCAAACCCATTTCATTCATATTCTTGTACAAATTTTATTCAAATGTCAGTTAATGGAAACAAAAATAGCCTGTTGTATGAATCCATATCCGCGTCGGAGCGAAATCAAATAATATAAGTAGTTTAGTTTATTAATAAAACCAGAACGCTAGGCTAGTGCTTTCGACTCGATATGTCTCGAATGTCAAGTAAAAATCTTGGAAAATATCGAGCAGAGATTAGCCTGTCTGGTGGTGGATTATATCCAGGTCTAGGGAATGGTCGTGGTGATGAGGATAAATAAAACAACAAATACATTTGTTAGACCGGTTGCTAGACGGGTTTTTTGATTAGGTAAATTAACAGAGGTACCTACTAATGCTTTAGATATTATTGTATTTTATTTAGACATTATTTTGTCATTCTTTTGTAAAAAAAATGACATTTTATTATGTTAAAACATGATAACATCGGCCAAAAACAAGTGACATTGATTTATAAATTATGTTTTTTAAATATTTTTTATTATGGTGGTGTAATATTCAGCGCGTCAGCCTGCCATGCAAGAGGTCTCTGGTTCGATTCCCGACATAGTTGATTTGAAATATTTATTTACAAGGGTATTTTCACACTGGAATATTCCATAGTCCCTGGGCTGGTACCTGAAGCGTAAGACTGATCATCTTACCTACATGTAACAAAAATGATCAAGATACGCTGTGGTTGGTGTATCAATTCAGTGCCCTATGCACCATTAGGTGCGGAAAGGGAATTATGATTATGATGATGAAATACATTTTTACAGTGTTAACATTTCAATTTTTATATTTTTACTAAAACTAAAATCCCACCAAGCCACTTTCTGTAGCTTGTTGGTGTTGATTTATATTCATACTAACTAATATAATATTATCTATATTTATAAAAATAATGAGTCAACAGATATAAAAAAAATTAAAAATGAATCGCCCGAAAGATCAGAATAATTGGTTTTTATCTAATTTTTTTAGTACAAGAAAATGTATGAAAATTTGTAATATTTAAATATTTAAACATAAGCTGCCACTCTCTTATTTTGCTCTTGTTACATTGTGTGTTAAATTTAAGTATTTTCGGCAGTAAATAAAAAATGCTAGGTACTAAATATTTTAGAGTTCTCTCACCTTACATACTCTTACATACTTTTGGTACTACCAAACCATCATTAAACGTGAAGCATTATGGTTATGATTGAGAGGAATTTTGAAAGTATTACTATTGAATTGTTTTAAAATTATGCAAAGCCACAGAATCCTCAAACAGGCAGAGTTTTAAGTGTTTTGTACAGGAGAACATTATCACTTCTTTGTTCGTAAATCTCTGCTGGTACAATTCTCTTAACTTTAGAGAACTATAGACCCTGGATCATTTTAGTATCAGTTTTAGTCAAATGTCCCCATGACTTTATACCATATCTTATTATTGATTCTACTAAAACAAACTCAAGTGATTTTAGGCAAAATCAAAGATAACTTATAAAAAGTAATCACCAGAGACCGCAATTGGTCTCAAAATTTTAATATTTGACAATCCCATTTAAAATTATGATCTATTAAAATATTATATGAGTTCGCAATTACATGGGTTAAAGATACCACCATGAAAGCAATATGTGCAATGAGAAATAATATTAGGCAAATAATATTTTTTGGATTTTATGTACAAGCATCTAGTCTTTTTTGCATTTATAATAAGACCATAGTCATGAGCCTAATTTAATAATTTACTCTAATCGGTCTTACGGTTTTTTATTGGAAATAACTAATGCGGTGTCATCTGCAAAAAGAAATCTCCTTACTTCTTTTAAAACATTACTAATCATTAACTCATAAATTATATACAGTTTAGGACCCAGAATAGATCTTTGAGGCACCCCTGATAAACATTCCCTTGCTGAACTTAATGAATTCTGTATTTTTATGCTCATTCCCCCCCCCCCCCTTAAATAATTTGAAAAAAAAAGTTAGTGAATTTCCCCTTATAACAATTGACTCTAATATACATATTAATTTAGAATGACATACAGTGTCAAAAGCTTTTGAAAATTCGATAAAAAGTAAAGTGATATGATGCAAAATATTTAATTTGTTATTTATGAAATCTGCGAAATCCTACAGCAAGTCATCGCAACTCTTTTTCTTTTAAAACCGTATTGATAAGGATCTATGATGTTGAACTTTTTTTAATAAATATCTAAATAAATGCACGCATATTTTTCTATTTTTTTTTCAATGGCAGGTAAAATTGTAAAATTGGTAAAATTGATGTATAATTATTTACAATTAAGTGAACTCCCATTTTGTAAATTGGTCTAATTATGCTGTGTTTAAAGATCCCCGGAATCACACCAGTCTGCAATAACGTGTTATTTGATATCGCACATTCTTATTTTGTGAATACCGGTTGTTTTAGAATTTTTATATTAATTAGAATTTTTATTATTTGAGAATTTGTGATCTAAGCAAATACATTGAATGCTGTTTTGGTGTAAACGTGATTTCACTGGTTTTAATAGTGAATTTGTGCAGCAAATCTTTCACTCCAATCTCAAAAAAAATCTTTTTTTTAATGTTGTTTCTTCTATTGAGTTTTTCTGTTAGATATTTTTTTCATTAACTGCGTCACAATCAGTTTTATTATTATTCCTTTCTTATACTTTATTGATTTCATTCCAAGTAGATTTCATGTCCGAGCCGCAACAATAAACATAATAACACAAACGGAAAGAAATAACAATATGAACACAAACAGTTGACAGCAAAAATATATGTGCAAGAAAAATATGAAATGGTAATTGTAATAATAAACATATAACTTAACGAACAGAATTCCAACATAAATCGAAACATGCACTTACATAAAAAAATCTATTTTTACTACAGATAAGAGATACTAACAGTAAAATACATGTAAGTAGATAAAACTTAATGACTAGAAAAATTACAACAAATTTTATTGTTAAGAATGAATAAATAATTTAGACATATTATTTCAATGGAACAAATATTACATATTATTTCAATGGAACAAATATTACATATTATAATAAAGAACAGTTTGAACACAAAAAAATGTTAACATTAGTGATCAATAGCAATTTGTACAATAAATAATTTGAGATAAATGAATTAGAAAGGTCATGATAAACATAAATAAAATATCAAACAATTTCTGCCTCCCAGTCATTAAAGGACATGCAAAAAAATGTGATTTAGATCTCCAATGCCTCCACATTTGAAGGCATTTGAGTCTTAAATTTTAATTGCAAACAAACGGGATAAAGTGTAACAGTTGCCTGACCTGATATAAGTTACAATCCTAGACCAATTAAGTTCACGCGCGCTGTTATACCTTGTATAAAGCGTTCTAAATTTTGATTTAAAATGGGTTCTCATGAACCACTGAATAGGGAATAGAGTTCTTTTAAATCTATGTTTGGAACAGAAATACATTTGTGGTATCTATGCGAGATCTCGCTGCTTTTTGACACTAGAAAATTAGTAAGATAGAGTGAAAAACCACATATTTAACTATTTTGTTCGAAGAAAATTGCAAAAACCATTTTAATTCATTAACGTGGGTACTATATTTAGAAATAAAATCTAATCGGCAAACAAAATACTGTTTTTGAAAAAAGAACTGAAACCCCTCGAAACCGAAACAGACATATTTAAGTAGATCTAATAATTAATACATAGAATTTAGAATAGTCCAGAAACCGCATACGCACATCAAACAGAAGGTGACTAAACTACTCATAAATGATTAGGTTTACGTTTTGACCCATTAGTTTCTTTGTAGACGTCGCTCAGTACGCGACAGGAGTTGCTATCAGGAGATTTGAATTCAACTTTGCCGTGGTGTGCCTTTAAAAAAACAGGATGGGATCACATTTCATGTGTAATTAGCAAATAAATATGTAGGTAGCAAATGCATTACTTTAAAATTGAATTATTTTTCCATCTGTCAGATTGTTGAAGAATCAAAATGAACATTTCATTAGTGTTGCCAGGGTAGTAATTTTTTTTACCCTACTTTGCTCATCTAATAAGAGAACTAATAAAAATTGGACCTCGGATTAATCTGTGGTGGATATTTGTCCGACATTATCTCTAAAACATCAAATTTTATTTAACATGATATAAAAATATCCGTTTTATGTAAAATAAAATTTGTTTTTTATTTTAAGTTTAAAGTTCATTAATTTCATTACTCTTATTAAATGACCCTTTACTTATCTACTCTGTTGTGTCAATCAATATTTCCACGTGCACAATAAAATTTTAGAGAACAGATTGCTTTATTTTTACCTTACATTTGTGTTATAATTATATTGTTTCCCATCGTGCAACATTACGCGGCGACATCACGAAAGTGGGGCATAGTGAGGGGGATTTACGGACACAGTCCGATGTATTCAAATATGAGTCTACGCTCCTTCTGGACTATTCTTAATTCTATGAATTAATATTTTAAAATATAACATTTGTATCAACAAAAAAATGCTCACAGTAGCCAAAATGTAATTATTTTTGTAGTATGTATTCATCCATTATTTAAGTAGAGCATTTTATTAAGTTCACAAACCGTCTCCAACCTTTCCTATGTCTGCCAGCTTCTAGAGTTCGTCTTTCCATGTCAAGCTTGTCTCCCTCAAAAAAACTTTCATTAAGAACAAAATATATACGAATATCCAGTTAACCGCGACGTCAATTTCAGACCCTACGATTAACTTTGCCTAAAAAATCCTACCAATATAAATATCGTTTGTTTTTAATTACAAAAAATATTATTGCGTTTCTAAGATTGCAATTATTTTAATCCCATTAGGTGAGAAAAAACTTTTATTTTGTACGTTTGTAAAAGTGAAAAATATAATATAAATGTAAATTGTGACATAAAATAGTTCTTCCAATTAAACGTACCGATGTAAATAAATCTTCAAAATATGCAACATGTTCGATTATTCAACGCACTGGAGAGTTTATATAACCTTTGTAAACATTCTAATATTTAAGAAAACACCCAAATACATAATATATATTTAATTCAACAAGGAAATAGATAGGTACAAAGAAAAATATATGAAGAAACAATGCTACGGTAAAACTTTCGCACATTTATATAACCTTGGAATATGAATCAAAATTTAAGTTACCATAAAAAAGAGAGTGAATTCAATAAATTCACATTTCTTATCTACCCAGCCCGGTAAAGCCGATATGCTCTTTGAAAGCCTATTTAAATGGTTCCATTTTCCAATAATAATTTCTAAAACGTTTGGGCTCCTATAAAATCCATATAGAGTTGAATAAACCCAGCGGTGTGGGGGTGTGTGGTTTCCGTTCAGCCGACAAGGTAACTGGTTCGATTTCCGGGGATGGGAAATCAGATTTGAAACTTAATTGATTTTATATTCGAGTATAGGAATGCAACTCCTTTATTTCAGCCGCGGTTTTCGGATAAAATGCCTCGGGGATAAAATTGATAATCGGTATGAAATGCTATAATGACTTTTGATTAGCTACGTTAACGTCGTTTCTATGGATCTAACGGAGCGGGATACAGATGCATCGCGCTGGAATAAACACAATCGAATAAGCAATATTTTTTTGCCCGTTTTTAAATCGATAACCATTGTATTCCGTCTTTACTATTTTCCGCCGTGTTGTTCAAATCTCTTGTGAATCCAGTAATACTCTTTATCCTTTATAGAAAACTGCATAATACACTAAGTGCAATATTCTATTTATTTATCTTTCTCGGGGTCTCGTGGTAAATGCACCATGCATAAGATCTCGGATTCGATTCCCCGAGTTCGACATGATTGATAGAGTAAACATTATATTTAGTATTGCAAAACTATGTATTATGTAAATGCTCTCGGATTAAAAGACCCATTATTGTCATTCATGGAATTTTACCCAAGTGGGAGACAGTAAAACATTAGGATTGGTAACTGTCAGCCAGTATAGATGTCACATTTGGTGTTCCTCGGGATGCCCGTCTGACACTTCTTCTTTTTAATTAATTTATTAATATCAAATGTATTCTCCTTAATTTGTTTTCGGGTTTTTGCTAATGGTTTTTGCTAACTCTAAAAATATTTTTTTTAAAACTCTTCTTCTTTAATCTGATGTTGATTCTTTTAATATGTCGTCTAAAGCAAAAAACGTAGAATTAAATATTTAAAAATGCAAAATTTATTCCTCCTCCTCCTACTCCTTCCTTTACCAATACGAAAATATTAATTTAGATGTGGTCAAGTCTATTTACGGCCTAGAAGTTATTATGGACTATTCTCAGTCATTCCATTCCTAGCTAACATACTTTCCAGATCCACAAATTCCATCACTTTTTTTAGTATAAGCTTACCTTTAACGTGCACATGGATTCTACAGTTAATGAGTTTCTAAAACTGCTTTGTTAGTAGAGTATAAGTGATTCTTTACTAACACCTCTACAGTTTAAACACTATATTGCTCACTTGTTCTACAACATGCCTCCGTGATCTAGTCTCCTTTCTATGTAGGCCGGATAAATCATATTGAATCGGTGCAACATCGTCTGCATAGAAGAGTAGCATGGATTTTATCGGTTACGGAGTTATAGAGTCAATCCTAAAAATCTCAAGTCCATAAAAACGTAGAAATAACTGATGTAAGTCTTTCTAGATTCAAACAATCACTAAAACAGACAATATCTTGTCTCGAGGTCGGTTTTTTGTCCTTACTTTTTTTTTCATCATCACCATAAGCTCGACTGCCCTGAGTGGGCCTTGTCTGTATTTAGGAGTCTCCTCCACTCTTGCCGGTCTGCTGCCCTTCCTCCCCAGTTCCAACGTTGTCTTATCTGCACTGATACCATCCATCCATTGCACTGAAAGCCTTATTGGTCTTCGTCATCCTTGTGGCGCAAAGAGAGTAAGACGTTTTATGAGGTTTTCGTCCTACATTCTAATTATATAGCCAGCCCACCTCAAGCGCCAAAACCTTGGAGTTGATTACATCGGGTGCTCCGTAGATTCAATATATTACATTATTTTTTATTGTATTTTCTTTTAATCGTACTTATACATAAAAATGTAGTGTATTTTATTCTATCTAAATCGACTGAATGAGTCCGTAAATAAATTAATGAAACATATTTTTGGAAAAGTAATTTTACGCCGCCTGAGACTGACTTTTTTGCCTTCGTGTGTGCATACTATAAAAAAAAAACAAAATACGTGGCGATTAGCGTATCAATTCAGTGTTCTATGTACTACTTAGTACGGATGAGGGATGACTATTTTTTTTTCTAAACAAAAATGGTTTATAATTAATGTATAATCAGCAAAAAAATAAAAATATAAAAATACTATGTATAAAATTATCTAAAGATGTACAAACAATGACAACAAATCAATATTCGTTACATGTGATAATTAATTGAATTTGGAGGTAAGATTTTCAATTTTCCGCTTTAGATGTAAACCCGATAAAATTCCACTACGAAATGGACATTATGAAAAGTACCTTACTTGCGAGAAGTAAATGATCAAAATAATAAGTCTGATTGTAGTTACGTGGTAGTATTTGGAACTCAGGACCAGATATTGGATGATTGCTCCAAATTTAAAACATTCAGGAAAATTATGAGAACCAATGTTGTTTTTATCAAATGCTACCAAAATCGTTTTCAAAATAACCTAATTACTCATTTGACCAATTGTGTGTTTAATAAGTTATATGTATTAATAAGTGATAATTCAGTGACTAGCAGTACTTTTGACAATAAGGGCAATGTTAAAAAAATGGGCGTACATTATACACATTTACAAAGAAGATTAGAGTTATTTTTACAAATACAAGTACACTGAAGAACATAATCCAAATTTACATTTTCGCTTGGCTGGGTTTTTGGACAGACATAATTTGTCCGATGGATGTTCAAAAAATAATAAACTGGTGTAAAATGGACCAAATCCGGCGGCCATTTTTTTAATCCTCTGATTTATATATAATTAACCGACACTTAAACCTTTTTCAAGAAGGTAGAAATATGGAAATCTAGGCATTAAATTTACAAAACTCTACACGCTGTGTATTATTCACCAGTCTGTCAATGTTTAAGTAAATAATAATAATAAATAAAACATATTAAATGCATATCATGAATTGGAAAGGTATAATAATTAATTCTCCGGGATTTCACCACGGTATGCTTGACTACAACAGTTTAGAGACTAGAAGGAATGTGTATTTGACTACACATTTTTATCAATTGTTGCACGGTATGATCGATAATCCTGAGATTATGATGAACATTGGTTTGTATGTTCCTGATATTACCTAAAACAGGGTCAGCATAGATTGTTTCACATTCCAATATACAAGGCCAACATGTCGATGGTTATGCTTATTAAAAGAGCTACAGCTATGCTGAACAACATCGCTTTGGATATGGAATGTGTGTGGATGTGGATGTGTATCCGAAGAGGTTTTCTGGAGCATTGTACTGCTTTAACAAGAGTCTCTTTTATATTTTCTTTTTGTAATATGTACGCCTTAAAATTAAATGTGTAATAGAATATGTTATTTTTTCATAAATAAATTGAAATTGAACAATTAGAAAAATATTATTTTTTTATTTTTTACCTTTTTTATTTAGACCTTCTTCTTCTTAAGCTTTTGGTCTTCTTAACAATATTTTGAGTATCTCCAAATATTCGAATGCAAATATGGTATTTATAAGATTAGCGAATGTTTCAACAGAGAATTAAATTAAAAACTATTGTGCTGCAATATTTTGAGTTTGTCTAAATGTGTGTAGACAAAAGACTGGATTTCACCCTCTAGGGAGTCATTACGATTAACAAATTATAGTAGGGATGGAGAACATTTTAGAGAAGGGAATATGGAAGTCTAGACACTTACAGGGCTTATGACCTGGCATTGGCTGATTTAAGTGGCCACTTTACACACTGTGTACCATTTATAATTTTGCCCATGTTTGAACATCCATATTTCTTCAATTATTAAATCTGTTGATTTAAGTGAAGTTAAAGAGCTTAAACCTTTATTGTTGTGAATAGATTCATCTGATCGACATATTTCACATACTACGCATCACCTAAAAACAATTTTCAAAATTATAAACTTTTCTTGGGTCATAAGCTCTGTAAATGCCTAGACTTCTATATGCCCTTCTCTTCACTGTTCTCCATCCCTGTTGTATGTTTTTATTGATTAAGTTGCAGTTTAATACATTTTTTATTTCGTTTTAATGGTATTTGCGCTCTCATGATCAATCAAAATATTCTAATTTTGAGGCCATTTTGAGGATCTCCTGGTCTGAAGTTTGCAACACTACCACGGAACAACCTGTCGTAAGTAAGTTAATGAAAATATTGACCAATATCATGATTTTGGAACAAACAAAAAGCCCTGAAATGCACCCAGCAAAATGACAACAAAATCTATACTGGCGAGCATCATACGAATATGTATACATATATGTATTGGAGTATTTTATAAATACAATTACACGTGTAGCTGCCTAGATTTGTACAATTTAATCACGAATCTATCAGGCAGTTATTTATTTTGAGGTATTGTTTTAATTCAGCAATACCTCATGATGTCACGTAGCAACAACACAGTACAATGAATAAAAAGGACAATTTTCTCCACAATATTTTACCAATTGTGTTTTAGTTCCATGATTTCTTGTGATCTATTTTACGGTTTCCCCTATTCATATTTTTCCAACTTCTCAGAAATCAAATAATGCTTGTTGAATTATGCGTAAAATAGGTAGGTACAAATTTCAAATATAACAGAAGCCATTTAAATGAACCTTTTGATGTTACATAGGATTTCTATGGCGGAATTGTTAGAAAAATAACCTTTTTTATTTTGATTATCTATTCATATTATTTTACAACAAATTTCTTTAAATGCCAAGCAGATTTATTTGGGTATTTATTTATGTACAATATAGAAAACTATATACCAGTTGCTGAGCTCTAAGCACCAGAAATATATTTAAAATTATTTCAAATTTTAATACATAAAATCATCGCCACTCGAGTCGAGCCATTTTTAATCGATAAACAGCATAGGTTCCGGAAAGATCGCTCGGTTAAAACTCATTTAATGATATTCACAAACTATTACTGAATTGGATACAGGACATCAAGTTGACGATTCATATAATGATGTTGCTAAAGCCTTTGGTACAGTCAATCATTCGTATTAATCTAGCTGAGTAAGATCGGTTTCTCGGGTGTAATGTTTAAATTAATGGTTAGCTATCTCCAAAACCAAAATCGATACGTCTCACACGGCTTGTTTGCATCAAAATATTTTAGTAAGTACTTACTCAGGTGTCCCACAAGGCTCCAACCTGGGTCCATCGCTGTTCTCTTTATTTATTAATGATATCAAAAATTTTATAGTTAATTCTTATTACTCATTATTCGCGGACGACTTGAAGATTTTCTTGAGGGTTAAGTTTTTCAACGATTTTCGTACTCTCCAGGCGGATATAACAAATGTAGGTATCTTAATGGGAAAGACGAAATGAATTATTGTTCAACTTTTCAAAATGTTCAGTTATGTATTTTACCAGACCCTACAAACATATTTTTTTTGCTATAAAAATACCTTTTTTTTATAAGCCTTGAATTCTATTTTTTCAAAACGCTCTCGTCTTTCTAAACGCCAAAAATTACTTGTTTACTTCTGGTGCAATACGTTTGCAAGAAAAATTTGTAAAATTGTTTACATTTTATTCACAGGCTATAATTATATAAGACAAAATCAACTAGCAGAAGGGGCATTCTTATAAATATTTTTAATGTACAGATTGATCGATAAAAAAAAAACATTAACAAAAAAAATCTACTCAAATTGTTGTTGATTATACTATCTGTTAAAAGGTGGCTAAATATTATGTGTTTTTAGGCATATTGAGTCATTTGTCACCGCATTTTCCAGCATTTGTAAACTCTATTACGGTAGATTTAGGCTTGTAAACAGAAATTCCGATTTTCCGAAGCCCATCAAAGCTCTCCATTATAATTGGTAAAAAAAAATGACATATTATGTTTTGCCATCTTTCAACAGATATAATGCGGGCCGAAAAAATACAATTTGAGATGAAATTTTTACTTGGGTATTTTAAAATGTTTTAATTAATTGCGTATCTCTTTTTCGTAATATCGTTTTCATACACAAATAACTTCTCATAATCTAATTGAATTTTCGTTTATCTTTATACGAGTAATAAAAATTTAAAACGCTAAATATTTACGTTGAGTTCAGTTTAATTGTACCTGAAAAACTTAGGGGACTTTTTTACACAGTTTAGGTTTTACCGTCATATTTTGATCTAAAAAGTGACACTCAAGCATCCATTAGTACGATAATACCCCTTAATTTAATACATAGGAGGCACCTCCCACGAGCACATGTGATATTTGTGTAAATATGTAGATCCTAATAAAATATGAATTTTAACTCCTGGGAGAATGCGCTATGACAAGATCACTCAACTATGTATGTAAGTGTAATGAGTTTCATCACACATCATAACATAACACGCAAAATACACGATGTAACCAATCACATGGGGCATTTGGAATATTATAAATTCTACTTAATAATGTCGTGTCCCACGACTATTATAAAAATAAACTAACAATGATCAGAGCTTAAATAAATTTAAACGTAATAATAATAAAAAAATAAATCGCCATTTTAAACAACTTAAAAAAGGTCGAACCGTCGTTCGAACCGAACTACACCGGGCGATCACGTGACCATACTACCCAGTCCTTTAAAGCACGGCTGGCACGCCAACCCATTCCCCTCTGGACCTTGGGCAAGTGCGCACGTCTCTCCCGGAACCCAATAGTTCCCGCGCGAAGCGTAGAAGCCTCCATCATTTTATTCATACAAAAAAAAATGTGCCGATCATAAAATGTTTCCTCAGTAAACCTGCTTGGTGGGTAAGCAAAAATAACGTTCAATTAAATAATAATACTCGCTTCTCCATAAAGTTCAGTGCATAATTCGCTACTCTTTTACAGATAAATAAATCAAAGCAACGCTCATTTGAAATAGCGTTCGTTGAAACAAGCCGTTTTGTTATATCAACGACTCTCCATACTGTAAGTATCTTTTAAAATACGGATCTATTTTTATAATATTTTGTCTAGTACCTTTTGTAATTAAATGCTTATTCTGGCATGGAGCGTCTCGTTACCCCACAATTTAATCGGATCCACGCACGGTGATCACGTAATGGCGTCTCGCGTGGACCTATAACTCCAATAACTTCTTTAAAGCGGCAAATAGTCAGGCTCCATCTCCTCTTCATGAAAATTCGCCAGGATAGTTCGAATCTACGAATAACCGGTATTTTCTTCGAGCATCCACTGTCAAGGTTTGTGATTCAGATCCTATCCAACACAGTGCCTTTGTCATCAGGAAAAGTGAATTTTACTGTTTCCACAAGAGAACTCCTGGCCAAATTTATTTGGGTTGTTATTCACTTCGAAATAATTTTGCTTAACATTTCTGTACATTATTAATCCACTGAATTAATTTCAATCAAACTGTTTCTCGAAGATAACCCCTGGGCAAATTTACAATTTTAAAAACCTGTATTTGAAAATAATGGCCACTATAATAACATTTGAATTCCCAGAGGAATAACCTTGCAAGTTGTTCTAGAAACACTGTTACACACTGTAAATTAATATTGTCCATTTTGATGTTCTGTTTCTCCATAATTCTTATAATAAACTCAATTGTAACGAATAACTGACTTATAATTCTGTTCTTCCAACCGATTCACCCCTAAAGCTCGGGTTTCCTAGGACAGCGGTGCCCGTATTTTAACGGCCGTAGTGAACATTAATGCGGTTGACAGCCGTCGTAACGGTGACTAGATAGTGGTTTCCTATAAAAATGGTGTTGATAACACCGTTAAAAAATAAAACCACTCTCTAGTCACCACTACGACGGCTGTCTACCGCATCATCGTTCACTACGGCCGTTAAGATACGGACACCGCTGTCCTAGGAAACCCTAGCTTAAACAAGGAACAATTCGGGTACCCGAGAACCCATGGCTTCCTAAAAGGAACCCCGAGCAATACAAGACCAAGTTCTACCGGAGTCAGTCGAGGACAGATCGTAGTAGCAGAAGTAACACGATAATAATATTATCCCCACGCAAATTATTTTACTTGATAATTCGTGTCTGCGCCGCGCCGCGCGCCTTTTAATACTTAATAAGTCTACAAAAATGTGTAAAAGGTTTACGTACAAATTAATAACGAGACATATTAGTAGGTTTTTAAAACATCGTTGTGAAGACCCATTTTTTCTTAATGATGTTTGACACACACAAATAACATTAAAAAATATTATTAAAATATAAAATCGATAGCTTTTTAAAATGCAGATTTTGAAAAAGGAACTAAATAGAGAAACCCTAATTCTTAAAAATAAAAAAAGACGAAATCTAAAATGACCTAAAAAAATTAATGGTCTCATAGCACATCAATACTGTGAAATATAGCAAAGTTACGTAGCAATAGCACTCCATATTATGCTTAGCTAATAAATCTCGCTTGCTAACGAAATGAAATTAAAATAATTATAATATCCGTCCGTATTATTATAAATCATAGAAAAAAAAACATTTAATTATTCTTTTTACTGGTGCAAAGTATTATCATCATCATTATTCCCTTTCCGCACCTAATGGTGCAAAGGGCACTGGATTAATACACCAATCGCAGCGTTTCTTGGTTATTTTGGTTACATAAAAGAAAAGGTGATCGCTTCGGGTGCCAATCCAGGGACTATGAAATATTCGGAATCGAACTCGAGACCTCTTGCATGGTAGGCAAACGCACAAAAAGTATTATACATATACCAAATATAAATTTCTTCATCAGCATCGCTTATTTTCCCCTTCCCTTCCCCATCCCATGATAATTTGTACCATCATTTATAATTTTGATTATATTTATTCAAATTTCATGGGATTTCTGCCTCGTATTGAGTTGTAACGATCACTATTCACAAATTAAATGCCTATAAACATAAACAATAATTCACTCGTAATTTTGAACAATCACAATTTGATGAAAAAAATCGAACAACCACAGACTAGAGAAATAAACAAACAAATTCGAACCAAATCAGTCACAAAAAAAAACAGAAAACGTATGAAGAATATTATTTTTTTTAATAAAACATAAAATACAAAAATTACATATTATACTCCTAGGAGTTATTAGAAACTCATTTGGGACCGTACATAAGAAAAAACTTTTTTTTGATAATACAGAATACCATACAAATTAATACATCCGAAATAAAAAGAAAACATTATTGTATAAGAAACATAAAACACCATCTTATATAAACTACATTAATAATTATCACTATCAAAAAGATTTAAGAAATATTTTTTAATTGCGACACTTCTGGATTTTTTATTCAGTTTTTCGTGTCTCAGCTCATCAGGCAATTATTATATTCGGAATGGCCAATATTTTTCAAGGACCTACTGCCAACTGGAGGTGTTTTTTATAACTGCATATTTATTGTAAAACTATGATGGTTTCGTTAATAATTAAAAAGCATTTATCATCTCTAATTCTGATTTTAGTGAAGTTGAAGAGCTGAAACTTCTATTGTTGCGAAGAGATTCACCCTTACTCGTGAGGCACCTACTATTTAACTTCTGTATTTCTGAGTTTTTGTCCACCCTATAAAGCCCGGAACAAGGAGCCCTAATGCGACCTGTGACAACGACAAACTGGCACAGACGTTGTCTCGGCGTGACGTCAACCTTAGGGCAGTATTCTTGTAACTAGTTACCCCAACTAACTTATCTATTCATGGGGGTAGATTTCCCCCAAGAACGTCCTGAGAATGAAAAAAATTCGTGTTGTTATTATTTATAGCCAACAGGTAAGTTTCCAAATTGAAGTCATAAGCTTTATCCGTATTCTTGAGCTTCCTACATATCTGAGCTTAATGGTCATTATTATTTACTAGGCCACCATCAAAATATTTTTATTTTAGAGTCTTTATTCGGAAGAAGAAACGTTATTTTATTTAAACAAAAAGCAAATACTAAAAAATTGACGCACTTACAATGTTCGTGGATTTTTATTAGGTAGGTGGTACCTACTTGCTTTATCTTCTGAATGCCATAATTTAATAAGATTGTAGGTAAATTCTCCGAATTTAAAATTCAGAATACAGCCTTAAAACGTAAACTTACAACTAACTGCTTTATTGTGATGCGAATTAGTAACTTTTTTGACAAATTTATTGAATTTAAACAATGCCAATCTGGGGGCCTACTACAGGGTAATTCAAATTAACAAAAAATTTCGCTATCGCACAGCATTACTTTTTACCAATCCAGAGAGACAAAAGTTCAGAATTGAAATGGCCATAATCACACGAAAGTATTTTTTTACAATACTATTTTAACCGCTGCACGTATTGACTACCAGCAGCGAGAGCAGTTATGTCTACGCGTAGCGAGAATAATACCTAAAGTTGAACTGTTGATAGCGGCCCGACAAGCCAAGTGTTAGTACGCTCGCGGTGTTTTAATAGTTCGCGTGTGTTTTCGCTTCTTTGTGACCTTTCCCCGATTTTGACATGGAATTGACGTGTGGAAGTAAGTGCCTATAATTTACATATTTTGAATGAATGAGGTAAACATAATCTTAGTAATTATGGGTGCATGAACTTGTACAACCAAATTTGTTTTTAAAAAAACAGGTATTCAAAATAATGGAATGTTTAGTTTATTGTAAGGAAGGCTGAGGTGTAACTTTAATTTTTTGTCTCTGAATTTATTTTGATTTTATGCGATATCACAGTAAAAAAATATTTTTTCCGTAGATGAACGCCTTAAACGAAAGGACGTGTTTGACATTTGGCGATCAGCTTCTCCAATGAACCGAGTACGTATTCGAGTTTTTTATGCCTCAAATAAAAAAAAAGAATTATACGCAATATAATAAGACTAAAATTTGAAGTATTGCAGTGAACGAATGTGAAAAAATTAGATACAAATTGTTACTGAAACACAGACGAATAGATCACTTCACTTCTTCATATGATTCATGGCTGAATGAAGAAATAAACTTGGCTTCTTTCGTATCCAGTTCTGGCATGAATTTGAGTGACATCAGCAATACTTTACACACTAGGATGAGTCGACCTCCAAAAACTCTTAGGAAGAGTTTTGCTAAATCAAAAAGAAGAAAAATAAAGCATTTAATGGGAAATTCGCACCAAATACCGATAATTACAAATTCGTTATTTGTGCGCAAATTAGAACAATGTAGTGCATTTTGCATATAAGCTACCGTTTGGACATAAGAAAATGTCAGGCAAGGGATGCACATGACTAAGAATCTGTGAAGAGGAGATAAGGTGATATTTAAAACAAGAAAAATAAGAAAGGAGTAGGACTCGTAATCGACAAACCTACCCCTGGATATGGCAATAGCAATAATGGCAATACTGTTCGACACTTTTTTAACGATCACCAGTCAACTAACAAGATAATAGGATTAGATAAAAAACTGATTTACAGATTAAATATTATTTTTCCTACTTTGGCTTCAGGTTATGAAATTAATGATAAAAAATTCGAAAAATATTGTAAAAAGACAAAGATGCTCTATATATCTCTTTCCGACTGGTACATTATGCCAGTGACTTTGCATAAAATTTAGACACAAGGAACGGAAATAGTGAAAAACGTTTTAATACCTATAAGTATGGCAGATGTTGGCAGAAGCATTAGAGGCAAAAAACAAGGGCATTAGGAGGGTCAGGCAGTACAATACCTGCAAGAAATCTAGAGTTAGAATAAATAATGACTTGTTTCTCTACCTGATGGTGTCTTCAGATTCATATATATCATTACAAAAAAAAAACAGAACCATTCATCTCTAAATTCTGACATGTTGATCTTACTGAAGAAATTAATTTATAATAAAATTAATTTTGTAAGCTATTAATAAGTTTTATTTATTATATACTAAACGTAGAAGCATTTCTGATGTGTCTTTCCTCTTCAAAATTTTAAACAATTTTATCGATAGTCCATATCTCTTGGAGCGTATTTCAATCGATTATTCCGTAAAGTCAACACGACAAGTTCATTTTTTTTATAATTCATTGCCCAAAAAAAAATATGTTCAAAACTCGCTGATGAAAATCCCTCTCCTCCACTCTATTTCCTCGTCCCTTAACCTTCTTACGAGCTCTTTTTTTTTTCTCTCATGTCTTATATAATATATTATTTTTCTCTTTACTGTATAACATGTTCTCTCATTATATTTGTGAAAAACTTTAACTGGATGTATGTATTATTTTTTATATTTTGTATTCTTATATAACAACTGTTGTTTTTCCTTAATAAATAAAAATAAAATAAAATATGTAACGAAATACATAATTATTTATTAAAGTTACAATTGTCTGAACCTAAAATGAATTTTGTCCCTCTAGATTGCTCCAAAGTAATACTGTGCGTCGTTAGGTTTTGAATACGATTTGTACGAAAACGACAGACAAAAAAAACATTTAATCCTTTGTGATCGTAAACCACGCTCGTCGCTTGGTTTCAAATGATGAAATTATAAGCAAAACCTAAAGGACATTTTATTATTGTGTATAGTTAATAAAAAGTACATAAAATAAAATAGTGCTTAAAATAATATTAAAAAATCGACAGATTACATAATATTAAAAATATTAAACCTAACTAAAAATAGACACAATTTAACTCTACCTAAGCTAAATCGTTTTTCTAATGTTTTCTCCGACATGACACTAAATAACAATGCTAAATTCCAAGCAAACATAATTATAATAGACGCTTCACGTATAATAATGGTTTGTCTAATAAGTATGGTAATAGAACTCTTAATTATTTTGTACCAAGCATTTTTAATTTATTGCCAAAAGAACTTGAATTTAACACACAATGTAACAAGATCAAAATAAGAGAGTGGCTACTCGATCATAAGTTAATATGTGAGTAGTTATTAAACTATTATACCTTAAGTGTAAATAATTTGTTTATTTGTATGTATATAACTGATCTTTCCGGCTGATAATTACATCTGTAAACTCATTGTTTTTATAAATTTAGGTAATATTATACAGCTGTTCTTTGAACCCTGTCACATCCGAAACCGCGATGATCAGTATGGGCAAAAAGACATATTAGCATATTTAAAAAATATTTAGAACATGGATTTTTTTTTTAAATAAAATATTTAAAAAAACAAAGGCCGTGGGTAGGTACTTGCGTTGAGAATTGCGAGTGCAAACCGACACCGTATATTACAGCAGGGGTCTCCAAACTTTGAAGCCTTCGGGCCATAGTGATTTTTTCAGTTTGTTCCAAGGGCCAAACCAGTTTTAATTTTTCTGCCCTTAACTATATTTCTAGACTAGAATAGTCGCAAAGTGCGCGACCTAAGCAAACTTACGCTTTTTTGCATTTCAATTATTATTGTTTATTGTGACACTTAACGACATCTAGTGGCGAGTAGTGGTACTATGTACTATCTATTTCAGCTACCCGCTAACAGGTGGCATTAGTCGTAATTAAATATTTGGAATTACCGCGTTGGTTCGAGAAAGTTCTGATTCTGGCTAGTGTATTCCGATCACTTCGAGATGGCAGTAATTGCATATAAAAAGGCTA
This sequence comes from Micrasema longulum, assembly GCF_059751315.1. Taxonomy (NCBI): domain Eukaryota; kingdom Metazoa; phylum Arthropoda; class Insecta; order Trichoptera; family Brachycentridae; genus Micrasema; species Micrasema longulum. The sequence continues at coordinate 931,651 of NW_028277708.1, forward strand.
GCGGCGCAACCGCGAGTCAGTCTGCGTAGGAAAGGCGAAGGAAGCGAAACTGTCTAAAGTAACACCCGTGCATAAAAGTATTTTGATTTGACTTATTGTTTTTATGTGTGATTTGTTAGTATGGAAAAGAAGCGAAAAATCGACAGTGAATGCAGAACGTCCCAAGATAAATGGAACTTTCAGTATTTTGTGATTGAGTCCAGTAATAAGGCGCTATGTTTAATTTGTAATGAAACCATAGCTGTTCTCAAAGAATATAACATTAAACGACACTATGAATCGAAACATCTTCAAAATTACTCCAAGTATACAGGAAGTTTGCGGACGGAAAAATTTGAAGCTTTGAAACGCGGACTCAAATCGCAGCAATCTTTGTTTACCAAAGCGAATACTGAACAAGAGTCTGCAACTCGCGCCAGCTTTCGTGTGGCTCTTGTGGTTTGTCAGCAAACACTCGGAGGGTGCAAGACATCGCAGAAAATATATTATCTCAACTGTCTGACAAAAATGGACATCATGAGTGGTTTTCTCTAGCATTGGATGAGTCAACGGATGTATCAGATACTGCTCAGGTGTTGATTTTTATTCGCGGAGTAGATAAAAGCTATGAAGTGTATGAAGGACTTCTTGATATTGATAGTATTCACGGCACGACAACTGGGGTAGATATTTTTAAGGGAGTTGAAAATGTCATTAATAAAAAGAACCTTCGATGGAAAATTTTGAAATCTATTACAACTGATGGAGGCAAAAATATGTGTGGTAAAAATAAAGGAGTGGTTGCACTTGTGTCAAAGGCTGTAGAAAATTATGGTGGTTCAAAACCATTAGTCTTACATTGTATCATTCATCAACAGTCCTTGTGCGGAAAATGTTTGGATATGTCTAAAGTTCTAAAACCAGTCATATCAGTTGAAGTCCACTGGGCTGAATCACTTGAGTTTATTCAAGAGATTGGAGAAAATGACTTACCATATCATACTGCCGTACGCTGGCTTAGTTGCGTAAAAGTCCTTAAGCGCTTTTTTGAACTTCGAGCAGAGATCGAAATTTTTTTTAATGAGAAGCAGCGCCCTTTTGCCGATTTAGAAAATAGTGAATGGATGTGGAAGTTAGCATTCTATAGCGATTTGACAAATCATATGAACGAACTGAATTTGAGATTGCAAGGAGAAAATCAGCTTCTTCCTGATTTATACACCAATATCAAATCCTTCTGGCAGAAAATAATACTATTTCAATCACAATTACGTAAAAAATGTTTCAGACATTTTAAAACATGTGGAATATTCAGCCACACTACAGAGACTGAATTTCCCGTCGATTTTGCAATCGAAACTTTAAGTGCTTTGATAAATTATGATACTCGTTTCTCAGATTTTGATGTCATTGCGAATGAAATTAATCTTTTTCAAAATCCTTTTGATTCTGACATTGTGAAACCCTGGCTCCGGAAGTCCAAATGGAAATTATTGATTTACAGTGTAGTGATATGATTGAGAACAAATATCAAAATTCATCTTTGCTGGAATTTTATACGAGTCTTCCACTGGAACAATTTTATAATTTGCATAAATTTGCTCGTGGGTTGTTTTCTGTTTTTGATACTACTTACTTGTGTGAGAAAACGTTTTCCAAGATGAAGTACACAAAGAATGTTTACAGATCTCAATTAACAGATGAAAATCTTAAATCTCTTTTGATAATTGGTACAAGTAAAAATGATCCACAACTACAAACTATTGTCGGTGGAAAATCACAATTACATAAATCTCATTAGTGTTTTTGTTTTACTGTGATTAGTGGGATTCATTTAAACTATTTGTTAGTTATTAATATGCTTAAACTTAGATACTTCAGTTAAGTTTTCTGCGTCATCATTTATGTCGTTAAGTTTTACCTTGCAAGTAAAGAAAACCGAATAATTATCATTTTGTGTTTTCTTCTTCAACTTATCACAGCCATAGTAACAACAATAAATGATTGGCTGTCGCGGGCCAGATTGATGACACTGGCGGGCCGGATTTGGCCCGCGGGCCGTAGTTTGGAGCCCCCTGTATTACAGGATTGTTGTTAAACTTAAAACCAAACTAAAACAAAAATAAATAAAAATAATAATAAAAAAACAACACGGCGAAACCCCTAAAATGTACGGGAAAACAAATAACTTACACTTGATCACGTTTCCAATGCACATTTCATAAATGAAGAAGTCGTATTTTTTTATATCGATTTCCAACGAGAATTTGAAAAACCTAAATCTTGAAAATCGTGTCACTTTCGAAATAGCACAAAAATATATTTTCTCATAGGTTTATTTTTAAAAAGAAGCATTAAAATATGTTATTATTATTTTGTAACCAACATAAAAACACTTAGATGTCTATTAAATACCAATTTTCAATAAAGAGTGTGTGAAATTGTAATATTTCAGAATAAGAATCTTTGAAATTATTTTCTGTTCTCTGCTTTTAAGTTTTCATTTTGATTCGTAATTAATATTAACAAAATAGATTGCATATACGCCAACGGAAAATAAAAATAAGGAAAAATGTATTCATTTACCTAATATGTACCTAATCAAAAATTTGAATGCATTGATCATAAAAAAAATAAGCAATATAAATAGCCGTAAAAAAAATTAGAAAAACTTATCTGTCTAAAATTCCAAAAAAAATGCTAGGTATACCTAATCGCAATTCTAAAAATGAACTAAAATAACAATATTTCAACTTTTACCTATAATATTACAAATAAAACCTCGCATGTTTTTAGTAAAAGTTTATTGAAAAATCTAAGCTAAAAATAAGCGACAAGCCACACCTATAATCAAACTACATACAAAATTCATTTTATACAAATTATTGTATACATAATAGGTACTATTTACTTACATAATATATCATGGCCTTTGCATTTTGTACAATCAAGGTACATAGTACTTTCATTTTAGTTTCTTTTTTTTTCAAAAGCATTAAAATACACTTATATAAAATAGTAAAGATGAAAAGAGAGCAACAATAATTATAATTTATTTAACAAAAAAACTAGAATATCTTAAAGTATTAAGTGACAAAAATGCATTCAAAAAATCACAATTTGCTGTATTAGTATAATCAAATCCCATATACTTTTTTTTTTAAAACTTATTTAATAAAAAATTAATACCATACACATAAGCGTATCTATCGTGATACAAGCTTAATAAAAAATAATATTTCGCTTCAAGCATTATTCAAATGCTCAATTCATAATAAATCAAAGAAGAGGGATACTTAAATCCACAAAACCCAATTACACTAAACTTTATGAAATAGTCCTTCAGACAAAAATCATTTAACTTAATTACTACAAAATAAATTTAAATCCTATATCCTAACTGATTTAGAATAAATATATTGTATGTTATAATAAAGATACCCGCCTTAAAGATGTAGCGAAAACAGTGAAACTGGTCACTGGTTATTTCATATTTGTGGATTGAAGTATCACTCTTCTTTTATTTCTATAATAAATCACAATAAACATTCACTACCAAATCTGAATACACAATTTGTCAAATGAATACACTTTATGTATAAAATTACAAATTTTCAATAGATACTGTCATTAAAATAAAAGGCGTAACTTCCATTATTGTTTCATTGACCTTTTATGCCCTTTCATCATAATATTATGAATGGATCATTTTATTTATCAAACGTAGAAATCATCGATAATAATATTGATTTTTTTACTTAAATTAAAAGCTCAATTTTACTTAATAATTATAAGGGTTAATTATTCCAAATTCCATATTCTTAACAACTATATAAAAGTTGAACAAAAGGAAAATAATTAGCAGAATAACGTACCTAATGGAGGAAATAATAAGAGATCCGGATTATTAATTAATTTCACAAAATTTTTCAACTGTTGTCAGGAAATACCTTAATTTTCCCTGTCCAATTTTTTTTTAAATGTATTATTTTACAAAAAAAATCATATTTTTCCACATATCATACTGTAAGAAAATGGTTATTTTTTATATAATTTCTGGAAATGTTGAGTCAGCGTGGTATGTAATATATTTTTATTAATGCACTTAAAATCTAATACTGATTATTATAAAATAGTGAAATTCCCATCATGGGACATGAAAGGCAGTTTTATGAGACCAAAAAAATAAATACACTTTTTTTCTATAATCAATCAAAGCATACACATCATCTTAATATTCAAAATTCAATTTAATAGTGTTTATTAACTTTTTATACAAAATAAAATACACAAAAATTTCATCCATACTCTTATGAAAATAACTTTATATTTGACCATACCAATAGCTTATATGTATGCTTAAGTACTGCCAAAAAACATTTCAGGTCGGATTCATAAATGGGTACATACTACGTATTATAAGATTTTCTTGACTGAAATTATATTATGCTTAAGTAGTACTTAACTAAAATGTACGAATGATCAGATTTTTACAATTAAATTTAATGATAATTTATTAATTGAATGAGTGCACAAATAATTCAACAAACTTGAAAGTAAAAAAAGCATTAAATTTCAGTACATAATATGTACTCATGAAAGTGAGGTAGATAATTTTCATTTATTGTTTAAAATTCATAGATTTAGCACACAAAAGATATACAGCAAGGTCTATCAATATTTTCTTATGAACTAATAAACCTTGAAATCCCCAATACCTGCATATTTTTCTTTTTACCTAAAGATCTTAACGATATGTGTATACAATTATAAATTCACAAGTGCATATGATGAATCTAAACGTGCTTACTCCTGGTAAGCTAAAGATTTACAATAAATTTGGGTTGGAAATAAGATAATGCCATTATTATGACTGACAGAAAATAACAATACACCTAATTTCCATTTTACATGATTTCTAAATAATACGTTACAATTTTTCTTTTCAAACATTAACCTCTAAGAGAGTGAGTTTTTGAGAAAGAAAAGTGTTTAAGTAGTTTCATTAAAAATTAAAGAAATCTACATTTTTCTATAAAATACTTACACCTATCATTAAATAAATTCAATGGAAGATTTTCGACAAGCGATGCCCTACAATGTACAATCATACTTCTTTATGCATAAATCATTTGAGATATACGCGGTATGGCTATGGCCATATTCGCTTAGAGGTTAATTAAACAATGCGTGACAGTGATACCACATATTCATGTTTGGACTCACACTCCTCGCATGTACTTATTACTCAGTAGGTGTAGAGAGATTAGTTTTATTTTACTAGGTGATTTAACAAAGATACATCCTTACAATTTGTAGATATTCGTTGATACAATTCCACGTGGATATATCTTCAATTACAGAATTACACAAAATAAATAGAATAGGTATGCGGAAGGGTTTATTTTTACACAGTATTATTGCGTGGAATGTATAAAACCCACCATGTAAAATGGAAGTCAACTGGTGTGCATAATATTTGTTAACAAAATACGAACATAAATGAAAATTTTGCGGAAAATTATTTAAAACATTTTACCTCGAGGTATTTGATTTCAAAATTAATGTATGCTAACATCATTAATTAACAAAAATTATTGCTAACATTTTATTTATTTTATTTTAAAGGACAAAAGAAACATGAAATGTATGTATTAGAACTAATTTATTATGTATATAATAAGAATTTATATTTACGTTGAAAATATTCATAAACTTACTTTGTGAATTTTGACGCTATAGTTTTTTTTTATTAACTAAGTATTTTAGCAAAAAATAGTTTTTGAAATATCCTTGAGCATTAAATGTTTACTATGAATATAATTTAAAGCTTGCTTATACATACTAACAGAACACAGATTTTAATTTACATAAAAGAGCTCAGAGCAAAGACATTTTGTTTTAAAAAATTTTGATAAATAAAATTAAGTATATGGTAGCCATATTTCTTAACGTTTTAAATAATTACTATATTAATTTAAGAGTTAATTGAGCATTGGTTATAGGCTAGCCAAACAAACATAGGTTTATCCAATAGTTTCTTTGGAAGCCATTTGGTTTATTAAAAAAATATTGATCGTGTAAATTTAGCCAATGAGGAAGGTCAGTGGTTTTTTTATATTTTTTTATTTGTTAAAAGACTGTTAAACTAAGTCAATTTTTTTTTTTAATTTTTATATATCGTATTATCGGCGCTACGATTTTTCAAAGTTTTGTATTTCTGAAATAACTCCGCGTGTAACATCAGAGGTTCATTTCCGCTTATTCTCATTCAGTTCTTCCTATTGGTCCAGAAGCGACAAGCAGACCGGAAATCTTCCATAGCTCTCAGATCATAGGTTGATTCACATGAACCAGTGACGTCATTTTAAGTAGTGCGTTTTTATCAAAATATTTTTTATTATTTTTCCTGTACATTTTCAAGAAACTTTGCCGTACAATTTAATGCTCTAATTTTTACCCCGCGTAAGAAAACATTTTTTGTATCCAATTTCCCGTAGGGCTGAAGTTCCTCATTGTATTGTCAATGTTTTTATGGCTTATGAGAGCAAGATGAAAATGATTTATGAATAATTAATAGAATTCATATAAATAAGGGTGTAAAATTTCTTCAGTCATCTTGAGAAACAAGGAAATAAAAAACGTAAGACTTGGAAACTTATTTGATAACTAAGAAAGGAAGACAGGGTAGCAGTAATTGGTGTGTGAAAATATAGCAAAAGAACGATAAAATGTGAAATATGTGATCCGTATAAAATCCTGCAACTTGCTGTCACAAATGACAAAGGAAAGGCAGCTAGCAGTCAAGATTAAAAGAAACTCCGTATCTACTGACCTTAAGGTTTAAATACAGATGATGATGAAGTATAACCTAAGGGACCGAGTATACTTCCCGCAGGACCTGTCCCCCCCATTTCTTCATTTAAACTTTGCTGCATGTGTTTTAAAGCATTAGCATCAACATCTACACCTCCTTTAGTTTTAGAAGTTTCAAACGATTTAGCGAGGTCTGTTTTGGCTAGCTCACTATCCATTGTAGCCATATACTTGTCAATTAAATTACTTTCTTTATATTCACTAGATGCAATTTCAAGAATATTACTCTCTAGTTCATCGTTACTTCCATACTCACTGACATCAGACCCGGAATCCAAGTCCCAATTATCTTCAGGAATAACTAGATCCAATATGTTTTGAATGGCACTCGAAAACTGATCCGCATCAAAGTCAATTTTATTTTTAGAAGATTGACTCGGTGAACTGGATTTGGTGTGATCACTAAAAGATACTCCTTTCGGTTGTCCTTTTTTAGTCTTAATACCCCTCTTGGGTCGTTGTGGAAAATCGGAAGTGGATTCAGACTGATCGGGAAACTCGACTCCCTCGACACCAGATGTATGCTCTAAAAATTCACTTAATTTTGTAGAAAATGCAGAAGGTTCAGTTTCACCATTAACAGGAAAAACTGTTTTTCTCCCGTATCGCTTTTGAACCATGCTTTCTAAATCTTTAGGATCCACGTACAGCCACTTATCATCATCGTCGTTTGGTAAAAATGGCTCGTTCTTTCTAAAATCTTTACTATCTAAACTAAAATTACCGAGCATTTCCAAAATTTTTTCTCCTAATTTTGGTCCTACTTTCATAAAATCGAGGTTATTAGTAAAATAATCTTTCGCATTTTCTAGTAAAGTATTGTAACTTTTTGATCCTTCTAAAAAATCTTGAAAATAATTACGGTTCTTTAAACATAATAAATAATCTCTCCACGCTTTATTAGAATCAAGATCACCGGCAGGTTGGGCTTGAGAGACCAGTATTTCAAAACCACAAGCAAGTTTTGCACCTAAACTGTGAGATTTGTACTGAGGCGAATTTATGAGGGGAAGATTCCATCCAGTTCTTTTGTCAGGAGTAAAATTATTATGAAGCAACATGGCATAGAGAAACTTCGTAAACTTTACCGAAGTGTTGACCCTATTTTCAGGCGGAAAGTATTTCATCGCTCTGCACACTTTCATGTCGATGGGATCGCGATTACAAAATGCGTGTACCGCCGCTGCTACGAGACTGGGATCTTCGTTCAGCAGTGCCGCAACACCAATGGGAGTATAAACAGTTGTTTGGTGAAAATTTTGTGTAATTTTTTCAGGATACTCCTTAATATGTTGAAATATATCATTTTGTACCTCTGTAGATACAAGATGTTCCTCGCTTTTCGAATACATTATTTTCAAAGCTTCGCTTAAAGGTAGTTCTTTAACATCTTCTAAAATATTTGGTTTTATCAAGTGAAGTAGACCTCTATAAAAGAACACCTGAAACATGTTAAAAAAATAAATAAAATGTATTAAGTATAAAACTGGTTATTCGTAGTTTATTTTATTTAGAAAAATTTATCTTTTAATGGGTAAAATCACTTGAGATCTACATATTGTGTACTAAAATTGTAAAACTTACCCGGTTGTTGCAATTACTAGGACTTGCCCATGATGGCAATGAGTTTGCTGCTTCGATGAGTAAAAACTCTCCATCGGAGTCTATAACCTTTGCAACCAAGGAAGTAAGTTTTTTTGTAATTTCTTTTAAAATATGAACAATAAACCATTCATCTTCAATGTTGTCTCCATAATGGCATACACCATAAATATGTGCCGGCATGTCTGAAAGGTCACATGGTAAACATGGTTAATTAAACTCAAAAACGGATAATATGCAGAAAGATTTAATATTTCCATTGAGTGGTTTAAAGTTTATTTTTTAAACAACATGCTCATAACAAAAAAAATAACTTTTAAAAACTACTTTGGGGCAGTTAAAATAATAGTTCATAAAAAAAACTACTGTCAAAACATGTTGACTACAGTAAATATAGTTTCTAGATTAATATATCAACAGATACAATTTTGAGATGAGAATATGAAGGTCTGGGCATTTATAAGGTATATGATCAGTGATTGATAGATTTGAGTGATTACTTTACCCACTTGGCGGGTTTTTTCACTCGTTCTCGAGTTTTATAAATACACAACGGTTAATATGGAAAAGACCTTTACCAGGGTTAGAATCGATGACCAAAGCGTTTGTTTTTGAAAGACGTTTGTGAAGTTTAAAAGTGTCTTTATGCCAAACATATGTATCCGACAATTTGTCTACAATTTCTTGAACTTCTTGGTACACATTGGTGATAAATTCATCTCCTGGTTGATTATCACTGAGCAGTGGAAAAATAAAACACTCGACATAATCCTCCTCTCTAATATACTGAAAAATTTTCGAATCCATTTTCGATATGAATTATGCGTGTTTCAGTGGGCTCTAAGAAGGCTTTTTACCTCTAAAAATGATTTAATACAATAAATCAAAGTAACTTTCGATTATAAACATAGTAATCAAAAATTCGCTAAAATATTAGACGTTTAAGAACGAACCACAAATTATTTTTTGAAAACCCATAGAAAAACGTGAGAAGATAAATCTTTGTCGGTATATTTGCTGTCAATCTAACTCCATTTTTCGAAAAACCTACGTGTAGTGGAAAATGAAAAAATCCGGATGTGTTTGTATTTCTGAATGAAGGCATATGTTTGTATTTTTAGAATACATTATGTCTCATGGAAGTAAAATGTTTTGCAAAAATTTTAAAATCCAAACTTTTAGCTTGTAATTTGGAATTTCGCTCGTTCCTTTTGTATAAATATAAATTTATGTTCTACATATTTTTGGAATGATTTATTTGGAATTATGTTCCCCACGTTTTTTTCTATATTTTGTTTTTCAAACCTTACTCTTTGGAAAAAAAGTTTTTGTTCAATCAAAATATTTTTTTTTAATCACCTGTTAAAATACTTACATATTTGTACTAATTTGTCATAGTTTTTGAAAAATATGTTTACCGTCTGAAGTCTGAACGAAAATAATCTTGTTTTTTCTCTCTTCTAATTATTATTGAGGAACGTGAGTACCATTTTAAATTGTCTTTTGTTTTCCTAATGGCAATGATTTACTCAACGCTGAAACCATAGATACGATATTTGACATGAAATCAGGCAGTTTTCAGCCAATACAAGACTTTCTAGTCATTCTTCCGATGTCGCACAAGCCACTTGCTAGTAAATCAATACAGTTTGTGGCGCAACTGTCGGCGGCGTGTGCCCAGCCACGCCGTGCCGGCCGGCGTCCTTCTAGACGAACCGCCAATTTATCCGTTTCCATTCGAAATCGCTGTCACACTGCTCTCTGTGTTTTTGCACTTTTTCTTCGAAATACCGAGTTGTTGCGTACCGAATCGTAATTCTACGAAAAAACTGCATCGTTTTCCGAAACGATATCCACATTTATTTAAAGAACGGATCAATCGTGTTCAAAGTCCCAAATTTATGAATTTATCCGATGACAAGATTAATCGACGTTGTTTTGTGTGCATTAAACACTTCAACGCATTCAACTTTAGCCAATACAATGACATCCAGCTTTTATTGTGCTCTGTGCCTACCATTGGATTGCCAGGTAAATTACATGATATTTCATACATAATTATTTCAAGAATTTGTCTCATGTTGCACGTTTATTCGTCCCGTTTGCCTGCCCTGCAAATTTATAACTCATAGGGAAAGCATACTTTTATTAATCTGGACCCATTTTACAATTAAAGTTATTAGTATTTCTGCAAGAAAAATATATGTACGACTTAGGTTAGCTTTCCACTGTAATTGCACCTTATTTATCTGTCTTGTGTCTATACAATTGCAAGTCTGCTTTTGGAATGTGGTGTTTGTGATTTGTCTTACAGTTTTGCTATATCGTTCCATATTTTTTGTCTCAATCGGAGTTTATATTGTTTTTACAGTTGATTAATCGGGTTATAATGTATGTACAAAGTTGGCGTAGTGCCTTTTCCTGCAACTTCGGACATTTTTATTTGGTCATTATTTACAAACAATTACTAGGGTGGCATGGTGTGTATACAATTGTAAGGATGTGCTTTTGCAATGTGGTGTTGGTAATTTGTATTTTTTTTACAGGGTTTAACAAGTCACCATCCAAAGAAAATAGTTTTCATTATTTACTTGGTGAACAGAGTTCGGGTATGTATTTCTATAATTTTCACATTTCCTTACACCCCTTCTTTCAGACTTATGTTCTATCTCAGTTATTATATTATCGTTAATGCTTTCTACACGTCCTAACCATCTCAGCTTATTCTTTTCTATTCGTTCAAGCCTTACTCGATCTTTCAAGGTTTTTCCTGAAATTCTTGCATTATGTTATCTGGTATGATGTTCATTTTATTTTCATTGTGAATTACAGTCGGCGTAGCTGTTACTGAAGAACTCCCCTGTGCACTCCCGGAAGGCGTTGCCAATTGCAGTGGTACGACTTTCATCCAACCTATTTCTGGTTTGTAGTAATATTTTTTTATTTTTGTAATAAAAATTTACAGACATACATATTTATATATAAGAGAAAGAGAAACATCTTTGTTTCTTTGTTAAAAAGAAAAAAATAATAAAAAATACATATAAATTCAGGAGAGTTCAGCGTGTGTAAGAGTTAATGGGAGATTTACATCTTGGTTTGCGATCTCAAAAGGCATGAAACAGGGATGTGTAATGTCACTATGGTTGTTTAATCTATACATGGACAACTGTATGAAAGAGATAGAATGTATGGGTATTGGAGCAAAAACTGATAATTTTTCAGTCAGCTGCTTGTTGTATGTTGATGATGCAGTTCTGTTAGCAAGCAGCAACGAGGATTTGCAACAAATAGTCTCTAGAATGTATGATGTATGCCTGGAGAGCCAATTGGCGATGAACCAAACTAAGTCAAAAGTGATGATATTTGAACGTAGTTATACAGAAAGCAGCCAGCCATAGAAAAGTGAAACTGAGATAATAGCCATTTTGTGAAAAGGGTGAATTATAAAATCTACACAACAGTTGGAATGTTTTTGACTAACAAATGATAACAATGAATACATAAGTTTTTTTAAATATTACAAACAAGAATCTTATTATGTATTTGACAAGTTTAAATGATTTTTATAGTACCATAAGATTTTTCTAGTTTTGTGGGTGTTTTCTGCAAATTTACAAATGCCGTTTTTGTGATCGACAAAGACTACAGCGTCTGAGCGTGGGCCATTCCTTTTTTAATTATTAAAAAGTTTATAGCACATTTATATCGTATGACATGACCATGAAAGTGACCCTCTCAGTTGAAACAAATTTCTGACCCATAATTTTCTCCAGCAAATCGGCATATTAAAGCTGTTTGTATTTTCAAAGAACTTAAAATGTACACATACAGTTACTTGTCCGACTCATTGACACATTGTCACATATTACTAATTAATAATGTTTTTAGATATCAACGCTGATGACATATCAGGCCCACTGCGTATTTCTGGTCTGAGTGCACTCCAGCAGAGTAATGTAGTCCAGTAGTCAATGTTAATATTTAGATTTTTCAATCACTTATATGATATTTGAGGAAAATAATTGTATTCTGTGCTTTCCCCGCTATTATACCCGACCCAGTGATTACGAAAATATTGATGTACTTCGTTGAATAACTAATTGAATATTTTAACTTTAATATAATAACTCCTATCTAGTGAGGTCCCAATATCACCGGAAAACCCCTTAATTAAGAATATAAACAAATAAGTAAAGAGCCATAAAACATAAAAATAATTTACCATGGAACCTAATGTTTGTCAATTAGGATGTTTGAATATTAAAAAAATAATTTGTTAATTTATTATAATGGGTACCCACAGTAATGGGAAATTAAAATGTTTTAGCTGTTCATTAGGTATTCATTATTACTCTACAAAAAAAACGTAATTATTATTATACAAACTCTATTCTACAAACTATTCTACAAACAAAACGTAATTGTGGTAAATGAGGTATATCAGCTCGATATTGATCCAAGAATACTTCAGAAAAAGTTTCTTCCTTAAGAGTCATATAAACTATCATCACATCACTTAGAAGTTGATCGTTATTGTCTAATTCACTTTCGGAATAGGTTGAGCTGCTAAGTCTCCAAGTTTCTCGGTGAGGTACTATTATTTCTATATCACTTTCACTATCCGTTATCATTTTGAATGATATATTTTGTAAATTTATTCACAATAAAAAGGACGCTTTGCAGAGTTAAATTGTTTGTTAGAGTAACAAAGTAAGATTAAATATATATATAAATGTAAAAAATATGTAATTTACCACAGCTGTTTGTAATTTCGGCAACTGTTGTCTATCTTGCTCAATCCATTATGCGTGAACTAGCTATTAGTGAAACGGAATATTTTTCTTGGAAGAAATATCAATTTGTGAGACAGTTGCACAAAAACGTTTTTTATTTTTTATTATATTATTACAACTACCAAGAAATAACATAACTTCTTAGTACATTTACCAGTTATCTTTAAGTTTCAATCTAAATAACTCCCTACAAACATTTGGACATACTCTTAAAATATTGTTGATTAAAAAACTTGCATAAAAAAATTAAAGTGTTTTTAGGCATTACCTAGGAGGTGAAATAATTTATCTAGATGAAACTCACCGACATCAATAAAGGTTTGATGCCGCCCGTCAATTAAAAAATGCGTTTGTAGTGTCTAGAGGCGATTATTGTAATGGTATCTATGCAGGTCTACCAATGAACAAAATGACTCGCCTACAATCTGTATTGAATACCGCAGCGAGACTTATTTTCGGAATCTCTAAGTTCAGTCATATCACTCCACTACTTCAGGTACTACACTGGCTACGTTGAAATGAAATCGTACAAATGTTTGATGTGCCACATCTTTTGAAGGGATTTAGAAATAATATGCTAGTAAAAGATGTACATTTTGCTCAAAATTCTGTATCAAAAATAGCAAAGTGGTCCCATATTGTACAATCATACACATACGATCAAGCAAGAGGGGAAGACTTTTTCCAAATGCACAAATTAACAGATTGTCATATTTTCCCTGATAAACTTAGAAAAATGAAGGTCAAGGTTGGTGTTCAGCAGGACAGTAGGAACTACCATGAAATCTTTGGCAGATACTGTGGATGATATTGACGATAGGGCATCGCAGACTGCTGATCTTGTCTTATTTATAAATAAACTTATCGACAGTTTAAATGGCAGTTCTCTCAATGCTGATAGTATTATTTGTAAATACCGTTGTGGAGTCAGATTAACATCTCCCTACTGGAAATTTTGGCAGGAAGCTATTTCCATCTTAAAATCAGTAAAATTTGTAGATTCCTAAAACCAAAAAATATCAATACCACCTACAGTGCGTAACTGGATTACAACTCTGGAAGCAATATCATATTTGAGTAATAAATTACTTACATGTTATAAATTTACTTTTGTGCTTCCACGTAACCTTAACCAAGACCCCATTGAAAACTTTTTTGGCATGGTAAGAAGTCAGGGTGCACGTAACATTAACCCCTCTAGTTCAAATTTTATAGATGCTTTTAAGTCGCTTCTCATATCAAACTTATCTCATACTCGCTCCATTGGAGCAAATTGTGAAAATGATGACGGTGAAATTTTAGATTCATTAAAACTTTTTTTAACATCGGACATCGAAGTCACTCCTTACCAACAAGTTCTTCAAGACAGAAAAGTAGTCAATATGTTGCGGTTTGTAAATATATAGCTGGTTATGTGGCAAAACGGGCTCTATCTAAATTTGGATCTTGTTGTGAATGTAGACTGGATCTTAAATCTAAAATACAGTTACCGGGGCATAGTTTAATAACTTCTAGGGCATGTGGTCCAAATACTTTAATCCATCCAACAATCAAAATCTATAAAGTTTTTAATACCATTGTCAATCACTGCAAAAATAATTTACCGATTATTTGCCATAAGTTTCATGTTATGTCGAGTTTGAAGGAAATAGTACTATCTAAATTAAATCCAGCATGTTTATCTTGTCCAGCACATAGAGGCCATCTTTTTGATTTTATTGTCAACTTAGTATTACGATTATATATTTTTTCTTGGTGTAAACAAATGAACTTTCTATTAACTGGGCGAAAAAAATTAGAGTCTTGCATTGTTGATCCTCTCAAATTACAAGCTAGAAAGTCTTATAATAAAAGACTTAAGAATAAGAAGCGCAGATAATAAAGTAGATACATGCATACCCTTTTCTTCTTACCTGCCATATAAGCACTTCATTTCATTACTTAATAAGCTTATAAGTGCTTCCTTCTTGTTTTATTCCTAAGCAGCAGCCTAGAAATGTCAATGTGAAATAAAATAAATTATCCACCATTAATAATATTCTTTTGTTTCAGAATGGTGATTGTTGATGCCATGGCTCTTAATCTGCACGAAGAAAATATTTTTCATCCAGGAATAGCAGGGATCCAATGCTGATCACAATGCTGCACAATTTTTAAATAATACTCAATTGTTATTTTTGATAATCCAATATACTAACCACACATGTATATAATATTATTTTACAAGTGTCAGTTTTCTTTCTCGATTATTTCTGACGTATATAATAGAATCGAGCGATTTATTTTAACAGTAAAATAAAACTATTAAAAATGTTTTTAAAAATTTTTATTTATGTATTCCTATTCCATAATAAATTTATTGTGCAATATCAATATAAAATTGTTTTTTTAAATACAAGACAGAAAGATTAAATTGCGTGCTAATACTTGTATTTAATTAAGCAATTTTGTATTGATATTGTACAATACATATCAATATATAATGCAACGCAGTGATTTGAATTTTCGCGCCATCGTCAAGCTTCTTGTATGCCACACTAGACAGCGCTGCGATCGACGCCAAAAGTACTTAGATATAGTACCATAGTTTCCTGTCTAAATATATCTGTAGTCTGTGCATGAAATGTCAATTGGGAACTGGGACTAGAATTTGGCATGGGGCCTTGGTTAGATGTTAATTATTTTGCTTTTTATATTATTGGCTAATTTATATTTTTGAAAAATACATTCCCATCATACACGAAACAATATTCCTAGCAAATATGTTTTCTTC
Source organism: Micrasema longulum (assembly GCF_059751315.1). Classification (NCBI taxonomy): domain Eukaryota; kingdom Metazoa; phylum Arthropoda; class Insecta; order Trichoptera; family Brachycentridae; genus Micrasema; species Micrasema longulum. Next base: position 947,677 of record NW_028277708.1, read on the forward strand.
TGTATGGTATTCGCATAGTTCATTTTTTCCCGTATTTCAATATTGTATTTACAATATCTTTATACTCAAATTATAATGTGAAGTTACTGGAGATTTTACATATTTTTTTTATATTTTTCGCAATATGATCGTGACTTCATTGCCTTCTAAACGATGGCAGGAGTTTGTCGGAATAGATGGATAAGATCTTATCGTGCATTTGCTGTGGTTGGAGTCACAATATTCCTCATACAAATATATTTGGCCTACAAGTTTTTCGCTATTGACATTTCTAGTCAGTCTGATAATTCAGAGAAGTCATATTTACACAAGTCGTCTATTTTTATCGAATATAGAGAAAATGGGGGTGTCTCTGCTAGAAAAGCTAGAGACGGGTTGGTGGACGACGAAGATTCTGTCAGAGAAACAGGGTCTGTTAAAAAAAAACATCATTCTCATAAAGAGGTAGCGAAAATTTCACAAACTTATAGAAATAAATCATCTCTGCGGTTGGAAGAGTTAGATTTTGTCCCTCAATGTGAAATAAGGACTAAAGAGGCAATTTCTGCAATCCACCGTGCTAAAACTCAAAAGTGTAAACAGAAAATTGTGAATATTACGTGTGCAATACAAAGTGACAATTTTTATGAAAAGTATTTACCAAATAGTTGTCCAAATCACGAGAAAATTACCAAAAAGTCTCTCGGGTGCTTCAAAGATGAGAAAAACTTTCGCCTGTTGTCAGGATATTACGCCAACTATAAGGAAACCAACAGCCCAGAGTTGTGCACCGATATGTGTCTTCAGGGAGGATTTCCTTACTCTGGTGTTCAATACTCGTAAGTCTTTTTTAGATATTTCTAACATAATATATTAATTTATTATATTACTAATGTAATCATATTTATTTAATAACTTTGTACAATTTGTGGATTCTGTTATTGGTTCTGAGTTTCTACAATATATATTTTCAAATTTTAAAGATCACTTGATATACCTATCATTTTTTCTCTGCTGCGCTTGACATGTTTTTATACTTTTAAACTACTTTTAATTACTTTTAGAATTGCTTTTTAAAGCAATATAATGTGTCATTATTTTTGAAGATGTTTTTAAAATTAACTTAAATTTATTGTCTTATATTTCATTTAAAGATTCTTCTCATTGTTTCATTGAATCCCTTAAAATATGTATGTATATATGTATGTTTTTCCTTTTTTAAAATGTTTTTTTTTGCATCTGAGCATGTTTTTTATTATTTATTTTAATTATTACCTTTTAATTACTTTTGCAAAAAAAATTTCTTCATTTTGAATATTATTTATATTTGTAAATACTAACTACAAACTTTTAAACTACTTCCATTTTTGTTTTTTTTCCCTTCTCTTTTTGTACTTAAAAAAAATATATTAATTGATAACCTTAGATATAATTATAATATAATATGAAAACTTCACTGGTCCATTAGAGTCAAGTCTAACTGTAAACTATATAACTATGTAATTGTACTGTATGTTTCCTGAATAAAAGAAAATATTTTTTTTAAATATATATATGTTTTTTACTGTAAATATGTATGTAGAACTGTTGGCTACCCAAATAAAATAAAATACATAATTAAATAATAATAATCTGGGGCAGTCCAACGATCTCATCTCAAAGGGCGGCCCTAAGGTCTGAAGAAATATTAATTATTTCAATCGTGACCTAGCTTAAGTCAGGTATCTCAGCTATTGATGGGCTGTGCACACGGGCGCGAGTTGGACGACAAAGTATTTGCTTTGTCTAGCCTGTTAGTTTGTTTTGGTCAGTCAGTAGCACGTTCTCACTCATGCTACAGAAAAAAAACCAAAGAAAGAAAATTAATTCGCAAAACACACCTAAAAGATGGAAAGTTTTTTTTGTAAGAAAAACGATGACTCTGAAGCATCTTTTTTTTCCAAAATGAGGTTGAAAACAAGGTTCTTAGCTCGTTACATGATTTACGGGTAAAATATCCATATAAACTTTATTTTACGTCGCTGAGTCTTTGTTAGAAGGCAACTGACTTTTTTCCATTGTCAAATAAAAGACACGGACCACAAAGAACAGATGCTAGCGACCTAGAGTATATTAAATCATTTCGAGACACAGTTTTTCAATGCATTGGATATCTTATTTTGCCAGGGGTGCAAAAATCCGAAATACACCACTGGGGCAGTCTAACTTAAGTATTAGTATATTTTTGTAAATAAATACATTATGTATGTTATCAAATTATTTTGGGTATAAAAAAACTAAAACTAAATAAACTTTTGTATCGCAAAACTTCTTTTGTACAGTGGTTTTCTTATCTCATTTCTTTTCATATCTGCATTCATAGGAAACTGCATTGAATTGTGTGAATGTGTTGTCTTCATAATTTTCTACATTTTATGGCAATTTTATGAAGCAAATATGATCAGTTTTATGAGTAAAATGTCATATTACTTTGTAATAAATCTAACTTCAGATCTCTTTTATGATTGAGCAATGTATTGACCACCACACCATGGAGAGGAAAAAATATCAGTAGCAATAGATACCTTGTGAATTTGTACTCGCAAAATCGATAAGTTCTCCATATTAGATAAAGCGTCTTAGTTTGAATTACTTGATAGCTTGGCCACCACATACTGCACAGCACATCTGAGGACTTAAGTCTCCTTGGCAGTGCCCACGTACAAGGAAAAATTGCTCGTTGCCAAACAAGAAAAGCTGCCCGAGGGAGCTCTCTGTAATCTGGTTTGCATCTTTGTGCTGAAATAAGGTAATCCAGAAGTACATATTATGTTTTTCTGGATTACCTTCTTTCAGCACTGACTGGAATGAAATTGATAAGACATGATCAATTCGCCGAAATGATTACAAAACTTTGGCCAATGATTCTACCCAAAATATGACTTCAACAAAAACCTGCAAACTTGTTTAAAATTATAATAAGCTATTTCTCCAATTTAATTACTTGATAGTGAATTGTCAATTTATGTTTTTTCATTTCTTATTCTCATTTAAAATTTATTGCCAGGACGGAGTGTTTTTGTGGAGAAAACCAACCGCCATCTGCATCCAAGTTGGCGGATTCTTCTTGCAACATGAAGTGTCCGGGAAACCCTCGACTACTCTGTGGAGGCTATTTCACTATGAACATTTATCAAACTGGAATTACGAGTAAGTACCAAAATATGTTTTCATAATTTGTAAATCTAGTCAATGTTCATCTCAGATTTATTTATATTTTAGCATTCTTATGATTCACTGAAATATTTCAATTATGGGTCTATTTTCTTTTGGTCTTAAATACCTAATTGTGTTAGAAAATGGGAAACAAGTTATAGTAGAGTGTAGTTTGGATCTCGGACCTCCTAAACCAGAGTCCACAACACTAGCACGAAACCACAACCCATCTAACATTATACTTGAATCTTGACATTTATCATACATAATTTTACCACTCTGACACCTAAGTGATCAATGTTTTTTTCAATTCCTTCAAGACTGTAATATTCTGCTTTTTTGATGTCCTGTAATAACTTTTTTAATGTTAACTTTATTTCCAGTTCTAACCTTCCTTTCAATTTATCTTTACTGTTACCTTTTTCTTTAATGGCGCTACAGCCCAAATCGAGCCTTGGCCTCCTTCAACTTTTGCCTCCACCTCCGCCTGTCCTCAGCAACCATTTTCCAATTTGCATCTTGTTGAAGCTATGCTGCATCTTTTTTTTTAAGTCATCCTCCCACTTCAGTCTAGGTCTTCCAATCCTTCTTTTACCCCCTGGATGTCCAGTCACGACTCTCTTAGTTACTTGCGCATCAGGCATTCTTTGTACGTGTCCAACGCATCTCAACCTGAAGCTTAATCACAAATAACTATCGACGTGCTTAAAAACATTCTAAGAATTTGAGCGATCACAATGAACAATAATGAACATGCTTAAGTTATCGCAGTCATAAGTCAACGCGTGTGTAATCTCTAAGTCAACATTCATTTTGGTTTGTTTTTTGTTTTCCTCGTAAATAAATACAGTTCATTGGCAAAAAATCGGCGTTTACTATAAAAAATAATACAGTATATTGCATTTGCAAAATAGTAAGGAGTATCTAATACAAAAAAGTGAACATTCAATTACAATTACTATGGCGACTGCTTTTCTTGACATTTGGCCTGCCAACCGCCAGCTAAATGCAATAAATAGCATGATAAATTATAAATAAATAAAAATAGCAGTTTTGGAATATTTTCCATATTTACACTGGTGAAATTCAAATATGTGATTGCGTAGCAGGATTATACATCGCGAAACATAAATATTTTGACAGGTGTTCACGGATGTTCCATTGTGATCGCGAGTACGATAAACAACCGCAGTGATAAATTGTTATCACATCGCTTATTAGCACGTCGATAGTTATTTGTGATTGAGCTACTGAGCAGTTTTATGTTGATTGAGATACTAGGGGCTTCATATAGGCATATTCCATATTACCATCCCTAGTAAACATATTCTCCCAATTTTCCATTTTTTTACCTTTTTATCAAATTGTACATTCATCCATAATATACATGGTGTTCTTTAAACCCTGTCACATCCGAAACCACGATGATCAGTATGAGCAAGAAGACATATTGGCACATTAAAATAAATTTTTCAAACGAATAAAGTTTAAAAAATTAAATATTAAAAAAACAAATGGTTGCTAACTTCTGCAGGTGAGAAACGAGGAGGGGGTGGGGGAAGTCTGACACACTGTTAACCGCGTGGCCGCGCCCCCCTCGCTTCTCCCCCTACAGAAGTGAGCAACCATTTGTTCATTTTAATATTTTATTTTTACAAATTTTCTTCGTTCTAAATATTTAAAAAAATATTCCAATATGTCTTCTTGCCCATACTGATCATCGTAGTTTCCGATGTGACAGGGTTTAAAGAACACCTGTATATGTAAATCAATACAACAGAAGAAAAAAAACAGTCTATCTAATCTACATATTTATTCTCTTTTTTACAGAATTTAGTCCTCAAATAGCTTCTGTAACAACAGACAGCACCACAACACCAGTGCAAATTGTATTTCTATTAACTTTAAATGGACGTGCAATGAGACAAGTTAGAAGACTAATTAATGTTCTTTATGATACCAAACATTATTTTTATATCCACGTCGATGCAGTAAGTTATTAAGAATCGAGTATTTTCAATTATCAGATTGTTACTGGATTTTTGATGACTTATGTTCTTTTTCAGAGACAAGACTACCTTTATCGTGAACTTCTACACCTTGAAAAACAATATTCAAACATAAAACTGGCAAGGAAAAGATATGCTACTATCTGGGGTGGAGCATCATTACTAGAAATGTTACTTGAATCTATGAATGAATTATTGACACTGAGTTGGAAATGGGATTTTGTAATAAATCTTAGTGAAAGTGATTTTCCCGTTAAATCCGTTAGCAAGTTGGAAGAGTTTCTGTCAGCGAATAAAGGAAGAAATTTCGTCAAATCCCACGGACGAGAAGTACAGCGCTTCATACAAAAACAGGGTTTAGACAAAACATTTGTAGAATGCGACGCACATATGTGGAGAGTTGGGGATCGTCGGTTACCCTGGGGGCTACAGGTAGACGGGGGAAGTGATTGGGTCGCCTTGGATCGTAAATTTGTTTCCTATGTCGCCTCACCACAAAAAGACATTCTACTTTCTGGTTTAATCACTGTTTTCAAACATACTCTTCTGCCCGCTGAATCTTTCTTCCATACAGTGTTGCGAAATTCTAAGTTTTGTAATACATACATAGATAATAATCTTCATGTTACTAATTGGAAAAGGAAATTAGGATGCAAGTGTCAGTATAAACATGTGGTTGATTGGTGCGGCTGTTCTCCGAATGATTTCCGGGTGGAGGATTGGCCCCGCCTACAAGCAACTGAACAAAGACAATTGTTTTTTGCCAGGAAGTTTGAACCGGTAATCAATCAAGCTATTATCTTAAGAGTTGAACAATGGATCAGTGACTCGGTGGAAGAATTAGTACCCAACTTGGATGCGTACTGGCAAAGCATTTATCATTACGCAGATCTCAGTCCACCTCCTGATGATAGTTTGATCACTATCTCCGCCAGTATCACCAGGCATAATGCCAAAATGTTATCTGAAGTCGGTTGTAGTATATCACCAGGAAAAATATATGAAGTTAATAGCTATCACTTTGGTGATATCTTTAAAGGAAACCTAGTCTTACACGAAGCTGATCTAGAAGGACAGGGGTCAGTGAAATTAGAAACATGGTTTAAACATCAACATCACTTGCAACTTAATAGATCTGCCAAACTTTCATCTCGCCTCAAAGTTTTAGCTGTCAGTTCTGAATTTGATCAAAAAGAGCAAGTCTTCAGAAATCTTGCGCGAACACTCGGTCCCTTTTCTGAACCTTCTCTTATGTATCACTTTGTGCCTAGTGTCGATGATCCAATGTTGGCCAGTAATATTTCCGCATTATGGTTAGACCCAGCTGGAAATATAGCTGACTTTATTGAAATGTTAGTAGAGGAAGGTAATGTTATAAACTTTATAAAACCAAATCTCAAAACCCCTCTTCTGCCTGGGATTTGGTCTGTTAAGATTATAGAAGACAAAAAATTTATCGCACAAACCCAGTTTTTAATATCTCCTTTACAATTTATGTCTGGAAGTGAAGTGTCTCAACAAGAAATACCTATGTTACACAGTGGATCTGTTACCGGATATAGAGACATTACCAATAGCTTAAATTTTATTAAACCTTTTCTTCCCGCAGAGAAGGATAGAATTGCTGCACAAATAAAATCTGATTCAAATGCTAAAAGATTTGGATTAGACTTACACGAGTGGATAGATGGACTTGTTTCAAAATTTTATAGTGTTTTAGGGACATGTCTTATTACTAGGAATATAGAAAAATTTCAGTGCGGACAAATAATTATCGAACCGTGTCACTCAACAGTTTGGAGTTCATTCGCCCCAGATCCTAAAGCATTCAAAGAAAAAAATTACAGAAACATAGGATCGTAATTAAAAAAACATTTGTGTGAATCTTCCAAGAAAGTTTTCTGATGGATGTTTAATGCAATTTATTTTTTAAGTTCATTCAAAGAAATGTATGTATCTATATGTAAATATTGTATTTTTTAATAAATTTATAATATTTCATTGAATTTCATATCATTTTTTAATTCACTATATTATATATGTTTTGATTAATATAATTTTATGAAAAAATATGTTGGTAATTTAGAATCTATTTATTCATTTATTTATTTATTCATTTTTTTCCATTATATACAAAGATTAATAATAAAATAATGTGACCTCACTGGGGTTAGGTTATTATCACATGTGTATTTACAAATCCTGATAATATTACCAAAAAAACATTGTCTTTCTATATCTCTGATTTGTTGTATATTTTCATACATAATGTATACATGTCAAGAGATGTAATCAATATAAACAAATAATTACTAAATGTCTCAGTGTAACTTTCATGTAAAAATGATTAAATATTTTTAATTGCATTAGGGTGGCCAACCTTTTTTTTGTAAAAATCATCATTTTTACGCCACATTCATGCATTATATAACAATTTTCATATTTATCCAATTTCTTTTATGTAAAAATACAATATCTTACATACGTAACCAAAAGTATGGACCTTATGTTTTATTCTTAAGTAAATCATTTAATTTTGATGAAAACATTTTTTTTAAATGTTATTTATTAGAAATTATTTCTGATTGGTTACTTTTTTCTCAAATAAGTTTCTCGAATTCGTGGTGTATATACATTTATACATACATGCTTTATACAACTTTGTATACATTTTCTATTCACCATGTCATTCCCTTATCTGCACCTGCGGTGCTATTCTGAACCACTCTCGCGACCGTAGACAACACTTTTATCTCGCATATTTTGTATGTAAAGCTTTTTCTACAGCCGCAAGAGCATTTAGAATATCACCCCTGGTGGTGTATAGGGCCTATTGGTACATCAATCGCACTATATCTCGATCATATTTTTTATACATAAAGGCAAGGTCATCAGTCTTACGTATCTGGTGCCAATCCAGAGACTATGAAATGTCGCAGTGTAAAAACATCATTTTTTAAATAAATATTTCATTTTAACGCTGTCTGGGCATCCGAACCGAGACAGAATGCCCAATTGAACTACAAGGTGGACCATATCTTTTTTTTATTAGATACAAAAATATTTATGTTTTAATATAATTAGAACCATTTTACAATATTTTTAAAGAAATGTTAGCATGGTTTATGTTGTCCTATTTTTTTTAAAGGCAACCAGTACTCCATTTTACTTTTCTCTCATATTTTTAATATTAACCACTTCTTCAGACTTTAAGTTGTGTAAAAAGTGGCTATGATGTAAGCTCTCTTTAGTAAAATATATACTTGTTGTATTTTATTTTATAAGAAAAAATCTATTTGAATCAGTATTACATAATCATAATTTTATGATAATCTTAAAAAGTGTTTTACTTTTCATTTTTAATTATGTTTGTTTACGAAAGCTTTTAGCATTCTACCTTTAGAATATTATTTTTTATAGTCTACCGGTTTCAGCATCATTATTGTATCTATCAAACAAAATTCCACTCAAAACTATGTGCTACAAATAGATAATAGAAAAAAAGACAGATTGGTAAAATATAAAAATCACATTGGAAGATAGGTATCTCAATATATTGTGTAGATGGATTTTATGTTTGATAAGGAAATAGAATGGTCATTGGCAGATTTAAGTTATTATGTATTTTTAAAATGTCTTAAGTGATAGATGATGAACTCTAACTGGTATACTAAAACTAATAATTAAGAGGCTTAAGTTTTTTTTTCAAATATAAATAACCCTAACAAGGTTATTTTGTACTACTAACTTAACATTAAATGTAAAACTGCATTCTTACATTTTTGGATAAATTAAAACAAATTAACTGTACTGTATAGATAGCTACTATATTGTAATTCATTCAAAAATTTCAGATGGTTTTTTTTTTTTTATTTCAACCTAAAATGAGAAACGACGTAAAGTTTTGTTATATTAACATTAATACCCCCTCCCCCCCATCCCTTTTAACTAATGCTATTCTTCCCTGCTAAGCCTGAAAGGCGTAATTAACCACTTCACTAAGCCAACAAGTTATTTCTGCTTCACAAATATGAAATATTCTCTTGTGAAACAAATGTTTAAAAGAGAATTCAGATTGGCAAAGCATAAAACAGTAATTTCCTGTAAAATTAGCAATTTAGCAGATACGTCTTTTAACCTTAGCTAGTTTAGTAATTCGGCCCCTTAGAGTAGGAGAAACGTAACATGATTTTGCCTACTTTACAGGAGATACAAATACAAAACAAAACAGATTAATCAAAAAGTAAAAAATTTACCTGTTTTTAAACAATTGTCATTTTTACTAGTTTTTTATTTGTTAAAAAATAAGTTAAAATTTTACTGCTTTTTAAACCTGTTTTTGATCTCCTGTAAAGTAGACAAAATCCAGATATGTTTCTCTGATTCTAGGGGGCCGAATTGCAATTGGTTTCTGTAATATCTCTATTAATCTATTGCATCAATATTTTATTTTATAAATGCCACATTAAATTTAACCATTGTGTGATTTAGATTACTTTAAGTATTCAAATATTGATCAAGATATAACACACTGATTTGCATCTCGATGAGGAAATAATTATTGATCGAAGGATCTAGCATTTTCAAGCACAAGGTAAAGAAGAAATAAACTGCATTCGAAATGGTCATATTTCCCCTGGCAGATTAAAATTTATTTTAATAGTTTGTATTGTTTACAAAACCGTTACACACTTACTTTTTTATTTTTAGATTTACCAACATTATTGTAAATATATTTTTTATTTAAAGAACTGTTAAACTGTGCCATTTTTTTTTCTCAATAAATTTATTTATTTTATCAATACATTTTATGTTTGTTTAAATTGAAAGGATTTTTATTAACAAAAATATTATTCCACGGGAGGGTTAAGCTCAGAGGACCTCAAAAGAGATCGACATATCAAGTAAGTTGCCGTTTTGAAAATAAATCATCTCCTTTATCTATTTTTTTAAAACATACATTATTCTTTAATTCCCTTATCACTGACGATCACAACCGTTGTACAAAAGAAGAAACTGATACATCTCGGTTTAAAAACATAGCAAAGTAAAAAGAAAATTGCGTTTTTTCACTGAACTGAATATTTTATAAGGAGTATCAGTTTGCAGACCACAAAATGTAAAATGGATTACATCTTTTATTGGAAAATAAATATTTCATTGGCATAATCTAAAATTTATTTATTTTTATTTGAGAACTATAGGAAGCATATAAAAATGTGTCTTTGTTAAACAATTTTTATTTATCTATAATTTTCAGTTTAAATTCATGCAAAATACATAATATTTTATTATTCATTTAAAGGTACATAATAAATACAATCTTTATTGTTAAAATGTTATCTCATTGAAATTATCTGTTTTTTTCCTATATCTACCAGCTTATAGAAGTCAGCAGAGATGTGAGAACGCCAATATCGACAGCGCCCCCAAACAATAGCAGGGAAATTAGGTGAACTAATTCCTTGTAAAATTCTAGCTACAGCTCTTCCAGTAAATGTGCAGTCACGATATGTCGCCAACAATCCACGCACATCCATAGTTACTTGCTCCTTATTCACAGGTCTCTCATCTAGTTGTAGGTCAGATTGCAATGACGATTCTCGTGCAAAATAATTTCTAATTATTTCTTTTAATTGATTAGAATGTTCAGTATACGTAATTTCATCTTTATTTAGTGAACACTGAAATATTGATGGGAAGGATACAGAGAATAAAGCTTTAGAGACTTCTTGAAGTTGATGTAACATGGTTTTTTCTTGAAGTTGCGTTCTTTCAAATAATGAATCAAGAGCAGCATCCAGTTCCGTGGATGTCAGATCACCCGGTGATTTCACTCTGAAACCAAGAGTATTAAACTCTACCCGCAGTAAGGACTTTTTTGGCAAACCATTTTGCTTATCCCATTCCAAGTTCTTCAAATGATATTTTACTACACCACTCTCCCAACCAATAGCCGCTGCAACTTCTATAACACAAAATTCCAATATCCCATTTTTATCCAACGCAACACCTCTGTTCTTCTGCAACGCAAGAGCCATAGCAAGGGGAGGACATTTCTCCGCAGCTTTGAGTAAGGGAGCCGGCCCACCATATGATATAATTTTACACATTATGTAAACATTACTCAAAACTTTTGCAAATTTGTTTGAATGCAATTCCAAATAACATAGTAAAGTAGCTATATTTTCAGATGGTATATCAAGTTCACTTACCGTTTCATCAACAGAAAATGCTACTTCGTGACCTCGGCACTTAAGTGTTTTGCCACCTCCATCAGTAGACTCGTTGTTCATCATTTTTGTACACCCACATGGCAAGAATACCTTTTGCAAAAGTTTTCTAATTACATGTCGCTCTATAGAGTTCGCGTGAATGTGACGTAATAGCTCATCTCTATCCTTAGATTCGCGATCTATGAAAACATGACAGTGGGCAGGTAGACCATCTCTCCCCGCTCTACCCACTTCCTGAACATAAGATTCAAAACTTCCCGGCATATTATAGTGTATAACTCCTCGAATATCAGACTTATTGATACCCATTCCAAAAGCTACAGTTGCTACAACAATTCTGAGCTCTCCACTCATGAAAGCTTGCTGCACTTTACGCCTTTTAGCAGCCGACATACCAGCATGATATGATTCCACAATCCAACTGAATCTCTTACGCTTTTTATTTCCAACACTCTGACATTCCTGAGTTAATGTCGGTCGGGATCCTTGCATTGAAGATCTTATAAGACTGGCTACTCTTTCACATTCATCTCTTCTAATGCAGTACACTATTACTGATTTACATTGCGAAAATCGTTCAGATTCTAGAAGTTCCAAGAGATAATGATCCCTTTGTGAATCTCTGGAAACTGTTAAAATAAGATTATCAGGTAAAGGTTTATTTGTTATAACTCCGGCAATTCCATCAGTAATTTCCAAGTGCTGTACAATTTCATTAATGGTAGGTTTAGTGGCTGTAGCTGTGAGACCCAGCACACAATTTACACCCATCTTTTCTCTCAGAACACGGCATATCATCAAATAGCTTGGACGAAAGTTGTGGCTCCATTGAGAAACACAATGTACTTCATCGATACATGCAAATGCAATTGGTGGCAACTGTCTTAATATTGCACCAAACCCAGTAGATTTTTCACCAGCAACTATAGCTTCTGGTGAAATCAATAAAATATGGATATTGCCATTTTTTATGAGATCGATTATTTTTTCACGTTGAGTAGGCGACTGATTTGTGTGTAAACATGCTGCATGTAAAAAATCAGGCATACTTGTAACTTGGTCTTCCATTAAAGATACTAAAGGAGAAATAACAAGAGTAATACATTTATTATACTGAGCATAAAGATATGCGGGTAATTGATAACATAAAGATTTCCCACTTCCAGTTGACAGTGTGACCAAAGTTGAGAGCCCACTGAGAATTCTCATAACAGCTACCTCTTGACCATTCCTAAAGTCATCATGTCCAAATAAATTTAGAGCCTCCTTTACTTCTTTTGGTGTACCAATCAACATTCCCCCAGATAATAATTGGAAGACAGGTTCAATTTTTGTTTTGGCAGTAGTTGTAGAAGTTAAAGGAGTAGAAAGTAACTTAATAAATGATTCTGGTATCAAATGAGTTTCTTGTAATGTTGTGGATACAGAAGACTGACTAGGTTTCGCTTCATCTAGTACTGAATATTTTTTCTCTATGCATTCATATATAATATTTTCAGATATCCTTGGTATTTTTTCAGTATCCTTTAACAATTCGGCATCTTGGAGCGATATGTATGGACTCTTTTCTTCTTGACACTCATTTAGTTCCAATAAATCTGAACCTCGTCCGGCTGTGCAGTACCGAGACATGTGCCCTGGTTGGTTACACTTGAAGCACTTTAAAATACCTCCTTCGGGAAACTCAGGGGTATTGTGAAGCATTTTTTTTTTATTTTTCCATTGCTGTTTTTTGAATTTTGAAAAGTTCATGGTTTTTTTACCTCTAGCATAAACTTTTTTTTCTAGATTTATACGAACGAAATTATCATTTAAACTACCATCATCTATTTTCTTTTGCATTTTTTCCGCTTCACTTAAACTTTTTGTTTTTCCTTTTTTACTCTTGCCTTTTATTTCTTCGGGAATATCTAAAGCAGCAGCTAAACCATCTACTAAATTAATCTCTTTTAATACTGATGATTTAATTGGGAAACGTGGCAAAGATATTTCTTCTTCACCTATATCATAATTTTCAAATTCAGTTTTTACATCTGCAGAATCTTCAGGATATTTATTTTCTGAAACTGTAGAATTCTTCTTCCTAGTTCTTCTGGCTCTTGTATTGACCTTTTTTTCTTTTATGTTTTCATCACATTCGCTATCAGATGTGAGTCTATGCTTTTGGTATTCCTTTTTAGATCGGGTTTTTTGTTTACTCTCTTTTACCAAGTCCTGACTTTTTGCATTATTTTTTTTTCCTTTGGCCAACCCTTTTTTCTTATTTTGAATTGCTGATTTTCTTTTCTTTCCCTCAGATTTTTTTTCTAGTTTCTCTTCTGACACAACACCTTCATTTGAATTTTCTTCAGGTATAAACTCAAGTACCCGAGAATCTACTTTTGATTTGATAGAATTTTCTTTTCCTTCGTTATCAAGTTTGAATCTTTTAACAACTGGGCGTATTTTTCTGTATGTATTTGGCTTACTATTGGTTTGTTCAGCTTCAGATTCACTGTTTTCTACAAAATCAGATAGGCAAGAATCATTGGTAGAAGGAATTAATGGGCAAACTGCCAGATTCTTTAAGCCATAGGCTGCAGACATGTTTGTGTTGGTAAAATGATTAATACTTTCGGTTACAGATACGGATACATTCTGAGAGAAATCTAAAGATTTAGAAGTATCGGCTCCATCATTTGGAAGTAAAAATGCATCACTGCATCGACTGAGCCAACCGGGGTTAATATTTCTAACCGTAGATATATTTTTCGTCATAACAATCTGTATTGGGTTTACGGTATTGATATTTGTAGTATTGCTCCTGTTCACTTCTAAATTATGTTTGATTTCTGTTGATATATTTACATCGATTTCTTTTGTGTCTAGAGATTCACTTTGGGATTCGGTTTTGTTTTTTTCCTCAATGTGAACTATTTTCGATTTACAAGAAGATAATGACTTTCGTGGATTTCTCTTATTGAATGTGCATCCTTTAAACAATTCTGATGATATATTTTTTTGAAACCCTTTAGTTATCATCACACTTGTTTTCTTGGGTTCAACTTTTTTCTTATTTAAGTGATTTCCCCAAACTCTATCAGAGAGTTGTGGCTTTTCACTTGCGCACATCAATTTATCAATTTGATCAGCTGTTGGTATTGCATGAAAGACGCTTTCTTCACTCAAGTGGTCAGAATTCATTTCTAAAGCATTGGACACATCAAGTTCGCTGAATGTTATATTAGTTTGTTCCGTATCCAGGGAGATATCCATAAGTGAAGATTCGAGAATTTCGGATTTCATGTTAAAGTAATACTTATATGCATATCGCACTTCGTGGGTGGCTTCTTTAATGTCATACTTTGAGGGGACACGACCATTTTCTTTGACAAAGTCTCTCTCCCACTTTTTGACAACTGATTTATACTTAAAGTATGTTTTATTTTCATTCATATTTAAAGACGTGTCCATGACAGCATATTTTTTTAACTGATTTGACACCGGAGGCTACTTGCTAAACTGGGCTAGTTGAACTATATCGATCCGAATAATAGCCTATTTTAGTATATAACACGCTTATAAGGGGTTAACGATTCGACTCTGACTATTAGTGACTATTAGTTCAAATGACGTTTGAAGATTAACTTTACTTTGACGTTTATTGGTTATATGATTTCAATCCCGCGTATTTTTCGTAAAAATCATAGACCACGAACAGAGTGAAATAGTAATGTAAACTTCATGCTACGAACGTCTGTCTGCGTCTGTCACTTTTATGTAATGTGTTTTGCTAATTAATACATTTGATGCTCTATGTACTGGTGGTGATTCTTATTTTCTCTCTACATTAATTCAATTCAATTATTTTTTTAAAATACAACATATACATTACAAACATATATTCAATACGTACATATTATAAAAAAGAAAAAAAATACACGAAAGAGACTCATGTCAAAGTAGTAGGAGAATCCTGCTCCGGAAAACCCCTTCGGATACATGGAACAGATCAATATCCAGAGCGATGTTGTTTAGCATAGCGGTAGCCCTTCCAACAGGCATAACCATAGGCAAGTTGGTCCTGAATATCGGAATATGAAACAATCTATGCTGACGCTGTCTTAGGCAATTATCAGGAACATACAAACCAATGCTCATCATAATCTCAGAATTATCGATCATACCGCGCAACAATCGATAAAAATGTGTAGTCAAATACACATTCTTTCTAGTCTCTAAACTGTTGTAGCCAAGCATACCCTGGAGAAACTCGGTCGAGTAGAACCAAGGATAATACTCGCACTCTCTCATTTAGAGATATCTCAGAAACTTCTTTTGGATTTTCTCTATCACAAGAGAGTACTTCAGTTCACGTGGCCCCCAAATCATCGAGCCACTCTTAAGTCTACTTCGCACCAAGGAGTTGTAAAGAGTTCTCAGTACGCGGGTATTTTCGAAAACCCTGGCAGTACGCAGAACAAATCCTAACATCTTTAATGCATTACACATAAAATGTCAGAGTGCTCACAAATCTAACGCCCAGATCCTTAACATTCGATGTTCGCATCAGATTCTGGTCATTCATTTTGTAACGAAAAAAACGAGTTTTTTGGACCCTAGTGAAGGACATGATCGAACACTTGGAAACATTAAACCTAAGTTTGTTTCGCCTTCCCCATTCAGATATATTTGATATATCCGCTTGGAGAAGACGAAAATCGTCAGAAGTTGTCACCTTTAAGAACAGTTTGAAGTCATCTGCAAAGAACAGAAAACGCAAGTTCAAAATTACATTTTTAATATTATTAATGAAAATTGAGAACAACAATGGGCCCAGGTTAGAGCCTTGCGGGACACCCGAGAAAGTATGGAATAGACACTAATACGAATAGACAGTAGGAGACGTATTGGTTTCTGTTTTGGAGGTAGCTCGCCATTAATTTTAACATACCATCTGAGAAACCGAACTCATACAGCTTATTTAATAAGACATCATGGTCGACAGTGTCAAAGGCCTTGGCGAAGTCATTATATGAACAGTCTACCTGATGTCCTACATCCAGAGTTTCCGTGACGTAGTTTGTAAAAACTATTAGATTGGTTTCAACCGAGCGGCCTTTCCTGAACCCATGTTGTTCATCAATAATAAATAGCTTTACTCGGGAAGTGACGATTCTACATATGATCATTTCAAATACCTTCGCTGGTGCAGAAAGAACAGCTACAGGTCTGTAACTTTCTACTGATGACTTAGATCCACTCTTATGTATAGGTGTTACTTTTGACGTCTTCCATGTTTCTGGGAAGATCCCCGTATTAAAAGAAAGATTATACAAAAAACAGGGGGGTATTTTGATCAGTTCCACACAACCTTTTAGGAAGAATGTCGGAATAAAATCTGGTCCAAGAGAATTAGTATTACTTATTTTTTTAATAGTGTCGGCCACATCCTTCTCATTTATATTTTGAACATCAATAAACTGTGCACCGGTCTGTAAACATTGCTTAGCAATATTAACTTCCAGAAGCGGAGGATTATTGCTATATACTGTTAAAATTTGTTTTGTTATGTACATGTTAAAGTTTGTTTAAAATTACCTGCAAACGCCTCAGCTATATTTGCACCCTGTACCAATTTTTCGCCCCATATCATGGAGTCCACGTTCCCACTATCCGCCTTTTTTGACCTTATGTAGTCCCAAAAGGTATTCGGATCATGAAGAATGTAGCTTTCTATGTTGGAAATGAACTCCTGCGCCAATCGAATGCTACGTCTTACGACAGATCTGTAACACCCAAACATCTCATAATCACCGCGACAGCCAGAAGCTTTCCACTTTTTATGATAGAAATGCTTAGTCTGTATGTTTCTATTAACCATTTACATGTATTAGTTTCTACACCAAAATAGTATTCCAAACACTCTCGTGGCCGTATTATATCTTGTATTTACATACAAAATACACGAGAAAACTGTTTTCTCGTGCCACGAGAGCAGTTCAGAATAGCACCCCAGTTTATTTTCAATACGCACCTAATATTTCATTAGGCATTGATTTAATGGACTTCAATGTTATTTTTGTTGGTTATTCGATTAATAGTTTATACTTCATAACAGTGTTTAATTTATCGTGAAGGTACGATTAAGAAATCAATACAGACAAGAAAATAAGAGATAAAATAAACTTTTTTCGTAGTTTAATTGGTAATCAAACCTGTAACATAGTGCTTAGTAGTACAATTATTTACCATTATTTTGTCAAGTCAAATGATCACGATAGCAACAAAAGAACGATTGAATATTCATTTTAAATCAGAAAATTAGTTAATAACAATGGCAGCCTGTAGTGGTTGAGAAGCTTAACTTTTGACTCACGCACGGAAAGTTCCGGTTTTGATTCCCGGTAAGAACACAAAAATGGAATAATTCGATTTTTTTCAAGCCTGGGTGTTCTGTGCTGTAATTCACCACTGTAAATGGGTATCTTTACCTTGTGTGCTGCGAAAAAAGAACCATAGCAATTCATGAAATTTGGAGCTCAGTTGAGTTCAAACAATACATAAAGTATGTTAGCTAGATTTATAAAAGAAGAATTTCATAAGCGATGTATTTTTTTTTCTGGCTTTATTTACCTCACTGCTGGGGTATTCTAGCCAATATGTGATGTTTTTTGTTGTTTTTGTTCAAGTACGCATATTTGTTTAAATGACCTACTGTTATGAGGATTTTAATGAGGATTAGATTTTTTTTTTTTTTTTTAATCCATCGGCTGTGCTTCGATCAGAATAATGCGACTGTAAATACGAAAATACATCGCAAATGAAAAAGATAACCCGTTTAAATTTTTGCCCTATCGAACATCTTTTTGCTGTAGTAAATTTAGTATGAAAATATAAATATTATTGTACGAAAAAACAATTTTGCCGCACAATATATCGACTAACTTATCGTCTAACCGCAAAAAAAAATCATTCTCTTTGAAATCACGGTTATAAAACAAAATTATTTTCCCTAAAGGTGGGCAAAAAAGTATTTTTTTTTAAACAATCTACGAAACATTGCTTTAGTTCTTGGCTATGCCGCACGATGGGTAAACTAGCATGTAAATAAAAATAATAATATGCTAAAGCAAGATGGCGGTAGTGTAGTGTGTGTCATTTGTAGAGAAATCATGCCAGATCGGTAATATTCTGCGAACACAATTAGGTTAAGGTCCGTTAATCGAATTCTTATTTTATAAAATAATTGAATATAGTAAAAAGTGGCATTTAGTTACGTTTTATTGTGAGATTATTGAAATGCATTTTAATTGTCATTTTCTGTTTCAGGTTTTTAGATCTCAAACTAACCTTTCTTATGTACACACGAATTTACAAGACATGTAACTTGTCAAAACTATTCCACCTTAAATCATAAGCTTAAACTGAACACAATGTCAGACAAAGAAAACCAAGCCCTCGAATGTATGAGGCAAAAGCAATGGATTCAAGCATCCCGAATATATGATCAAATAATAGGTACCAGCTTTGATTTCAAAGTACCCCGAGAAAAGCATATATCATGGTTAATGAATCGCACAGAATGCAACTTAGAATGGTCGCTCGTGAGCGGCGGATCCCGCCACGAAGCAGTTATTCAGGACTGCCGAAAACTCATCAAGATATTGAACGACTCTGACACTTCCAATATCGGAGCTCGAGTCCGGAGGCGTCTGGTGCATTCTTTGTTCAAAATGAAACGATATATCGACGCCGAACAAGCCTGTCGGGAGTGGATGACCTCGACCGTCGGACCCCACAACAATCCAGATATGTCAAAAACTCTGGAAAGGTTAAGAACCGTGTTGCAGATGGCTAATGGTCAAAAAAATAACCAACGGATATCCCAACAGAGGCTGGATGAAGAGATGCTTTGTTTAGACGCAAAGCTAGAAGAATGGGCTGTTAGCCTTCAAAATGCCGACAAGAGCAAAAAATCAGTTCCTGTCACAATCAGTCAGAAAACGGTTGTTCCAGGAGCTAGTACTCCAGATGCCCAAGTGAGTAGAAATGCCGCCGAATCTAAATGTAACAATACAAATGAGGTGTCACCCAACAATGTTCTAAATTTTCAGAAACAACTGGAAGTTGGTAAACAATCTGAAGCGCCATCGTGTTCTTACTGTGCTATGACTTTTAGTGACCGTGCCGCTCTTCGAGCTCATTGCTCTACTCACGAGCACCAAACTATTATCATGTCTGACGAAGGTTAGTATTACTTTCAGTATATTTTGTCACTTATACACTTTTTTCCCTTATTGTTCTTACATATTATGTGTTATGTGCATGTCGCAGATAAAGTTTAGTGGATATTTTTAATGTGGTAAATTAATAGTCTGATATTTTTTTAAGTGAACTGTGCATGCTTAAACAAATTATTGATACCCAAGTACTCATAGAAAAAAAGATTTTTTAAAGTCGTTATACACTAAAATCATATACAATTGAAAATTATCAATTTTAGCTTTGACCTCTTGTTTACTATTTTGACCAATTATTTTCTCTCTTCGGGTGAAGTGATCACTGCTAAAAATGTGTTTTATTTACATGATTAATGCAAATCCAAAAATAAATATCAGAAGTCAAACTAAATCTACTAAAATCCATCCTACAAAAAAATATATCTTTAATTAATTTGTCTCAAATTTTAATACTTAATGTCATTAAAATATATAGCTCGTAAAACCTAGGTAGGTCAAGTCAATATAGAATTACCATGATATGTATTAATTTTACTTTAGTTCGGGGTATTAATGTATCATTTTAAGTGAAGTTTTTTCATTAAAAAAATTATTGAAAATTTTTCTCAATACATAATTTTAAATACTAAGAAATAGAAAAATTACCACAAAAGTCTGTCCAGATTAGTGTTTTAAAAATGAATATGAAATGTATATGAATTGTTTATAAACACATATTTATGTATTCATTTGCATATTTATTTAATCAGTAAATTATTGAATTGCCTTATAATGATAATTGACCTAAAATAAATTCAATTAATGATTAATATTATTTTGCTATTAGATATTGAGTTCAACTAAAATAGTTTATTTCATTTTGTGTCTTTTCTTTTAGGTCAATGTCCCTGTGACTCACCAATTATTATTGGTTGAGCTTTTTTTTCATGCTTCGAGGACATTGACCTATCAAAACTGAATTTCAGCACTGTGCTAATGATTATCCACCTTGCATTTCAGTCTTCTAAATTTTAATAATTCAATTATTTGAAATAATGAAGTTTTGTTTTTAGCACTTTATACATAAGTGCTTATTTGTTCATATTTTTAACATTATTTTTAATGGTACAAAACCAAGTCTTAATATATCAAGCAGTTCTATTGAATATTGAATTTAACAATTAAAAAAAATCACTAAGTTAGTACGGAAAATATTATTTCTTTGAAAATATAGTTTATAAATATTAAAGAACAAAATGTAGAACTTAGAATAATAATAGCTTAAATAAAATTTATATTTGAAGCACTAACTTTATTTTTAACCAATCATTTTTATTTTTTCTACCGACCGGTTTCAAATCTACACAAGCTTCTGTATTGAGGTAAACTTACTAATGAATCTTATCCCATTTTATTTTAACATTGATTACTAAATATTAGTGAATAAATATAGATCAAAACACTTGGAGCTAATAAGTCAAGTCTTTTTGTCATGTCGCTCTTGTAAATATGGAAATTGTAAAGTGAGATGAATACGATCTTTAAAACTAGGCAGGAGAAAAAAACTAAACTAAAACAAACTAGAGGAAATGTTTATTTGGTTATTTATTATTTTTTTCTTACCATGAATCACTTTTTTAATTTCTATGATTTCAAAATTGTTTAATTTTGGTATTTTATTTTCAACACGAAGAACGTATAGTCCAGTGTCTTTATTGAAATTATGATAATTTTGTATCGGATGGTGTGCAAATTCAGAAAAATTATTATTATTTAGGCACCTTTAGTGTTTTTTTACTCTAATATTAAAGTTTCTTTTAGTTTTTCCAATGTAGATTGAATCAAAATAATTACAATTCAATTGGTATATGCCAGATTTATTATATTTAGGAACTTTATCGAGGAAACCGGTCGGTAGAAAAAATATAAAAAAAGTGGTTAAAAACAAAGTTGTTTTATATTTATTTTATTTTAATAATAGTTTACTTATTTGAATTTTGAAATTACAATGTACGTAGGTAATTCATGGTACGTTGCCTTTATAATCAATAGTTATTTTTCGATTCGTTTTATAATAATTATTTGTCTTTTGCAACAGTGAATGTTTCTGTTTCAATTCAGATAGCTTTAACTCATTGACATTTACAAGAGATTCAATAAATCCTACATATAAAATAAACATGTTAATATAAACATTACAAATTCTGCAGAATAGTGTTTATTTACATTTTAAAAGTAAACATGATAAGCAATATGCTATGTTTTATGCTTTTTCTAATGTACACGTTAACAGTGGTAGGGCATATAGAGCCATGATCGCCAAAACATTGTAACCGATAAAAACAGTATTTTATATATTTTTATATGTATATTTTTTTTAATTATTAAGGAATATACTTTGAGAAAAAAAATTGTATTTCAAAGTATATTCCTTAATAATTAAGAAGATGAAATAATCTCCCGTAAAATATTTTGTTTGTCGGTTACGATTTTTTGGCGATCATGGCTTGATATGTTTTATAAAATGTTTTTTTTTTAAATTGCAACAAACAGGCTGTAATGTATCTCCTTTCATATTAAGATACATGATCTCTGATGTCTAATAATGACAATCCAATCTTATAGTGGACCATTCATAGACTAATTGTTGACAATGACAGAATTTTATCAATATATACTAGATGCCCTTATAAAAATAATGTCTATATATGTATGTTGCTTTGTTAATAATAAAATAAATGCTAAAATCAATGATAAATTGATGTTTTTTGTTGATATTTCTTGATAAAACTCCATAGTTAATGATAAAACACTAGCCTTGAAGATGCGTACTTAGGCGAAAGCGCTCGTTGGCTAAAATAATAAAAACTAAACCAAGAAGTTTCATTGATAAGTTTATTTATAATTTTATCATAATCATCAATGATAAATTATTTTCATATTGGTTTTCAAATGCCATTATGTTTATCAAGTTTTTATTTGCAGAAAATTTTATGTCATAAAGTTATCCAGATTTCTCTTGATTGTGAAGGGAATCATTCTGTACTGCCAACTTCTTTAAAATCTTATTAAATTGAAATATCCCTCATTACACTTAATTATATGTAATTGTGCACAGGGCTATAATTTTATTCAACTAACTAAAGTGTATGTACCTGAATAATTTATTACATGAAGTTTGGGTGTTTTTTTGCTGCAATTCACCACTGTAATTGGGAGTTTTGTTACTATTGTGGTGCAAAAAAATTAAAATGAAACACACTAAAACTTATTAAAAAAAAAAAAAAAACATGTATATAAATATATATATATATATATTGTTTTAATTATTTTTATTTAATTTTTTTAAAACCAACTTAACTTTTAAACACAGTTCTATATTTTATTACTTTATATTGTATTTTTTAAAAATTTATGTTGTTAATACACGCATCTTTTTATTTTTATACCAACTATACTTCTTAACACTGTTCCTATATTTTATTTCTTTATATTGTGTTTTTAAAAAAAATCTATGTTGTTTATATACTCATCTTCTTTTTTTATACCAACTTTACTTCTAAACACTGTTCTATATTTTTTATAACTTTCATGTACGTAAAAGCCTTATGGGCGTGAAAAAATAATAAAAATAAAATAAAAAGAAAACCTGTAGTAATGGTTTAAAACAATGTTGTTTTTTTTTTTCAATATTACATTATTTCTGGTTCCATAAACAAATGCACATTTATGTGTCTCAAAAATGCACATGTTGATAATAAGTCTATTCTACAAATTAGTAAATTTGTAGAATAGATTGATATTGTTTTGAGTAGATTCTTCGGGGGCCATTTTTCAAGAAGACTTGTTTGTGAGATTAACTGCGGTAATGTGATCCGCAGGCCGGGACTGGAAATGGCGGCCACCGCCGCGCGGCTACACCGCAGACACGTACGTACTGTGTGAAGGGTGGGAGGCGCAGGAAAACAGTTCTGGCGCAGAGGGGGGCTCTTGTAAATACGGGGCCCAATGTGTGGAAGCCCATGGACCGGAAGAACTCGCCGAGTGGAAGGAGAGGTAATACTAGAATGAATACTGTATAGGTTGGGGAGGTGCTGCAAAATCTCTGTTTGATCCCTTAGCACAGAATTCGGTATAAGGGGGTTGAGGTAGGATCAGTAAGTTAAGTGGTTTTTTTAATATTTTATTATTTGTTAATAGACTATTAAACTAAGCCAAAAAATATTTTCATGTATTGTATTATCATCGCTATAATTTTTGTTATAAGTTTTGTAATTTTTAAAATCCCCACTGAATGTTTGAAATTGCACCACCCGCAATGTCACGAGTTTTCTCACACTTAAAAGTAGAACCCCGTGTATAGAACGTCAAAACATGCTAAACATCTAAAAACATAGCTACTAAAAACATAGCTCCTGGAAACCGTAAATCTATCACAACAAAATAACAACGCTGTCATTGATTGGTTATTGTTCACCTGAGCCTGTGACATTTCAAAGTAGTTTATTTTATTTTTTTTAATACTTTTTACAATTAAATGCTATCGTTTAAGAAAGCATATTCTATATCCGATTTTCCGTAGCACTGAACTTCCTCATTAGGGATGTTAGAATTTCATAGCAATTTCACTGCAGTATCTTCCAGTGACAACTGTCATAAAGCTGTGGCTATGCAGTACAAAAGAATGTCTCCCGAGAGCCTTAAACACGCTTACCTACTCTGCAAGGTCAGGTCGGGTTGTCTATATCTTGGATATCCACTGCTGACTGTTCTTCCGCAGTTTGTATGGGAACTAGAGAATGGTCAAAAGCTGGCAGCCAGCAAAGAGTTTGTGGAGACCATATGTTCCAACTAGGGAGCTGACATGGAATCTCAGTAATTGGCCTCGAAAATGGGTGTGAGTTATTGATAAAGTAGTTTACGTGTAAATTAAATCAATACATACTGAGAATATCCGTGTGTTCATTCTTTTGGACCTATTCTGTTTTGTTCATTTTAAACTTCAAGTACAAGAATAAGTGCACTTTGACGGGTTTATTGCTAAAAGCAGTATCTTCGAGCCAACCAAAAACCAGACTCGTCAAAAGAAAAAAAACAAAACAAAATTTGTACATTCAGAAAAATCAAATATACAGGTATTTAAAAATGCACAATTATTTTCAAATTTTAGTTTTGATTGTAATGTACACTTATTTTAAAAAATAATTAGTTAATATAGACAATTTATTGATTTGCAGATTTGAATACCGGAAGATGAAAATGCAAAGAGCTTTTGATAAGGAGCTCTATGGCAAAAGTTACACAGGTAATTTGAAATAAACATTTTTTTCTTTTACCGTGAATCATTATAACTATTTATTATTAACCATTAAAATATTTTTTAGAGCAATTGCTTGATAAATGGATTCTGGCAACATCTCCAGAAAAAGTAATGAGAGAAAAGCTCGATGGCATTGAAGAAACATGCTCATCAGATTTAATAACCACTGTATCTTCAAAAGTTAGTAAGCGGGAATGGACTTTTGTACTGAAGACCAAGAGGTTACTTAAGGCTGTGGCCTTGCTACAAGACGCACACAGAAATCATTTTGTTCTGAAACAAGTATTTCCCGGAGAACCGAAAATCAATAAGAAAGGAAGAGACACTCATAAAATTGTGGAGGCAGAATTAACATCTGATCAAGAATGGACGGCTACCCACATCGACAAGACTCTAGAGAATCGTGACCAGGGTCCCACGTTAGAACACCGTATCAAAGTGGTATTTTCTACAGATATTTATGGTACATTTAGGCAGTCAGTTGTATTCGATCTCGGTGGCGAGCCAGTTTTAGTTAAACACTTGTGTGTGGATGTCGTCCCAGTTACTGATGCAGATAAAATTAAGGAAATACGTAAAGAAATGGTCCTTTCAGTTAGTGAGCGATGGGATGTTGCGAACTCAGATGTAGTAGCATTTAGTTCTCCAGTTTATCCTGGTTTGTCCACACCCCATGGATCCGATACGTGCGAACGGGATCGCGACCTTTTGAACGCATATCCGGCGCCACGAGCAAACAACTTATGTCTCACACAGTCAACAGTTACAGACAAGCATTTAACTCGAAATAATTACCGAACGAGAATGCACGAGTTGCTGTCCGTGGAAGAGATGGCAAGATACGAACAGGTGGCTCGGTACAATGTCAATTGTAAACTAAGAGTAGCTCCCAGTTACCTTCTAGCTCCATCAGGTATGGCAACTTCTACAGCTAAGTACGCACACTCGGGAGAACTGTTTGCACTTCTTACACTCGGTAAAGATGTATCAGAAGACACTTCAGCTGGAAGGCTGATATTAAATAATTGCACAACTATTCTGCTCACGGCGCCACTCGCAGCAGGTGCAACGGGGCGGCGGAGAGTGTACGAAGCCCTCATAGAAGATAAGGGTAAAAACATGATCTACCTTCGGTTGTCTGCAATCACAGTAAGGGAACTAGGCATGCGTGCCGACACGGACTTCGCTGCTGACGTTCAGTTCCAATTGAACCGGCTCACTTATTGCGAATGGCACTACGCTATAGATAAGATATCAGACTATAAGCTGATATTCCCCGATGTACTGGAACCCAACATTCCTTGGTCGCCATTCCGACAGTGGGCATTTGATTCTCGTCTCAACGCCAAACAGAAAGAAGCAGTATTAGCAATTACTACTCCTGTTGGTGTTCCCATACCCCCCATTCTAATAATCGGACCTTTTGGCACTGGAAAAACCTACACTTTGGCCCAGGTTTGTATTCAGTAAAAAGATTATGAAACTAAAAATGAAGTATCTAAATATTTTTTTAGACTACAGTTTATTAATCTGTGTGAAAGTATTTTTTAACATCTATTATTTACTGTTAAACTACTTTTTTTTTGTTTTTACACCAAAAACATTACCTGCATTATCACTCTTTTAGGCTATAAAATATTTGCTACATCAACCAGATTCAAAAATATTGATTTGCACACATTCGAACTCCGCCGCAGATCTTTATATCAAGGACTATCTTCACCCATGGCTAGAGAGTGGTGTGACAGAAGCTCGTCCGCTGAGGGTCTACTATCATAAAAGATGGGTCACTACTGTCGATCAAGTTGTTCAAAAAGTAAGGAAGACAATCTAAAACCTTTTAAAAATTTTTTAATATTTCATTTGTTTTAGTATTAATTAATATGTTTTTTTACAGTATTGCTTGATTGAGATGAACAATGGAGTAAGGAATTTTAGACTTCCTGTCCTTGAAGATATATTAAAACATAGAATTGTGGTTGTCACATTATCAATATCCATGTATTTGTCTACATTGGGATTACCAAAAGGTAACGTTTGCATGGGTACATATAGTATGTTACCGATAAAATGGCTTTGTAATGAATGACAATTAATCAGCATTGAATTTTAGGTTACTTTACTCACATACTGTTGGATGAAGCTGCACAAGCAATGGAGAGTGAAGCTCTCATGCCTCTTGCCCTGGCTACCCCAACCTCTCGTATAGTACTCGCAGGCGATCACATGCAACTTAGTCCGGAGCTATTTTCTCAATTTGCTAAAGAGAGGAATCTTCACATATCTCTTTTGGAGAGGCTTTATGAACATTACCCAGCAAATTTTCCATGTAAAATTCTCCTCTGTGAAAATTATCGCGCTCATGAAGCTATCATCAATTTTACATCTGAATTATTCTATGATCAGAAACTAATTGCGAGTGGTAAACAACCAAGACACGACAAGTTTTATCCCCTAACATTTTTTACTACTAGAGGTGAAGACGTACAAGATCAGAACTCTACTGCATTCTACAATAACAGTGAAGTGTACGAAGTTGTAGAGCGGATTTGTGAACTCCGTAGGAACTGGCCACCGGCGTGGGGTAAAGTGGATGAACAGAGTATTGGAATTATGACACCTTATGCTGATCAAGTATTCCGCATCAGATCTGAACTAAGAAAACGGAGAATGGGGGGTATATCAGTAGAACGAGTTTTGAATGTTCAAGGGAAACAATTTCGGGCTGTGTTTCTGTCAACAGTACGAACTAGAAGAACTTGTCAAGCGGCATCAGAATTAGATTATGGTTTCCTGTCAAATAGAAAATTATTAAATACAGCTATCACAAGAGCACAAAGTTTAGTTGCTGTAGTGGGAGATCCTGTGGCACTGTGTTCCATTGGGCGATGTCGAAAAGTTTGGGAGCGGTTTATCCATATCTGCAATGAAAACAAGAGTCTTTTCGGAATAACCTGGACTCTTCTCAAATCTCAGTTGGATGGAGTGGAACTTAAAAAAACATATACGCTAAATCCATTAGCGCCGGAGTTTGTTCCTAGAGCTTTAAAACCAGAAGCTTATATTAATGTGCAGTCAGGTCCACCTCTCGTACCACCCAATATAGGACCACCTATTCCAATGCCAATATCTCAGATCAATTCTAATAACAGACAACCAAATACAGGACAAATTCAACCATTGATCAACACCGGAAATGCATCCCTCGTTCCTTATCCTGTGTTTTACTATCCCACTGGTTCAAATCAGCAAGCACCCCATGGAAGTAATGTTTTCCCCATGAATAGAGCTCCACCCTCTCAGCCCAGTGCACCTATTCCTAATGTTCCTATGTCCTATCCTCACCAGGCAAACCCTTCTATAAATCCTTGGACAGTGAATTCCTTCCCTTTACCTTCACCCAATGGTCGCAGTACACCAACTTGGCCATTGAAACAAGCTCAGAAAAAGCCCACTGAAATTATTCCTGTGTTAAATCCTTCTCATCGTGTACTTCATGCCAGCATGGTTGCTAATCGATCTAACATCGCACCTCAACATTTGATGGCGCCTCAAGCAATTGTACCTAATAAAACCCAACCTTTTATACCTTTGCGTCCTCAACCGAGGATTAGTCCTGACACATCACCCATTCCTACCGGTTTTACAACTGAAAATTTTATCCCCAATGATATGAACGTGCCAGCATTTTTACGTGGTGGCCCTAACTCTCAAACTGATAGGCTTCCATACCCATCGAACGCTTCTAAATTTCAAGATCAAAATCGTTCTGTTCAAGAGAAAGAGCACATTCAGTTTTTACAAAATGTCCACTTTCCGGAAAGAGGACCTCCGCCTAATCAGAATCTTCGTGACATCCAACCTATGTTACCACCTCACATGAGTCTCCAAGATGTATGCAACGAGGGGCAAGATACTCAGTTACAGTGGTACTACCACCTGCTGGATACTCAGGGGGTAGAAGCTGCTAGCAAATTCTTAAAAGTAGTATTAAAGAGAACAACTCTTCCAGCAGTGGAATCTTTTTTACCACTCAACGAAATGCCTAGAAATTCAGAAGATGTTTTTTCAGAAAAGATACTTCACCACAACCAGCAATTTGTTAATTACAATATGCCAAATGGACACGCACACCCGGCACCCCCTAACGAAGGCGAGCGATCATGGCCATTACCAGTTGCAAAACCCAATGTACTGAGTCAATTTATAAACAGTAAACCCTTCAACAGAGATTTTGAAACTTCAGTAATGTTTGGCCCCAATACGTACAATCACAATCCTAACCAGCGAGAAGAAAACCCATTACCGTCAAGAAACTTTCCACCTCCAGAATCTGCCATCGAATTACCATGGCAGACGAATAAGCCTTTTGTACAGTCTGTTCCTCTGTATAGGCGGCAGGCGGGTCAGCCTAGCTCCTCAGGGCAGAACGATGGTCCCATGGGGCACAACCTCGCTGAGCCTCTAGACAAACAGAACACCAGCACTGGGGCCTTCGCGGGTTATGCCAGAGCATTCAGCTTGCAGCAAGCGGAGCCTCCCCACCCCGCCATGGGGATGCTGAACAGGGTGGCGAACATGGTGGGCATGTCAACCATGGGAGGCGTGGGCAGCATGATGGAGTGCCGCGTGCCGCTGACGCAGCAACAGCGCCTGCAGCAGCAGATCAATGCCGAGTTCTCTCGCCCCATCAACGGGGCCGGAACCTCGCTGGAAGGGATGGGGATGGAGGGAGACAACACGACGTACGCCAGTGTGCTGCGTCAGACGACCCCTAAGCTGGATGAAGATAAGAACGACCCATTTGTAGTGCTTAGAGATTTTGGCCACAAGCCCCAACCGCATGGTCTATATCATTATTTTGACTAAATTTATTTTATTTAAGGATTAAAAACTTTTTCTATTTTGCGTTGAATGCTGTCGATGTCGGAAGTTTAGTAATTGTGCAATTGATATTGTTTAAATAATTTACTTATTTTAATAGATTCGACCATTGTGAATATCAATTTTAATGTGATGAATGAAATCGGTATTTTCTGAATCGAGTGTATAAATCTCTTAGGCGGTTACTGCAGTGAAATATTAGAAAAAAATCTTATTTAATATTTAGTAATACACAAAAAAAAAGTAAAAAAATAAAATCAAAAAATTATCTTCATAGCTTAGTTCAATTTGTACTGTCCGATAGATTATATACGCTGCTTTGAATCGACCGATCAAAATTTTTTATACCCCTTTTTTACTCATTATATTTTTTACTCTATTTTATACTCGATGAGATCATAAAACAATGGCGTTTAAAAATCAATTAAATCATTTTGTTTGGTTCTGCTCATATTTTGGCTGGCTACTCGGTCGATCAACAGTGGTGTAAATGTAAAATTATTTTAATAAATAAATTTATTATTATACAATATAATATGTTTGTGAATATTATGTAAGGCAAACATTAAAAATCTCGAGAAGTATGGCTTTGTTCATTTGTACCAAATAATTCAAATATCACAAAGGTCTTTGAACTGCATATCATATTCCCCGTAAAAAAATCCGCTGAGGACAGTGCAGAATGCAAAAAAAAGAAGGGTGAATATGAAGTTGTGAAGTGGGACAGGCATATTGCATTAATGCAGTTAGAATCAATCGATATTGTCTGTGATGATGTCGTTAAGCACCAGATATTTAAAAAACAACAGAGTAAAATAAATCATAATTAAAACAATTTTATAAAACACAGGAAGACATTGCATTTAAAAAAATGTGTTTTTGTGTGTATGGTGTGATTCTAAAGGAATAATTTATTTCGAACTATTGCCATAAGGTCGGTCAGTGTTGGCAGAGTTTCACTGTCAACAGTTGGATAGATTGAATGAAGCATTACACCAAGAGGCCAAGGAGACTACTTTAGATGGCGCATCAACGAAAATTACATTGCTTTTGGGTACTCTAATATAAGTGCTCGGTTAAAACATTTGGTAATATCATAAGTGCGCAAACATATATTTTTACTAGCGTGAAAGTGTGAGGGTAAAAAAGTAATACGCAATATTGTAATAACATTTAATAAAGAGATTCAGTGTATAGACAACGGTGAATTAAAATTATTGAAAATACAAAAAGAGATTTTCTATAAACAATTTAACTATTTTTATGCATTGTAATTCTAAATAAATAGAACTGTGGAGTGGGGAAAAATAATTAACTCTTGTCTTATATTTATTCTATAATATATTACGTAGATTAAAAATGACACTTAAAAAGTTGACATTTTGTGCTACAAATATTGATTTCTGGATTGTGATATTTTACAAATTAAAATGGGCAATACCGCCAGAGGATTGAAAGGCTTATCTTTTAACCAATATAATATAGTTGACAATTAATGGTAACAAAAAAGTATCTAGATTTTTTTTTTCTTCGTGCACTGCCAAATACAGAAAACTTAACATATTAGATTTTAAACTAAAACATAAAGAGATAGCTCTATATTTTACACTTTAAGAAGAAAAACATCTAAAACACTAAACAGCTTTAAAAATGTTTAAAAATGCCAACATAAATCATAATGACACTGGTATTTTTTTGCTTTTATGTTTTTAAATTAGAAATTTTAGATTCGGTTTTTAAATTACAATTTATATCCCTTTATACTATTTCGATTATACTAAATAAATCTCCAAAAATAACTGATACAAGAGAATTGAACATAATAATATATAACTGAAATGAGATTTATGTGTTAACTATTTACTATTGGAATGAAAATATTTGAATACTGCTTTATTTCTTAAACCAAACATATATAATATAACTATTATACATATGGACATTTTATTAGATAGCTCAGACTACCTGCCATTTGGATAAGAT
Organism: Micrasema longulum; assembly: GCF_059751315.1. Taxonomy (NCBI): domain Eukaryota; kingdom Metazoa; phylum Arthropoda; class Insecta; order Trichoptera; family Brachycentridae; genus Micrasema; species Micrasema longulum. The sequence goes on from NW_028277708.1 coordinate 979,484, forward strand.
ATCTAACCTTATACATAGAGTAATAATATTTTGTTAATAAAATTAGTACTATAAACTTGCACAAAAATATGTAAATAAGGGAGGTAATTTAACCTTCAGAACCTTGATTATAGTTTGATTATTTTTTTTAAATAACCATCCGCTAATAGCTGCCTGCTCTACTAATAATTATAGTAATAAAATTATATTAAAAATGATCTTATTTACATGTACATTTTAAATTTTAACTAACATAAACAAATATGTCTTATCCTCCACAAGAGACAGCATAAACAATAATTTTACTATCTGAATTAAAACAATGTCAAATGAGTACATACAATTTTTTTATTCTGACATGAAGAGTGGTAAAGATGCATAGCGATGGGAATCATGTATGTTTTTAAAATTATTTATATTATAACCAAATTTTATCTGAATCATATTCCCATTTCACTATCCTCTCACATTCACAACTACATCATAAAACCACACATGAATTATATTGTCTATGTAAGTTCAATTCTGCCTATGGGCCTAAAAAATTCAAATATGTTTTTTCGGTGTTTTCAATTGAATGGGACAAGAGCCCCTGCCTGGAAAATTGTTTGCCAGTAGTTGTTCGCAAGACATTTGTTCCCGGACTTTTCTTAGCAGAGACAATTCACCGCCGAGCGACTTATTCACCACAGCACTTATTCGCTGAACATTTATTCATTTGATCGCCAATACACTTGTTCTCTAAATATTTAACTAACAGATTATGTTAAGTGAAAATAGTAGATTCAAGTTTTGCTTAAATATTTCATACAAAAGGCATTTAAGTAAAAAGGTACAAATCATGAAAGGGTAAGTCAAAAACATTATTTACAATAATACACTAGCAGCTATTAAGCTGATGCGTGTATATGAAGTGTACATGGTTATTAAACATTATAAATTGATGTGTGCATCTAGGCGGTTTTTAAACATTAACTGAACTAGCACCAATCACTTTCTCGGGAAGGTCATTCCATTTCTCCACGGGTCGGTTTGTCAGGAAGTTCTTCCTGGGGTTGGATGAGAAGGAGGTAGTATTTAGTTTCAATGAATGACCTCTGAGATAGCGGTTTTTATTCATAGTGAACATTGATTTCAACTTGGGTACATTATATTGCTCAGTTAAGATTTTGAAGGTTTCAATCAAGTCACCATGCTGCCTCCGCTCTTCCAGTGAACTTAACCCGAGCTCCCTTAAGCGGTCCTCATATGATTTATTTCTTAGAAAAACTACCATTTTAGTTGCTCTTCTCCAACAACTCTTGTCTTTTTTAAATAGGGACTCCAGATTTGGTAGGCATACTCAGGGATTGGACGAACATAATATGTTTTATAAATTTTGAGGAACAAATCTTGGGTGATGTGAGCGAATGTTTTCCTTGTAAAGTATAAGAGGAAATTGGTGGGTTTAACAATTTCGATAATATGTGATTCTCATTTAAGATCACAATTCCGAGATCTTTTTGTGACGTTACGGCTGGCACTTAATTTCCATTCACGGTATATATTATTTTCGAATTTCTAGGGCCAATGTGTAGGACGATGCATTTCTCAGGGCTTCGCGTTAAGAGCCATTCTTTTGTCCATTGAAAAATCTTATTAAGGTCATCTTGGATTAGCTGGTGGCTTATTATTGGGTTGGCAAACAACTTTGTATCAGCAAAGAAAGATATATCTGTAGGATGACGTTCGTTCCATTCTTGAGTCCAAGTATCCACACAGGATAGGAGATTTGTCACTGTTGATCGTTTCGGCACAAAGCCGTGTTGCTCTTCTACGATAAAATTTTCTTGCGAAAGGAATCCTCTAATGTTATTGACAATTATTTTCTCCATAGCCTTACAGACTATACAGGACTTCTGGGTCTGTAGTTAACAGCAGAAAGCTTGTCCCCTTTTTTGTAGATAGGAGTAACATTGACTGAGTAAATAAAACAACTTATCTGTACATCATCACGCAGACTACATAAGGGGTAGGCAGCGAGGACAGAATACCATTCTTCAATATTTTACAAATGTAGATTTTTGTTTTTAAATACATATTTATTTACGCGCCGGTTTCTTGGCAGATATGAATTTCGGAATTTTTTCGAAAATATTAATGCTGGTTTTCTAGAGAACTAAACACTATACTAGAACATTAGTATAATAGATATTTATCAAAAAATGTTTATTTTGTTACTAAGCATTCTGCTGGTTTCTTGGAAAGGTAGATAGAGTGGATAGAATGCCAAATTTCTTCATTTTTAGGTAAACATTATTTTTTGAAAATAACTATTGCCTCATTTATGCATACATTTTGATTATTTATTGTCTAAATAAATAGCACGCATTTACCTGGAGATGTAAGTGGAGAGAATAGAATGCCATGCTTTCACATATTTATACCTAAAACACTTTTTTTTTACTCTCCCGGCTTTCTCTGAATGGTAGGAATAGTGGATATAACGCCATATTTCTACAGTTTTATCCACACAAGCTTATTTAAATTAAGCTGTATTTTCAAAAAGTGTTCTATTTATGTCTTACCATCACGATGTGCTAATTACCCAAAGTAGGCGGAGATGATAGAACGCCGTACTCCTACATTTTATAAAAAAACAAGATAAGAAAATCTGGAAGTCTAGGCATTTACAGGGCTTATGTTCTATCATCGGTTGGTTTAAGTGGCAAATAAGATGCAAGTGGCAGATAAACCCAAAACATTGTTGACTTTGATTACCTGGGTGAATCTTTAAAAATTATTTACTGATGTACAGGTTGTTTTATCTTCTCAGTCAATGTTTTTGACTTACCCTTGCCATTTCATGATTTGTACCTTTTTACTTGAATGCGTTTTGTATGGAATATTTGAGCAAAACTTGAATCCTCCATTCTTGTTCTCCGTTGATTAAATATTTCGAGAACAAGTGTATTGGCAATTAAATGTATAACGTACATATGTCATAGTGAAATAAATGTTCGGAGGAGAAGTGCTGTGGCGAACAAGTCGCTCAATGAATTGTCTCTGCAAAGAAAAGTCCGGGAACAAATGTCTTGCGAACAACTGCTGGCGAACAAATTTCTGGGAACCCAAGACCGACATTGTTTGGTATATTTGAATTTCGAAATTGACCAATAGACTGCTTGCATTCAATTAAATTTAGAACCGCAAATAAATCCTCCCTATTAAAGAAGCAAAGCCATACCGCATATATCCCTAAATCCTATATTTGTGGATGAGGCGTATTTGATTTGTGTAAAGGCAATACAGCGAATAAGCCATACGTAACTGCCACAATTGACTTCGCATAGACGCATACGACAATAAAAATAGAATTTCTAATATAAATCAACAACACAAAATAAACTACATTAAAATTTATTTTTTATCTTTTTTTTACAAAATCGCAAGTCCTAAACATTTTGACAAATGGTTAATCCGCAGTATTGAATATACATAGACGATATTATATATTAATTTGACATTTTCAGAGAGTAAAAATGAAATATCTAGTTGTAATTTTGTAGGGAAATAAAATTACAGGAGCAAACAAAATGAAATTGCCATGCACCGCTTACCACTGCAAAAAATCCAACTGAGTTATTTGTTACTGAGTATTTTCTCTCTCTCCCTCTATGCATATTTATGTTTGTTTCAGACATCAATCACAAAAATCATCAAAACAAAAGTCAATGTGAAAAACGTTAGCTAAAAGTGTGGCAGACATACTTTTCCTGCAAACAATTCTGAAATAACAGTTATCCAGAGAGCAAGCACGAAAATAATGTATGATATTCCCACTCGGTGACTATTCGGTAGTTGGTAAGGCTGCCCTCCGATCTCATCCATATGAAACCCGATGGGGAATATTACAGCTGCTAGGCAAAACAGCACCACTGAAACAATTATATATACATTGTTTTTAGAATCTATAACATAAAAGGCTACATAATGTAATGGCGAAATGAGTAATTTGATGAGTGAAAACATCTCAGAGTAATAAATCTCTAGAGAAGCCCTTAAGCTCTATTGCATAGAACAAAAGCGTTCCAAATTTTTGGTTTGGTTTTAGTTTGGTTTTTAGTTTAACAACAGACGGTAGCGCTTGCAATTCTCAACACAAGTACCTACGACCTGTTGTATTGCTGCAATCTATAGCTAATTTCGTGGTCAATAATCGTAGAATGTTTTTTTTTCATATGGGCGACTCTATTACGTTATTACTCTAAGGAAAACATACATGTTAAAAAGTGTTTAATTCAAAAGAGATGATATTTGTTATAAGAGATTGGGGAAATTTCAGAATTTCTTAAGTTATATTAACTGGACCTCAAAAAAAAAAAATTAACCCTCAACTACTATGTATGAGTCAAAATGACCCATACAAAACTCATTTTTACAAACCATGCTGTCAAACTATGAGATATCGGTCTCATCTTTTTGGTATTCCCTGTTCATGTTGATACGTCAAATGGGGAGGATGTATTGCAACTGCTTGTCTTATAGTTTCTGTAATAATGTTTATGGTCATATTTGAACCATAAATAGTATCCACTTACAGAAGTGTCAGTAATTTTGACCGATATAATATAATATATATTCTTTTTCTGAGGTTTTGCATGGTGAAAATGGAAACTGATCAAAGTGAACAAATGAATCAGTGGTTTGCTAAATAAAAAAGTGACGATGAATATAATGACAATGAATCTAAACATGAATGTTTGTAAAACCCATTCAAAAGTATTGATAAAATGTGCCGATAAGAGTGATTTTTTACACAAATATAATGCCTAAATAGATGATTATCAGTTATTTTGTTTTTATATATTGTTTTTAACGATTACTGTTTTTCTGTTCAATAACTATTTTTATTTTAGAATATAAGAAAAATTTAAATTATTAAATTTAATCAGCAATATGGTATGACTATGTCAGATTTGTTGTTCATAGTATTTTTCAATTTTATTACATATATACTTTATTGAATTTTATTAGTGTACTTTCCTTTTATAAACAATGTTTTAAATGAGTAAGGTTTTTCATTAATATTTCTACTATACACACTCAATAAACTACATTCAAAAATATGGTCCAAATTGACCCATACGTAGTGGAGATGTAATATTTTTAGATGATGGTAGTTAAGTGTGAAATAATAAATAATTCAATAAAGATCGATTTAGTTTTATATTCCATCATGCAGGAATGTTTTTATGTGTTTTTAGAAATTTCATATTTTTATTAATTATATGCCACACATTTTCGCTATGCACATATTTTCCAATTTAACTGAATTTTCATTTCATCGAAACCTCATCGGTCCCATCAAATTTAGTTAAACGGGACTATTGTGTATTAGTATATACGTGAGAAGTGTAGTACATACCAGTGGCGAATGGTGACTTTATTTACAGGTAAGCTATAAAAAAATATCATATATTTGTACCTATATAGGAGATACATAATATAATGTAAGTAATATATACTTTAAATTGATATTTTTCTGTGGTTCTGTGTGATACAACAACTCTCATCCATGAAATCAACTCAGTGATATTATAAAGATACATTATCCATTACTTTAATGTATAATTCATTAAAAAATAAATAAAAAATATCATTCAGTAGATATAAGGTATTCAATTGAAATATCAACTGGCTGAATTGTTCTAGTAATTAATAGTGCTAAAAACGGCCGCGTGGAGCGCCATATGTCCTGCAATATGACGCATGAAAGTAATTATGGTCTTATGTCAAAAGTACCATCTCAAAGAAAAATAGTCCTTAAGAAACAATGTTTGAAATACTGTTTTCCAAATAAAGAATCTTCAAATAATTTGTGTAATCTGCAAGTTTAATCTAGGAGAAAAAACCCGCACTGGGGTTAAGACATTCAAAATATAGTATACTTATTTGTATGAAAAAATAAGCTGGAATAATTGACTAGTTTCTTGGCTCACCGCAGGCGCTAGGCGCGCTTTATTAAAATTTATATTTATATTAGGATAAAAATACAAACGGTGGAAATGATTTAAAATAAATGGTTATTATTTATTGGTTTTTCTGTAAATAAAGTTACAATAAAACATTATTATGGTAAGTCAAATATAATGGTAAGCTGCGCATAATCGCTTCTATACACGGTTCTCCCCTAGTACATACTAGTTTGTATTATACACATTTATTATTTTCACATAAGGTAAATATAGAAACATGAGTAGTGTTTCATTGTTATCATTCTACAGACAGCCTCCGGGCTTCTAAGCTCCAGTAGCCCCGACATAAACTGTCAGCAGTGGTCGTCCAGGATATAAAAACCTAAATCTTATTAATATTTATGCGGTCTAAAATAAATAAATGTACATAGGAAGACATACTTGCAGTAAACCCAACCCAGCGAGCATACGGTACCACATTCCTATCCCAGTGACTGGAAGCTAAGAGAATTATGGTAGTGGTGATACAGATGCAACCAACAAATATACAAATTAGAGCCAAGAGCCACTCAGGTTGAAGATCTGGCGTGAAACACACTTGCGGCCGATTGTACAATGTCATGCAGGTCCACATTAGACCAAGTCGTGTATCTCCTATAAACAAAACATATGATTTAATTTGATGTACCAATGTAACGCATATTAAAAATACATATACTTAGATTCTCTCTATTCATATTACACCATAGATTGAAACTTCACATACAAATTGTCAACAACATGTATCACACTTGTATTTGCTATGTATGTACTTTTAATTGTAACTTCCATCAATACAACGCGCGACAGATAGATGTTGCAATATAAAGTGTAATCATCTAGCTCTAGAATTTGGAAAATGTCCAAATCTCAATTGACAAAAACTACATTTAACTAGACTTCCATATTGCTTTCTACAAAAAAAAAATTCTACTGAGATATTTCTATATCTTGATAAAATATAATTTTATTAAATTGTTTAATTGTAAATAGGGACTACAGTTCCAAATTGCAATCTAGCTTCTATCTAGAAATTGAATTAACCATCATAATGGTTTATAAATAGTCGGATTATGGTCCCGAGGACTTCAGATCAGGGATCCAAGGTTCGAAACCCGCTTTACCACAACTTGATTCGCATTTGTTAATTACAAAGTAATAGTTATTTCTTATTATGGCAAATAAAAACCATTTTTATAAACATTTTTTCTTTATTACTATAATTATACTCCATAAAATACATATTTTAGGAATAAAGTGAATATTACATTAGTATAACATTTAAATAACAAATGTAACTACTAACTTGTTAAATTTGAAACATATTTCTTAATATTTTTAACGTTTCACAAAGTGACACCTGAACCACCTGACTAACTAGAGTAATTTGAGATTAGATTATTATTGGCTTGAATTATTGTAACGAGATAACTTACCACCAACATCAGTCACGATCCAATCAGGCATTGCTAAGCTTACAATAGCAAAGACATCTGCGAAGATAAATAATGTTCCAGAAATCAAAGTAAGTTTATCCATGTTGAATTGGATCCGTGCAATTTATTACAATAAATGCATAATGTTTATGAAGCTAATTAATACCCTAACAGCTTATTTATTAGTTCACAGAGCACCATGTTTCAAATTACATGTCAATATTGTCAATAAGCCTAAATTGCAAAAGAACTGGAGTCTACAAGGCCAAAAGCGTTATATTTTCAAAATAATGATGAAGTATTTTTATTCATAGGCACATATTTAAGAAATCAACAAACTATAAATTACTATAATATTTATGTTGGAAAGCACAGTAAACAGTATATAGTAAATATATTTCTCCAATCCCTCGCTACTCACTACTCCTGGTACTCCTGTCAATTTGACATTTTTGTTTTCGTTTTTCGTTGTGTATGTCAGCATTGCCAACCTCCTTCAAGCTAAATTCAAAATAAATCGGTATATTTTGATAGATTCGTTACGTGAAACAGTTTCAAATTAATTAAACTGCTACTTTTGACAAGCCACGCTATTGTTTAAGAAACAGTTTCACAATGCCAGCCTGATTTTTTGTTTTCGTGAGTGTAGCCACGATTTTACCGCGCTACTATAAAAACTTACATATTAACAAATTACAACAGGGATGGAGAATACCTTAAAGAAGGGAATATGGAAGTCTAGGCATTTACAGGGCTTATGACCTGTCATTGGCTGGTTTAAGTGGCCACTTTACACACTGTGCCTTCACCATTCACCTCTGTGAATTCACCATTTTGCCTATGTTTAAACATCCAAATTTCTTTAATTTTTTCATTTGTTGATTTGAAGCCAATGACAGGTCATAATTCCTGTAAATGCCTAGATTTCCATATTCCCTCATTTAAGGCATTCTCCATCCCTGTTGTAATTTGTTAACCTCAATGACTCTCGAGGGGGTGAAATCCAGTCTTTTGTCTACAAACATTTTGACAAACTCAAATACTGTTATAAATAAATAGTTCGAAAATCGTGGTGAGCAGTGCAAAGGAAAGGTGTGGCTGTTTTGTCATAAAAATAGCCTATACTTCAAGAAATTCAAAATCAGCAGAATTGAAGGATTTGTATACGATACATTGATGTTTTGAAAACATCGATGTTTGATCAGAAAAAAAAATTGATGTATCGAAATGGCTGATGTTTTTCAGTATTGATTTTTTTTTGTTATACAGAAAATATATGGGCGGCATCTGGGGGGAGAGTAGCAACAGATTATTTATGATTTGAAAAATGAAATAACCACTCCTAATGACTAAATGTTTTCCTTCCTTTAGGGTATTGATCCTGGGTGTGGGGGTAGTACCAGATCTTTGAGAATCCTTCCCCCCTTCTCAGGATGCCAGTTATGATATCTGTGCCCGTATAGCATGCATTTAGTAAAAAAAAACGGAAATTTACTTTAAAAATAGTAAAAACATAAACAGTATCGAAAATTTAACACTGTAGACAGACTTAGTGTTGTGTATCAGCCAATGAGGTGTTAGTAGATTTGATTGTTTATTAGTGTGTATACATGATGTATACACATTGTATAGTAGATATTTATATCCGTATGTAACACATTTATACCATAAGATTGAGTTGTGTAGTATATTGCAAATATTGTCTATGGCTCAGAACAAAGTGTCCGAGAGGGAAATTAAAAAAAAATTACGGATTTCAAAGAAAATACCAATTTTCGTCTGGACTGTTTTAAAATTGTCTTAATACATTAACAAAAACAAGAGAGCCACAAAAAATTATCAACTGTTTTCTCTGTATTGAAAGATTTAACTTTTTATGTCATGATGTTACAGGTGTATAAATAAAATATGGCAAAGAAGAAAATGTGTAAACTAATTTCTTGCACAAGCTTATAATAATTCAAAAGCTCTGTAAATGCCTAGACTTTCATGCAAAGAAATAATCTTGGATGTTATAATTCAATATGAATGTCAACTCATATCCCAGATAGCAGTGAAACTTGGTACAAACTTGATTTAAGATTGATGAAAGGTTGAAAAGGAAAATTTGACGCGACAAATTTTTCATCAAAAGTTGCTAGAATATTGTTATGTCAAATTTGAAGAGACAAGTTTTGACAAAACTTGCTGGAATCTTGCCATGTCAAGAATGGTATTTCAGAATCCGAAAGTCATATAGTGATGATCAACACAATGCCATATACATAAAAATATGGAGAGAATTCCTTTTATTGTTTTTATTTAATCCCAGGACTTTTCTACCAGACCGATTCTTTTTTAGCACCACAACAGGCCATGAAGCCCAATTACAGTGGTGAATTACAGCACGATACACCCAGCCTTAAGAAAAATCACATTTAATTTTTGTGTTCTCACCAGGAATCGAACCCAGAACCTTTCATGTGTGAGCCAAATGTCTTAACCACTACAACACGAAGGCCGCCAAATTAAATTAGTGCATGACAAATATCCAAAAAGTGGTAAATTCCAAACAACATTCAGATTGGCAATCCTATCAAAGTCATAGAAAAATATGATATATTTCACCGTTTTTGTCCGTGGGTTTCATATCATTTATAATGCGCAGTTCTTTAATTACGCATTTATCATTGGACGTTTTTCCGGCGATTTTAAAACGTTTAATATTGTCGAAGTGTTAATACTCAGTTTAAAGGATGAACTATTGATATGCCACTGAGGAAAAAACATTAAAAATGAGTTTTTGTTGCACTGTCACTCGACAAAACCGTCTTGTCAAGAGCTCTTTAAAAGTAAGTATGATATTAATATCTCATCCACTGCATGATGCTTACAATAGTTTAAACTGATTAATTATTAAATATCACAAATATTATACTATTATTGAACTGAATTGATTGAATTATGTTTTATTTACAGAAAAGGCTGTTAATAATATACCGATATAATAAACCAATACTTTAACCCCAGAGGCTCTTATACTTCACAAAAGTTAACAGATGGAAGAGTTGAGGAAATGAAGATGTTTAAACATAGGCAGAACGCTTAATGTTACACAGTTTGTAAAGTGGCCACTTCAACCAGCCAATGACAGTACATTAGCCCAGTAAATACCTAGACTTCCATATTCCTTCCCAAAATGTTTTCCCTCTGTTGCAACAAATTTTGATTTGAATATCGGATACTTTTTACCATGAAAAATCCCGCTAGTCGAAAAGCTAGTAAGTCATAAAACAGTTTTTTTCAGAGTTGAGAGACAAAAGAATGCACCGGACTCTGATCTCCAGTCAATTGACATGTATTATTTGACATCACATCATCTGACTTTCTTGGCAAAAATAGCCCGTAATTTTATTATTTATTCAAAATAAATATACTGAGTAATAATAACAAGATATTTTATTTAATATTAATATTTTTAAGAAGCTTCGTGTTTTTTGTTTTTTTGGTTTGTTTTTTTGTTTCATTTTTTTTTGTTGTTTTTTTTGTTTTTTTTTTTTTGTTTTTTTTTCTCTTGTTTTTGTTTTTTTGTTGTATTTTTTGTTTTTTCTTTTTTTTTTGCTAAATTAATCCAAACATCATGCACGTTTGTTGGATGGTAACTAGGAAGTTTGCTTTAAACTTGCCTCAAGTTTACAGAGTTGCTATCTTAAACTTGGGTCAAGCTTGAACTCTTGATACTTCAAACTTGATACAAGCTTGAGGCAAGTTTAAATTGCTATCTGGGATTTTATGCTCTATAGCATTTAATTTTGCTGCCCAAGATATTATATTCTTAAAGATTATTATTTTTTTATATTCGTTTACCAAACAATATATTATGTATTTAAAAAAAACAGATGCATATAAATACAGGTTAAGAGTACGTACATGTAAACATGATTATATTTTGTATTGTATAATTGCCAGTCTAACTATGGTTAATACCTTATTGAATTTTGGGACAAAAACATTAACAAAAAATATTTACTGAAATAAGTTTGTGTCAAACGTAAAAAGTAGTCAAAAAAGCGCTAACCACTACACCACAGAGTGTAAAAATGGTCAATAGTAGTTGGGTCCCTAAAAAGATGTAAAAAATATGCGAAATCACCGATAGCATATAAATGATTTATATTTTACATAAACGTGAAGTGTAAATTCGGAACAGGCCTCCACCACACTTCCGCTGATCTACCGTCTGCCTACATCTGAAATTAAGACGTAGTCAGATACATAACCATTAAATACAATGCTCTACTGCCAGCACTTAAATTATACCATAAACATTTTTTGTTTCACATAAGTCAAATCGTGGTAGATCACTAGTTATAGTTCTAAGTGGTTCTACATTATCTCTGGTCAGATCAGTGACCAGTGACTGTCAAGCGTCAAATGTTTCAATTTCAAATATCTGAAATAATAATTGCCGAAGAGGAAAATAAAGTTGTCCCCTGGTTCTCCCGGAAAGTGAACCGTTATATAATTATATGATCAAAATGCTGGACTGACACTTTTTACTTGTTTGTGAAATCGGTAGTTTCCCTTTAAATTTATACATGAATTCATATCTTGTCTTTGTTAGGCTTGATGAAAGTATCGATTTTTTACATTTTAATAAATAACAAGTATGTCTAATTTGGGAACGGGACAAGGTATTTATTCACCATTGCGTCAAAACTTTACAGATTCTGAATCCGAAGAAGAAATACATAACTCGATTTCTGGAAGAAAGCCAATAGTAGTATCTGAAAATTTTAATGTTAACACAATGAAAAACGGATTAAAGAATTACCACCACTTTTCTAACGGCGATGAAATCGAAGATCCAAATGGGTATGTCGGGAATATGGGTAATAATATTGAAAGTGTTAATATATTACAAAGCGAGAAAAGTAAAGATCGCATGTCACCACTTAGAAAGTTCCTGTTTGTCTTATCCATCTCGGTGTGTTTCCTTACCGTCATTGTTTTCTTATGGGTACTGCCTTGTTCCGAACTCGGGGAGTGTTCCATATCTTCTACTAACAAGAACAAAAGAACTAGTTGGGAAAATCCCTACCACGATATTGAACTTAAAGGTGCCATAAACATCGTGGATGGAGCTGTCGGAAACGATAAGAACTTAATCATGCTTTTTCGTGGGGATGTTGTTAATCCGGAACATTCAGAAGGAGTGCGTCTCTCGAATGATAATGGCATTATACTTATTGTTGGAAATAGTGGAAAAGTTGGCTGGTTTATTAGACAACCGAGACTTCCCACTGATGTTGATTGCTCTCTAATCGATGTGGACCGTGACGGGATGAAGGATTGTATCATGATAGGAAAAGATGGTCTCTTTGCTGCCTTTAATCCTACCACAGGAACTGTTTATTGGTATCTACATAATCACGAAAGTAACAGCAAACCATTCGAATCTGTAGACTTTCCTTTAATAGTAATGGATATTGACGGAGACGGAGTCAGTGACATGTTAGCTCCGTGTAGTTCTGACGATACCAAAAGCCATAACTCCCTTATATTTATATCCGGGTATCGTGGAAGTGTAATTGGGCAACCATTAGCGTTGACTGATTGTACTTCTATTAATAAACTGCAGGTTGATAAGGATCACATTGTAAGTTTTACTTGTAAAAATGTAACGAGTCTATCCGAATCTCTAAAGGTGAAGAAATTTGAAGATTTGTACAAGAGCATTACTAATAAACCATTTAGTACTAAATGGAATAACTGGATTGTAACTAAACAGCACCAAGTATTTGGGCAGAGGAAGGAGACTGAAAACCAGAGGAATGTTTACTCTGTGGATGGAAGAAAGCTCATTGTGGAGAATACGGGACACTGTCCTGGCAACTGCAAAGTGACTGTGCAGTTGATAGATGAAAGGACAGGAAAAGAAAACATTTCTTGGGAGTACATAGCCCCCCGAGTATATGGAATGGTACCGGCGACCTTAGTATTCAATAATAGTGTCAATATGTTAAAGCATCACATTTCTGGTTTTGTCCTTAAATTCTGGCAGTGGAATATAAACCCTAAAAATGTCAACAGATATGATCGTAACACAGATAATAATTATGACATTTTCAATAACATCATTGATCAAAATACTCCTAAGGAAAAATTTGACGACTCCCTCAGATTTGTCAGAAGTGCAAAAATCTCTAAAAATGACATTAAATCTGATAATATGACTATCAATCGTTTGACAGAAAGAGTTGTTTTGGTAACTTTTAACGCTACTGACATTCACATAGTAAATGCTAGTCAGAGTGATGTGATTCAGATTTGTTTCAAAAAGAATAATGAGATAATATGCCAACCAGATTTGAGTTATCAAGAAAATTCCTTATTGATTTCTGACCTCGACGGTGATGGCTCTCAAGAGTTGATAACATACCTCACTAGCTTCCATTGTCCTGAATCTGCAGTAATCGATGAATTCCCCAGTGACAATACTAAATGTGACGCTGATTGGAATCTGCGTTCCATAGTTCGCGTTGTTCGTCTAGAAGCCGAACTTCCTAAACTTTATGAAGCAGTCTCTCATCATTAAATTTGTGCCTCTCATTGCTAATTTTTTTCTTGAGTTTGTGAAGTGTGTGATCTGAGTAATTGGTAATTATTTCTCAAAAAAGTGAAATGATTTCTTTTTTAAATGCGATTATGTTATTATTTTGTTTTGTTTTAAATGTTGCACAATATTACTATCAAATGGTTTGTCTATGTTTCCTATTGTTAAGTTTAATTTATTTAATATGTTTAAAAAAATAATATTTAAGTTTTAAATATAATATTATGGATTATTCTTAATAGTGCACTGACACCCTATCAAATCACATTAATTTTAAAAATCATCATTTTCTCCAGTGAAATTATAGCCAGAGGCTTAAAAAAAATTTAAAGGCTTGTAAAATGTATTCATTTTAATGGCTTGTAAAGGTACTTGAAAATATGTTATAGATAAATAAGGAAGGAATACTGAAGGCAAGTTTTGATACTGTAAATTCAAAGATGTAGAGACCGGTCTTACAATAATAATTTATTTCAAAATCCACCATGTTAAAATACCCTCTTAGGTCAAAGTATTGCTTTAGTTATGAAAGAGAAAGTTTTTGTGAAAATAAAAAGAATGCACAAATTTTACTCTCAAAGTGTGCAGAAGAGAAGACTGAGTTAATAGTGTTTTTTTTTTAATGTTTACAAATAAAAACATAGTATTTTACTATATACATAATTACCTGCTATGTGATTTATCTATTTGATATAAAATAGGTTTTAGTATTAAAATTTACAGTTTGTATTATATATTAAAGTCTAAAATTTATTTTAGCTAGTGCCATCATTGCTTGATGTGATTTGTGTATAATCTTTTTCACCATTTTGGGATAACCGATCAATCAAATGTATTTTCTCATTTCCCATGTAGGCAGAACTGCCCATTCTGGAGATCGCACTTAAAACAATTTGATGTCAGTTTTACATAAATATGATATTGCAACTCGCTTTATTATATACACAAATTTAAAACCCAATTTTAAAAATGTTTCCTCCTAAATCTTTATCTTTTTTACAAACGTTACATTACAAATAATATTGTCATAATCATCATTCCCTTTCTATGTCAGTGTTCTTTATGTGTAGGTTATGTTAGGATAAATGAGCAAAAAACATTACACCAGGAAACATATTTTAATAAAGTAAAGTAAAGAATATAAAGTAGAGAGAAAGTACTGAAATACGTAGAACAATGTTTTTTAAAAAATTATTTATTAACTAACGTCATTTTATAGAAAGCTTAGGCGGCAGAAAAGCCCTTGAGACGGCCCTGGGCACTGCATCAGTACACCAACCACAGTGCATCTTGAACTTTTTTGTTACATGAAGGTAAGATGATCAGTCTTAGGCTTCAGGTGCCAGTCCAGGGACTATGAAATATGTATTCTAGTGTAAAACACCTTTTTAAATAAATATTTTACTTCAACCATGGCGGGAATCGAACCCAAGACCTCTTGCATGGTAGGCAAATGTGCTAATTGCTACACCACGAGGTTAATATTGCAGTTATTAATTAATAATTGTGATTAAATTTTAATGGTTAAATATCTTGAAATTGACCGGCAAAATATATTTTTTATGGTGGAAACAACGTTATACAAATAAATTCACAATATTGACTGTATAATTATTTTAATATCAGTTATATTTTTAGCTTAAAACTTGCACATTTCTTTAATCATGGGCCTACATAATTGAATTATCTTTAGTGTTAGACCTTTTCCTTTTTTCCATAATCTTCGTTGATTTGAATTGAGTACTCATACATTTAATAAGATATTGGTTTTGTGATTACCTGCCTAAGTAGGTAGAATTTCACAGCATGTGAGTACATATTCAATACAGGACATAAAATATATATATATTCATTATCCTTTTTAAATTTTTTTCATTAAGATTTTGCAGCAGTAAGAAACATCAAGTCCAATGATCAGATGGTATGTTGACTTTAAACCATTGATAATTTAAGAGCTCTGAGATGTCCCTTAGCATCTCAAATAAGGTGAATAATAATCTTTAAAATAAGACTTTGGATTTGTTATTTATTCAAGTTGTGTGTTTTTACATATAATTTCCTCATTAAACCCATAAGTGAAATTATATATTATTGTAATAAAAAACTTTGTTATTAGTGTTTCACATTCATTCTATTAAAATAACACGACTATTGTTTCGGGAGAGCACTTCTTTCGTCGATGGGTGATAGTGATACTAATAACTATGTTTTTATTTTTATAATAAATCATCATGAAGTGAATGCCAATTCAATAAATTAAATTATGTATATTTATGTGTACTTCGTGACAAGCCCCGATCATTCACTAACACTGGAATGTAAAAAATACTTAAATCTAGTCATTTAGTTTTGTAATCATGTAAAAAATAATTTTGAAAATGTGTTGCCTATAATTTTTATGTTTCAGCAGTAAATTTTTTTATTTTCATTGTTAAACAAAACTCTCAAACATTATGTATCTAGTCACTTTGATTGAGCAATACGGAATATGTGTTTCAAGTCTTTAATAGTTTACTAGATTTACTTTGTGATGAAATTAGTGACTTTATTTCAATTAAGTTGTTACTGACATATTTTTTATTATTGCCTAAAATATCTTAAAAAAGCAAATACAACAGTTAAAAATATGTAAATTTTACAATAGGGTAGTGTGCAAATACACAAACCCTAAAAAATTATATCTAAAAAATTACGAAACAATATGTTTTAACAAAATAAATGAAAAAGAGTAACATGATATAAATATTATATATATATATAGGTGCCTATATTTGTATTATTAAACATTAGTTACCTGGGTGAATTATAAATTTGTAATTTATTTCATGTTTAGAAGATATTGTACAATTTATGTATTGTGATAATGTTTACCTTATTGAAAATTATATCCCTTTTAGCACCTATGAATGTGTGTGTATGTACTACCTACTGTGTTAATAAATATTTTCAAATTACAATTAAAATATTATTATCAATAACCTTTATTTAAGTACTTCAGATATTTTAAAAACCTGATTAGTATTAATCTAAGAATAACATGACATGTAATTAATGTGGTCCCATGCTGTTTTGTTATTGCTATCTAATTTAGGTATCTATTTATTAAGGCATGTATTAAGCGAAAAGCAAAAATAAATTAACAATAGATTATATCATAACATAATATCCAAGAACTCAAGAAGAACTGTTGAAGAAACATAATTCAAATGTGACTTGCGGAGTTTTAGGTCTATGTTTGAGTCATTTTTTTTATTTTTGTTGAACGCAAGCTTTTCTTGATGTGTTTGGCAGTTGACTTCTCTTTTTGTTCTACCATCCCAGGTGATCCTGCTTCCAGGATACACAAACTCTTTCTTATTTTTCAGAGTTGCTCCTAACATTAGTACATTTATTTACTGCTCATTACGTGCCACAGTCATCACTTAAGTTTTACTCCTGGGCTGGTATTCCAAACGAAATTATAGCGCGGTATAGCGCGTTTTTACGTACTAAATACACATTATAGCGCGCTGTAAACGCGTTCGGAATACCAGCCCTGTTTATTTTCATGTTATTATTAAGTAAATTCTCTATGGCTGTCAGAGCTTTTGCGAGTTCTTCTTCACTTTTAGCTATAGGAGCGATGTCATCAACAAACCTTATCGTATCTATCTTTTGTCTGTGTATTTTTACACCCAAGTAATATACAACTGATTCAAGTAAAATAACAAAGTAAAATTAATATTTGCAAATATTTCAAAAATGAGTTTTATGACAAATAGGTTTTATAGGCAGATATTTTTACAATAACCTCTTTAAGAAAGGAATATAGAAGTGTAGTCTAGACATTAAGAACTTTACCTATTATTGCCATTAGCTGGTTTGTGTAGTAACTTAAAGCACTGTAAAATTCACCATTTCGCTTACGTTAGAACATCTTCAATTTTTCACACCTGCTCAAATTATTGTTTATTATTTATGTACCAGGGCCCCGATTACAATAAAAAGTTAACATTTATCTTCAATTTTATCTATAAAGTAAAATGAAGTTTTCCATTTGAAAAGCAGAATATGCATACAATTTTTTCTTCTAAACATGTTCCCGACGAATATAGGTACCGTCAAACATGACAATTTTGCCCAGTTTTACCAAACTTTTACAATATCATAAATTTTTTGTATAGGACTACTCCTATCCAGGTTTTTGAATAGTAATACTAATTATTCTGCGCATTTTAACAAGTACAGAACGTTTGCTTTTCTTTTATTTATGCAATTTTAGAAGACAAAACATACTGGGCAAAATTATCTCACTTGTTGACAATTTTGCCCACTTGGAAATTAACTGTAATTTTTGGTTTTATCATCCTTATCATACGGTTAATTACTACTTTTTGGGCGAAAAAAACTGTTTATGTTTAAACAATAGCATCATTGAAGGACACCATTATAAAATCAATGCAAAAAACCGGTGGGAAAAAATGTCAACTATTTCCTAAATTTTTCTATACAATGCGGATTCGTGGGCCAGGGTTGGCACATAATTGGATTTTTAACAAAACCAAAGGAGTTTATCTCTAATCCTTTTAATTTGTTCGTGTTTGACTATGCATAAGCCAATAAATTATAAATCGCTTTTATTTTTTTTTTACAAACCCTTTCAGTTCTGATGCAATTTTCGTAATTAAGGGGGCAAGCTCTCAAAACGGTTTTTCTTTAAATGATATTGTATTTTATGTACAGAATTCATAATATTTTCTATGTTTTATTTATTTTATATATTTTTTAATATTTATTTTTCAAAAATATTTACAAAACAGTCTTAAATTAAAGTCCTGCTGAGTTGCATACATACAACTCGTCAGCAGGTTCTAATAAATTACATCGATTATTTACATGACTGTTAAAAATATTTATACAAAAAACATTTTAAATAAAAAAAAGTCTTCATAATTTCACAAAAAGCTGGCAAATTTAATTAAATAAAACTTTCTAAAATGTGGTCGGATATTCTTACATTTTTAAAAATGGTTTAAATTGTTTTTAAACGGTAAAAATTTAAATTGGTTTTTGTATTACCACTTTTAATTTACTCACAGAAAATGACTCAATCTTGCAGTTTCTAAGGTTACCATTGAATTTATGAGAACCTTGACGCAAGATGACAGGTTCAGGCAAAGATTTCACTATGTTCCAATTAAATACATAATCAATATCCTCAACTTGAGACCACACAAAGCTCTATTACGTTTGCGTCTTACAAATGACATAACAATATTAAAATTGTGGTTGTTGATGCGCTGATAACTTAACTGACATCATATTTGTCGTTTTGCGTATCAACAGTGTTAAACATTACTGAAACGAAACCGCCTTCTTCATTGTTATTAATTTCAAGCGGATCAGACCAATACCGATCTATATCGGTGTTGGACACTGACACTGTTTTTTCGTTTTCCTCGGCCGAAGATTCGGAGGCACGCTGTTCATATTCGTCGTGATGACTTATGATGGATGTCTCGAAATCTGTTGATTCATTAACTGAGTAGGCATTAGAGTCTGTTGTTTCCGTGTCGCTATGATTTTTTTTTCAATGTTCTTCTTTATAAGATGTAAGTATCTTTTGATCCTGAAGGCAGAGAAAAATCGAATGGATTGCTATCCAATTGCTGTGTGGTAAAAAAAGGTTTGATGAACGGATTAACTGGCTTATCATTTTCAGCGTGTATTTGGATTGAAACCCCCATCAGATTTTCAAATCTTATTTGTTGAATCTTTGGCAAAAATCTGATTTACGGGCAAGTTTGAAGAAAACATCAGGTTACCTCGTTTAAAATCGTGTTTTTGTCGCTTACTTCATTTTATTTTATATTTTCTACTTTGTTTAAGCAGCAGGTACTTGCATTTTCTTCGGGTCGGCTGATGTTTTCTTTTTCTGTAATCTGGTTTTTGTCTCGGATAATGTTTTTTCAAAGTAGTATGTAGCGACAACCCTAGACGTGGGCAAAATTGTCAAAACACTAACTAAGAAATCTAAGACAATTTTGCCCGCTTAAATATCTATTGTGTTTGTTCAAATAGATATACAGAAATACTTTCAGTTTACCGCCAGTTTCAGTTGATCACTTGAAATTTGAAGTTAAACTTGAAGGTCTGTTTTTGTATATCTATAAATAATGTCAAAAATTGTGTTTTTGCGGAGTTTGTGTTGAAACGAGGCAAGTAAGTTTCATATATTTCATTGCATAAATAAAAACAACGCTATAGAAAGTATTTCTGTAAGTCTATTTGAACAAACATAATACCTAGACATTTAAGTGGGCAAAATTACCTTAGATATATTAGCTATAGTTCTTAAAATATAACATGATTAGAATGACAGTTGTCAGAAAAATCATTTGTATTTAGCGTGTTAATTAATTTTTTTTATTACAATGCTTGGAACATAAATCAACATTAATGTATAAAATCAGCTTTAAAACTAAAAGAAAACTAAAATAAACCTAATTATTAACGACGTTCTTACAAGGTTACGTCATTTTGCAAAAACATTAGGTATGGGACAAATTGATCAACGTAAATTGATCGAATAAAAAAATTATTCGTTTGATGTTGTTCATAAAAAAGTATAAATGTCTCATTTTTTGGTAAACAGTTATGTTAAACACACTATAATAGGCTTGTATTTTCGTTTTTTATGTAAATTTTTCGAAACCGAGTTTAATGATTGCATGAAATAACTGATAAAATTGATTTGATCAGTGATCAGTAATTTCCCATCACCAATGAAATTAGTTTGATAGCTGTCATTCTAATCAAGCTATATTTTAAGGACTATAGTGTTTTGACAATTTTAGCCACGTCTAGGGTTGTTGCTACATACTACTTTGAAAAAACATTATCAAGGACAAAGACCAGGCTACAGAAAAATAATACATTAGCCGACCCGAAGCAAATGCAAGTACCCTGCTGCTTAAAAAAAGTAGAAAATATAAAAGAAAATGAAGTAAGTGATAAAAACATGATTTCAAACGAGGTAACCGGATATTTTGTTCAAACTGGATCAGATTAATTTTAAATATCAGTAAATCGTAAATCAAATTTTTCGTCAAAGATTTAACAAATAAGATTTTAAAATCTGGGTTCAATTAAAATACACGCTAAAAATGACAAGCCAGTTATTCTGTTCATCAAAACTTTTTGTACCACACAGCAATTGGATAACAACCCATCCAATTTTTCTCTGCCATCAGGATCAAAAGATACCTACACCTTACAAAGGAGAACATTGAAAAATTTGTCATAGCGACACGGACACAACATACTCTGATGCCTACTCAGTTGATAAATCAACAGATTTCGAGGCATTCCCCATAAGTCATCACGGTGAATATGAACAACGCGCCTCCGAATCTTCGGTCGAGTAAAACGAAAAACAATGTCTGATCCGCTCGAAATTAATAACGGTAAAGAAGGCGCTTTCATTTTAGTAAAGTTTAACACTGTTGATACGCAAAACGACAAATATTATGTCGGTTAAGTTATCAGCGCATCAACAACCACAATTTACTATTGTTATGTCATTTGTAAGACGCAAACGTAATGGTACTCTGTGTGGCCTCAAGTTGAGGATATTGATTATGTAAGTATTTAATTGGAACATAGTGAAAGCTTTGCCTGAACCTGTCATCTTGCGTCAAGATTTTCATAAATTCAATCTAAACCTTAAAAACTGCAAGATTGAATTATTTTCTGTGAGTAGATTAAAAATGGTTCTATCTAAACCAATTTTTATTTTTACCTTTAATTTGTCAGTTTTTTTGCGAATTCTATTTTTTTATTTTAAATGTTTTATGTATTAATATTTTTAACTGTCTAAAGAAGAAAATAAAACATAGAAAATATTATAAATTCTGTACATAAAATACAATTCCACAAGATAGGAAATCTAGCAAATAATTTCACTGCTGTACTAAATTAAAAATAAAGAATTGTTTTTTGTTTTCTACATACACATTTAAAGAAAATTTGTTTTGAGAGCTTGCCCCCTTAATTACAAAAAATCGCATCAGAACAGAAAAATTTAGAAAATAGGTGATAATATTGCCCACCTGTTTTTTGCATTGATTTTATAATGGTGATTGCCTCAATGATTCTATTGTTTAAACATAAACAGATTTTTTCTCCCAAAAAATAATAAACCGTGTGAGAAGGATGATAAAATCTAAAATAACAGTTAATGACCAAGTGGGTAAAATTGTCAACAAGTGCAAATAATTTTGCCCAGTATATTTTCTCTTCGAAAATTGAATAAATAAAAGAAAAGCAAACGTTGTGTACTATCACTATTCAACAAAATGTACAGGAGTAGTCCCATACAAAAATTCTATGATATTGTAAAAGTTTGGTAAAACTGGGCAAAATTGTCACGTTTGACGGTACTTATTTTTTAGACAAATATCGTGTTTTTTTTTAGGCAGTCGAATTAGGGCCCATTTTTTTTTTACCATGGTTAATAATTCCCGAAAGTGCAAATTTATTCGTTCTAAAAAACATTTTCATTCAAATTATTGTAAAAGAAGAAACAAGTTTTTTGTTTTTGAAATTCACTCAGTTAACAAAACGATACTCTGTCGCACTCTAGCGGAACTTTTTGAAGCTGTTTGACATCTCGAATAATTTCTCACAAGTCGTCGAACGTAAGAGAATAACATTTTTACCGACCGAATTAGAAATGTGAGAAAATTATCCCTTTATCTTTTGAGTTCACGTTGTCTAAGTGAATATTTTCGTGCAATCTGTAGTCAAGTAATATGTGTTAATCTTTGGTCAGCAAGTAATTTGTTTAAATCGTGAACTGTGCTATTTATTTCGCGTTCTACAAACATGGCTTCCACAATGGAAGAAGAACAGAGTTTGCGTGATTGTGAAAATTATATACAAACTCATAAAGTGCAAATATTAATTAAAGATTGTATTGTCCAACTCTGTGTTAATAAACCGGAAAATCCAGTGATTTTTTTGAGGCAGTACTTCCAGAAATTGGAAAGGGTGAGCATACTGTCACTTATTACGAGTCATTTATGTACTTTAAAATATATATATAATTGGTTTATCGCTTCAGTAGCATCTAAAAATTATCTAAATAAAAATCTAAATTGGCCCACCGTATCTTATCTGTCAAAAACTTAATTTTGTTTGTAATTTTTTAATAATGTGGTACCTTTGTTTTGACGTTTCCACTTAAATAAATAAACTTTCAACGCTAGATGGCTCTATCGTCGCAGTTAGACAGCCCTTTGATTCTTTTAAAAATTGAAAATATTGTAAGTTCAAAATATTATAATTACTCAAATATTAAATTTATTATTTATTAATAAGCGGACTTGGTCCATTCAAACACAAATCTCCATAATACATACAGGGTCAATAATTGTTACTTAATCTTAGATAAATGACTTTTTGTATTACGATAAAATTATATTACATAGTCTTGTTATTATAAAATCATACGTATTAAAAAAAACAGTGAACTTGTAAATACATAATATAAGTATTTACAAGACATTGAAAAAAAAATGGTAGAAAAACGGTCCAATTTTTTTTCTTTACCTACCGGTCAGAAATTTTATCGAAAACTTTGATTGCGTCTCTGAGTCTAGAGTCTAGATCCTGGGCCCTGGGCCCCAATTACGATGGGAAGTTAACCGAGTTACCCTAGTGGCATTTATTGTTGGCGATCAGTATCATCGCCAACTATAAATGTAACGTTTAATTGTACGGCAAAGTTTCACGAAAATGTGTGAAAAAAATAATAAAAATGAACTACTTTAATCTACGTCACTAGATCTTCCGAACCAATCAATGATAATGCTGTGATTAATTTCCGGAAACCGGAAATTTATCATAAGCCAACTCACCAGTCGGCAGAACTTACTGACGAGAACTTGTAACGTCACGAGCCGAATAATTTCGAAATTTCAAAACTTTAAAAATATCATAGCGTTTATAATACGATTCATTTTTTTTTTATTAGTTTGATAGTCTATTACCGAATAAATAAAATCACTGAACCACCTCATTGTCTATAAAGTAAAATGAATTATCTTTATGAAAATTGTATTATTTATATGAAATTGTTTTCTAAACATCTTCAATTACAGGTTTCTGACGAAGATACTAAAATTTTTATACTAATATACGAGTATACATTTTCGATCATAAATATCGATTTTACTTTATACCGTCTCGATATGTATCGATGAATATAACGTTTGTAATTGCGGCCCTAGGGTGGCATTCTGAACGCAAAAACGCGCGTAGGAAACACATTTTTAATGCGTATTTACGTACTAAATACACGCTAACAGGTCGATTTCTTCGCATGCAATTCCGTTTAGAATACCAGGGCCGCGATTATGAACGGCTATCTTCATTGGTATATACTAAGACGGTATAATCAAATATCGATATTTATTTACGAAAGTGTGTATATTTGTATGAAAATTCGAAATGTCTTCGTCGGTAACCGGTAATTAAACATGTTTAGAAAAAAAAATTGTAAACATATTCTATTTTTCTTACAGAAAACATAATTTTACTTTGTAGATAAAATTGAAGATAAAGACGTCATACCTTCACCTTGACGGTACAGTTGAAGATAAATTCTCTCTAGCGATACTTTCTTACTTATCAGGTCCAGACTTTGGACCTTGCCACTCCAGTGTGCAGCGACAGATATCGCCTTGTCATCCTCAAATCATTATCATCACAAGTTAACTACATTTGTGGATACCGCAGCAGACGAGGATCATCCTGCACCTCTCCGCAATCGCAGTTCATGTCATCTCCCTCCGGAAAACCCCACCTCCGTTGATTGTATTTGCACCTAGACACCCCTACTCTTAGTCTAGCGATTACAAAGATATACTACCGACCCCTTACTTTCAAGTTTTGGGTAGGTACATTGATATGAAACAAAGGGAGCGTAAATAGGTGCGAGGGTTTTCACGGTCACTGTTATCAATATGTTTATTTTTTGGGTGATACCGTGTGTGTTGGGTTTGTTCCAACAAATTTGGAACAAATTCAACACAGACGGTATCACCCAAAAAATAAACATATAGAAGGGGAGCGTACGTCACGGTACACATATCTACGCTCTAAAATGACATAGCTTCAGTATGATGTCATAGTTGAAAATAAAATTCTCCCGACTGACTGAAAAGATATACTATCGATCCCCCCCACCATCAAGTTTTGATGTAAGTATGAAGGTTTATACCGACGGGTCTAGAACCCCTGATACGTTTATCTACGCATTAAAAGTGTCAAACATTTTGTTCAATCAAGCAATTTTTCCTTTAATTACGCTTTATTTAAATTTTCGATCGTTTTGATGCTGGCACTTTTTTCTTAAAAGCCTTTTCAAAGTATGAGAGAGAATTAAGGAAATTTTTATGTCGAATTAAATGCCGACATAACTGTCAGTTTAATAAAACGAACGCCTAGATGCAAATAATAATGTCGCTAGGTTCTGTCCTATTAACATATAAGAGTACCTAGGCGTTAGAAATGTACCACTGTAAAAAAATAAATTTTATTTTATTTTTTCTATCTGTTTTACTATCAATCTGAGAGAACGTATCAAGAGCCCACCTTGTAATCGCTCAGTACTACCTCGGTAGATAAATGCAGACGATCGTTAAGCATATAGTTTTGGCAATGGTTAAAAGCCACATATGTTCAAGCGAGCTTTTTTCTTGAATTGGGATTTATTGGAGTTTATAATCGCTTTGAAGTAGGCACTTTCTATGACAGAAGCCTATTTAAAATATAAATCAGAACTATTTTAAATGTTAATGAAGTAAGGAACGCGGACTAATGTTTTCATGTCCAGACAGCCTTCATACTATTGAATGTGGCGCCTGATATTCCTAGCCGCACTCCCAGTTCTTTTTGAATGCTGCCATTTTCCGTAACATACACTCACAGGTATTTGAAACTCTCGACTCTTTCGATGAATTGGTTTGACAGAGTCGGGGGATTTTGAGAATCAAGTCATGAAGTGTCACACATTACATGGGTTTTCGCAATATTGATTTTTTAAGCCCATGCATGCGGAGTACCTATTTAGGCCATCTAAAGTAGCCTGAAGACCCCTAACTGAATTGTCAATTATAACCGCATCATCGGCATATTCTGTCGCAGAGTTTTCGGGAGGAGGAGATGGATATTCCTCGATCTAGTGGAATCGACTTCCTTAAGATTAAGTCTATGAGGATTAAAAAAAGGAACGGTGCAAGGATGTAACCACTAAATATATATTAATATATCTGTGGACGCTACCTTGGCGAACTCCGGTGGTGACCTCAAACCAATATGTGACAACATCGTTGATTCTGATTCGGCATTCGCTATTTAAGTAAAGGGCTTTGATAAGTTCTACTAGTTTTATAGACACGCCATATGCTACTAGTATTTTCCAAAAATGTGTCGGAGAACCATCAGGAATGTTGACTGCCTGCGGAACGTTTGATGCAGTCTCTATTGAGATATCGAGGGTAAAAGGAGGAGGGGGGTGATTAAGTACTCTCTGGAAATGACCACGCCATATTTCTTTTACGCGGTCTGTGTCCGATTCGATAACACTATTAGAGTTTTTTACAACTTCTGGGGTGGTCGTGCGTTTACCACAGATCTTACGCGTGATTTGAAAAAGTTTCCGTGTGTCATTTTTTTAAGGAGCTTTTTCCGTAGTTGCAATTAATGAATCTAGATGACGGCGTTTATCTAGTCTTGCAGAACGTTTGACTAAACGATCCTAGTGCCTATAGTCATCTCCCCGGGTGTCCACATGGTTAGGGTCATCTTCACTATTTCTCAGTGCTTTAAGTTTGGCGCGTTCCTCTATTTTCTCCCATGTACTATCTGAAATCCAAACGGCTCTTCTCCCTTGTCTCGGGCCAAGAATATCGTTCGCGGAAGAAACAAGTGCTGATTTGAGATTTTCCTACTCTACTTCAATAAGGTCTGTAGTGGGGGGTTGGTCGTCAAACAGCTGAATGCGTTGACTGACCATATCCTCGAATCTCTGTCTCGTATCATCAGATTTAAGTTATTCCACGTCGACTGTTTTTCGCCGAGGTTTTGGAAGACGTTTTAGTTGCAGCCAGATCTTAGCAACGACTAACTCGTGGTCACTATAAATGTCGGCTCCTCTGTAGGTCCTGACATCCAAAAGTTCTTTTCGGTTAGTGCGGCCATAAATAATGTGATCTAGCTGCGCATTCGTTCTTCCGTCGGGTGACGTCAAAGTTTATTTATGGATAGATTTATGGATTAATAGGGTTCCACCAATGACAAGATCGCTGACGGTGGCACACTCTATCAGTCTTCTACCATTGTCATTGACTTGCCCGAGGCCATGCCTTCCCATCACCAATGGGCCAAGTGATGGGTCTATTCCGACTCTTGCGTTCAAGTAGCCCATTACTATCACGCGGTTTCCTCGTGGTAGAGATGCGATAACCCCGTGAAGAGAGTCATAGAAGGCATCCTTTACTAGGGCATCTGCAGTTTCTGTGGGCGCATAACACTGAATGATAGTGATCGAACTGTCAGCGGTTCTGAGGGTGGCGCGTATAAGGCGCTCAGAGATGGGCTCCCATTTGATAAGGCATTTAGCCGCTCTCCCTGAAAGCAAAATTGCCACACCTTGGCGGTGATACTGCTGTTGACCAGAATGTATACAAGTGTGATTTTCCAATAATCTCTTTTTTATTATTTTTTTTATTAAATCATACAATTTTTTTTTTGTACTCCGAGGAGTTACAAGAAATTCATTTTGGGACATAATAATATTTAAATAAAGGTATAATATAGTAACAAGTAATAATATGTACATAAAACTGAAATAAGATAGCAAGCAAGTATATAATACAAAGAAATTAATACAATTTATAATAAAAGTTAGCAAGCAAGTATATAATACAAAGAAATTAATACTATTCATAATAAAAGTTAATATTAAACATTTGCATATAGTAAGAAAGAAATATCCGAGGAAAAAGAAGAACTTAAAACTAAATTTCACCTTCCACGTATCTCCTCAAGTAGTAGTTTTTAAAATTAATATAGTCATTTTTTGGCATTCTAAAGGACTCCGGTAGCCTGTTGTACTCACTACAAGCAAGGTACAGCAGAGACCTTAGACCATACCTTGTCGTGCGTGATCCAGGTACGTGAATATTTTTACTCTGTCGCGTATTATACTGGTGGACGTCACGATTGAAAGTATAGCCAATATTAGTGAAAGAGTCTTTATTTACACCTTGAAGCACCGTTTTTGCGATCTCATAATACGGTATGACCAAAAATGGGAGAATGTCAGTAAGTTTGTAAATGTTTTTGACATGCGTTTCCATTGGTATACCGTATATGTTTCTTATAGCTCTATTTTGTATTACTTGTATTTCTGATACACAGTTTTTTGTGGCAAATCCCCAGATGCACGACAAGTATGTAGGATAATGTCGCTGAGGGTTTGGTTGGAGTTCCTACCCCAGTTAGAGATTGACAGAGAAGACACGAGATTGCTGTTTGATGTTTATTTATTACATGGCGAATAAATAATGAATTATGTCAGACGAGTGTTACGTCGATGATGGGTTGAGAAGTAACTTGAACTACATGCTGGAACTGTGTGATGTCGTCGAGCTGGTCTGACGTGAACTGAACTGACTGACTGACTGACTTTGTTGGGCAGGCTAAACGAGCTGACTGATGTTGGCTGCGTCCTGTGGTCTCTTTATAGACGATGTTCCTTTGTAGTTCATTTCTTCATGGTAGGAACTGTGTGAATGTACTGTAGAACGATGCCCTCCGATTTCATGTGAAATACTCAGAGTTGCATTTTACGGATGTATAGGATTTAATTGAAAATGATGAAATTGCATCGTCGGTCATTAGTCTCTTTTAGGTGAACTAATTTAACACGTGTGTGTCATTGACTATGGACTATGGACCCTACAAGTATGCCAAATGAGAGTGTATCATTGAAAAGTACACTGCACAGCGTAGTGAGATCGGAAGAACTCCCCTAAACCTATGCATTATACCAGTGATTGAAGAGATTTTAGATTTGACATAATCTGAATCCACGAGAGCTGTGAATCTATCGGTCTTTTTCAACGCGCCTCGCTCATACCAAGAATATCTAATTTATATTTGTCCATGATACGAGTTGCGTGTATATCTTTTCCAAGGACCTGCATTGTGCGCACGTTGTATGTACCGATGCGCAGGGAAGAGTTATTGGATAGGAGTGCTTTTTTTAAATTCATTATCCTTTTTACGTTGCCGGGTCGGGTATAAGGGATGCCGGTGTCCGAGGTATTTTGTGGGGGCTTAGTAATCAATAGATTTTAGGAAGGTAAAGTGATTAGCCCTACGCTCCTGAGGCCTGAGGTCTACGGGAAATTGCTTTGTAACCCCCGAGGTCGGCTCAACCTACCCTCTTAGGCGCGGGCCACCTTTCGATCTCCTTTCGTCTGATTTCCCAACACCAACCTGTCTGGCATGGGGACCCCTTTTGATAGGTACTACCGCCAGCATAACTCGGTGAATCATTGAAATACTCGAGCCTCCTCACCACAAAAAGGTAGAGATCCAGAGGAGGAAACAGATTTTACGGAGAAAAGACGGATTTAAAAATATAATATTATTAATTAAGGTTTTTTGTGTTTCTAGATTTTCTAAGCCATTCATTATTTCACATTGGATAAATACCACTTCTATTTAAAATGTCTGTTTTTGATTTCGAATAATCATTTTTTTCCCACATTATTATTTGTATAATATCCAGGTTGAATATGTAAAGGCAAGGTTTAGTCTTTTTGTTAGTTAGTGGACCAGTATATAAAAAAATTCGCCAATATTGATTAACTCTACCATTATTACGCGCTGAGAATATATCTAACATTATAATTGATGTTAGTAAATATTAGTATATAACCGCTTACCTACTTTTATGTCTACCGGTGTTGGACATGGTGGTGTTCGCATCCCCTTGAACTCTCCATGTAATTTATGTATTTTTTCGTAAATACTGTGTATACTACGGTGATAAAGGTAAAAGTGTAATTGCATGTGTGTGTAGTGAGTGTCCTGACGAAGAGACTGGTACGTCTCGAAGCCGGTAGACATAATAAGTAGGTAAGTGGTTGTATACTAATATTTTCATACATTAATTAAAATGTTTGGCCACAATGTTAATGCCGATTCAATCAATAATGTTCCACTAGAACTAACTCATACTATTTGTACCGCTCAATGAATGATAGAAATGAGTCTACTTGTATTACTGAGACCACTTTGTACTATTTGTTACACTAAAATATAAATTCGCATGCTTATTTTATTAAAATCATTGTAAACAAGACAGGCGCCGTGGCGCAGTTGGTTAGACGGTCAACTGTGAAACAGGCGTCGCGGGTTCGATCCCCGCCAGTTGTAAGGAAAAATCCAAGAAAGATTATTTCTCAATTGGTCTGGGTGTTGTGGTGTAATATTCATAAATTCCTTTCTTATATTTTTTTCCTTCCTGCTGACAAGCCTCTACAATAGAGGCTTTGCGTGTTATTCCTTAAAAAAAAAAAAAACTAGTAAAAACGCCTAGTTTTATCTGCTGTCTTCGGGCGCACAGTATACAAATATGATAAATATTTTTGAAAAACGCAAAACGTACCATAACAGAAAATTTTATTCTGATACTCTCGGAGCGGAAAACGGGACAACGAAACGTCGATTTTGTCTATTTTATTTTGGCATAAAAGGTCCGACATGCGGTTGTCTTTTTCGCACAGTATCGGGGAGGCATCTGCATTGAATCGGGTTGTGGTCCCGTGGCTAGTGTCTCGGACTTACGGCTCAAAGGTCCGTGGTTCGAATCCCACTCTACCCCGACTTGATTCCCGTTTTCTAATAGTGATTTTTTTAACTCGTTGAAAATGGCCTTCAAAACTAATTATTTGGATAAATCATAAAAACGCAAATATTCCTTTTTATTTAAAAAAAAAAAGATTGCGACAAGAAACAAATATTCAAATACCTATTTATCAAAATTCCCTGTCCCGCATATCCTCGCAATTTATGTAATCTGAAACACAAAAATAATCATGTACATGTACATATTTAATTTGAACTAAATACAATAATTGATATTAAACTTTCGATTGTGTTCATTTGATCTATACGCGAGTAAATACTAAAATCTAGCATTGCCAGGTTTAGCCCGTAAATCATAAAATGAACATGAATGAACATGAATGAACATGAAATGAAAATGAATTAATCGAAAGGCAAGATGTTTGAAAGTAAACGAAACTAGGATTGTATGTCAAATCCCACGATGAAATGCCGTGATGGTAATAAAGAACCTGCTTAGTCATATTTCTTTTATAATTATGCCTAGTTCTAATTCCTGTTTTAATTACTAATTTAATTAATGCGAGGATCTGTTTCGTTTTCTTTATAATCCTTAATTTCTGCAGCACATGTCAATTGTGAGTTGTGAGTGGTTTACTGTTATCTCGTTAACACTGTGTGATATCTACTGATACTGTTACCTGTCACCTGGTACGTATGCCATCTGCTATCGCGCTAATCAATGACATATCCAATACGTTGTGTTATGATTCATATCATTAAATTAGTTAGTTAGATACAGCCCCGAATACTAATGTCCATTATTAGTTACTAATGCCGATAATTCGATTATTTTCACAATCGAGCGATTCGTTATTTAATCGTCGAAAATATGCGACTATGAAACTTGTTGTGAAATTCCCATTAAATAATCTGTCACGAAAAACATATTTTAAGTTTAAATAATGTACCCTTCTAGAAATTAATCCTGAAATGATCGAATGGTTCTGAAAAATATTCCGGAAAAATCTAGGTTCGTCAACAAGGATTTTTTTGTTGTGGCGTAGAGGGTTGGACGGCCTACGGTGAAACTGGCGGGTTCGATTCCTGCCAGTTGCAAGAAAAGATAAAGAAATATTTTGTCTCAATCGGTGTGCGGTATTGTGGTGCATTTTCCTTAACTTCCTTCCATGTTCTCTATCCCATCTCCTGTCAAGTCTCTAAAATAGAGGCTTAGCGGGCTATTGATAAATAATTTATTCCTGCATAAAAAATGTCTGCCCTAAAACAGGTTTCGCCTAGTTAGACAAACAGTGTTGCAGAGAAATCTATTTCATTGATATACCTAATAACATAAAATGGGAAAAAATTAATTCAGAAAAACTTTTTTCATATTTGCTATTATTGTGCTTCCTGGTTTCAATTGGTCGTCCTGACAAAACTAAAACGAACGCAAACATTTATGACCTCCCAAAATAGGTATTTTGGTCTCTTGAACTCTTAACTCTTTTGCGTTTAGCGAAATGTTACTCTCGTGACATTCGGTTTCCATCAATCGTTAAATGGTTTATTTTTATTCTAGTAAAATGCGCATCCTTAGACCCGCACATCACTGACAATAATATATTTGTCTTACTAACTAATGTTACCTATGTTTTCACCTAATGACATGCTGATACGGGTATATCCACGTTTGGTTAGGTGTTTAGCAAGATGGTGATTTAATTGATTTATTCAAATATAGTTCTTACTTTTAGTACGTGGATATTCGAATATTAAGTATGATTTAAGATTAAGTACTAAGCACTTGAATGGATGCATACGCTAACGTAATTTAATTTTATTACAATTAAAACTTTCGTTTATCTTTTAATTATTTTTAAGGTTTGAAAGAGATATATCACTAATATACGGGGTGTTCTTTAAACCCTGTCACATCCAAAACCACGATGATCAGTATGGGCAAGAAGACATATTAGCATATTTAAAAAAATATTTAGAACAAAGAACTTTTTTTAAAATAAAATATTTAAAAAAACAAATTGTTCCTTACTTCTGCAGTGGAGAAGTGAGGGGAGCGCGGCGCAGTATTAGACTCCCCCCTTCTCCCTTCTCGTTTCACCCCTGCAGAAGTAAGCAACCATTTGCTTTTTTGATATTTTATTTTTTTAAATTTTATTCGTTCAAAAAAATATTTTAATGTGCCAATATGTCTTCTTGCTCATACTGATCATCGTGGTTTCGGATGTGACAGGGTTTAATGAACACCTGTATAATGTCAAAAAAAACATTTATTCGGCATACCACTGTACATTGAACATCAATCAAGGAAACATTTTCAGTAAAATAATATCCAATTAGGGTTAACAAATATTTTTCAATATTTATTTCGCTTTGGTAACGCACGACATTGTGCGGCATAAAGTTTTGTGCACAGATACATAATGTTAAAACTCTGTTCTAATTGTAAGAAAATATAAAAATAACTAGAATTTTAAAAGATTCTTGTTTATTTTAATAGCGATAAACACATTTCGCTATTTATACAAAAAAAATGTTACTCACGTTTCATAGTTTTGGAAACTCGCGTTACATTATTTAACATGTTATATTTTTTAACAAAATGCGTTACGATGCTACGGAATAGTAACATAGGTAAATAATTTTATAGTCATTTTACAATAATATTTACGAGAACGATTCACTCATCTGAGCCTTTACTTCATGATGGAACATCATCTTCGGAATCTTACGACGAGGAACCATAAGCTTAATACTCTGTTTTTTTTATATTCCTGATTGTTTTTTTTTTGCACCACAACACGCCGGGAGGCCCAATATGGAAATATCAGTACACTACGAATACCGATAAAAATATATGAAATGGATTTAGAATAATTAATTGTATTTTAAAAATCAATATGGATATTTTGGAGAAATGTAAAAAAGAAATTTAATAAAATTACGTCGCTAGAAAAACGCGACATGTTTAGCCTTGGTAGATGTGACGTCAAGATTCGTGACAATATTCTAAACAAATTTGAATGGTCAGGAACAAACAAACATGAATCGTGTAGTATTAGGGGCGTGGCCAATGGAATGACCGTTTTTGCGTAATTCAAAATTACATATTAAAAAAAAAAAAAAATCTAATAATTAGCAAAAAAAATTTTTTTACTGGACAGTATTTCATAGACTTTATTATTTTTAAAATATAAACAAAAAAGTAATATTTCCATATTCCAGTGGTGAATTATAGCACAGAACACCAAGGCTTGAGAAAAATCACATTTTAATTTTTGTTTTCTCACCGGAAATCGAACCCGGAACCTTCCGTGCGTGATAAGCGCCTTGATTACTAAACCACGAAGGCCGTTGATGTGCTGGCAGAAATATATTTTTTTTACAAGTTTTCTTTGTCTCTTGGCGATTTTTTAATGAAAAAAGTTTTATTTTTTAATGAAAAAAAAATATTTTTTCAAACTCGTGTCGCTTTTTCATGGAAACACCCTACATAATGCACATTATGTATTTTACATATCTAAATTATGATTTTTAGTACTTTGTATTAAGTATTTTGTCCGTCTTGTGATGTAGAGATTAGCACATTTGACTTCCGTGCCGGAGACCTAGGGTTCAATACCTGATAAGGTTGACACGAAATGTTAATTTCAAAATTGATTTTTTTTACTAAAATATTTCATCGTCACCTTAATCGTACGAGTTTTTTTTGTCTTTTTTTTTGTTTAAATAATGGATACATCAATGTTATTTGTGACAATAATATAATGTCATACTCTAAGAAAGAGCAAGGGTCTAGTTTTTCAGATAATACTGTTATAAGGGTTATTCCCTCTGAATAAAAATGTGCTACAGCTGTAGAGACGCCATATCGCTCTGTTGCATAGAACAAAAGCGTTCCAAATTTTGGTTTGGTTTTTAGTTTACCAACAAACGTGCAACGGACGGTTTCGGTTTGCCCTTGCGATTCTCGACACGGGTACCTTCGGCCTGTTATATTGCTGTAATCTGTAGCTAACTTTTTAGTTAATAATCACAGATTGGTTTTCTCCATATAGGCGACCTTAGCCAGTGGCATGTTTTTACCCTAAGAATAAACCTGTATAATTTTTGCTGCGAATTTAAATATGAACGTAAACTGATATTCTCGCCATATTGCTCATGTGTTTTAATGTATAATTTATGGTTATTTAGTGCTAAACGTGACATATTCGTAAGTGGTTGTGTGACGAACATTTAAATTTATCCATAAAGTAAGAGTGTATAGTGAAAAATATAATATTACGAGTATTATGAAACTTATACATAGTACATACATCACCTTGTCCAAATTTAGTGCAGATTCCTGGAATGAAAATACTTAGTGTATGTATTTAAAATATTAAAATTAATTATGAATGTTTTTAGTAGTTATAATTACTGTCTGGAAACATTTGGACAAATTACTATTGACGGATAAGAAATCTATTTTAATAGAGATGGAAAACATATAGCTTTTTATATGGTTTATTTATTATTTATCACCAAAGTAATGGTATAATTACATAGCCTCTTCTACAAAATTAAAGACATATCAAAAAAGGAAAAATCATGATGTATGAAGCATTTTTTTGTAAACCCACGAACAGGCCATGCCTTTGTGGGATTTTTTTGTTTACTATTTTTCTATTAATATGTATTTCATTGATATGTAGTTATGCTTTATTTTTTTAATATTCTGTTTTATTATTATGTTTATTGTAAAAAAATAAAAATAGTAATAAAAAAATAAAAAAATTGAGTTACATGATCGCCTTCTGGAACCGCTAACACGATAGACATCACAAGGGTAACAAAAAAAGACAACATAATTAAATAATTAAATTAACATACAACTTACCCTAACTACTGCAGGGTGCGACTGAACTATACGAAAAAACCTTAGAGTATATACATATATATATATTCTAAGGAAAAAACACACCGGTTCGACATAAAATACTTGACGAAAATCAAAACGAAAAAAATGTACACAAATTGTACTGGGAAATATACAAGACGATGACATAACTTTAACCAAAAATGCTGACGTACGTGCATTATGCGCGGTTTTTGCAAAATGATGAGTTTTTTTAAATAAAATTTATTTATGTAACATTTACTGAGACACAAATCCCAACTCCATGTAACCAAAGCCCCGTGTTGTTTATTTGGCCTGGGCATGTTTATAGCTCTTAAAATCTTCAATCTGAGCAATAGAAAAAAAGTTAGGAGCGTAAATGTTTTCAGTCCAGCAGTTATTTAGTCTATCAAAGACACATGCGAACATTGCCTTTTATATGTATAAAGATGCTAGCCATAATATAATATGTTCTTTCGTAATAATTTTGTTCATAGTTCTTCAAACCAGTAATGCGACACAACTAATGTATGTATATTGTATATTATTATTATTAGTTTATATAGTAAAAGGTAGTTATAGTATTCAGCGACCGGGGCCTTGGTTTTATTTGTAAACCTTTGTTTGTCCAAGCGACCGATTCTTTGCTTTTGTTATCAAACCTCCTACATCACGTTATGTTATGTTGCTCGCGACCTGTCTTATCGTTTCCCATTCACGAGATCTTCCAACAGTAGCCCCCTACAATCCGATCTTATAACACTTCATTGTAATTTCCAATACCCTCGTAAAGTTTGGCCAGTAGTTTATATTGGTTTGTGGACGATAAGTAAGATAACGCGTCATTCGTCAGTGATAAAAATCATCCTGGAAAATAGTTACCCTGTAGTATGAAATTATCTAATTATGCGATCGGGTGTGCTCGATTACATGATTGTGTGGTGATTCGTGTTTTGTTCTGGAATAAAATATCTATCGTAATGTTTTTCATCTTCTTTCTAACATGAAAAACCCACGCGAATGTGGAATAATTACAAGCCGAGTTTAATAACATTTATTTAACAAAATTAATAAAAAGGATTTTGAATAGAATTCTCGTAAAAATATGTATTAATGTCATGGTCTGTTTGTCATGAAATATAAACATAATTTTTTAATTAGAGTATATTAATTTGTGATGCACTTTTTTCTGATTGTTATTATACTGTAATACACTGCAGCACTTTAGTTAAAATACCAAAATAATAATACAAAAAACTTTTTTGTAAACATGGGTAATTGCTTGGAAAAACGGCAGAATACACGCGTGGAGGATGGATCGACATCGGCAGAAAAATTTGGCGAACACCGTCCTGTGAACAGAGTTACTATTAAGTCAACAGAGAATTTGACTCTAGAAAAACTTCCCCAAAAGGTAACAAAAAAGAACGAACTAAAAAAAGTTTAATATTTATTTATTAAATTATTATTATTATTATGGATAACTTATATAGCGCCATTTTCGTAATAAAATACCCCAAGGGCGCTTTACATAGTGATTATATTGTTAAATTAATTTAATTGAAGCTTTTAAATTTGTAATTTAATTAAAACAATTTATTTTGTTGTCACATGCTACGGATTTATTCAAATGATTTAGAGAACAAGTGGGTTTTAAGTTTTTTCCGAAACATCACTTCACTTTCACAGCCTCGCACCTCTGCTGGGAGAGCATTCCATGCCATAGGGCCTGCGACCGCAAATGCGCGTTCACTAAATTTAGTGCGCTGTTTGCGTAGAGGTATAATAACTTTTCCTCTCGCCGTAGACGTAGCTGATCTAAGCGTGAGACGCCTGTCAGCTAGTTCATCTAGAATGCATAGTTCCCTTAGATATTCCGGAGCAGAGTTGTGCAGTGACTTATACATAAGCCAAGAGAGTTTGTATTCGACCCTCTGTGGAAAACGTAACCAGTGTAGTTCCCGAAGTAGTGGAGTGATATGACTGAACTTAGAGATTCCGAAAATAAGTCTCGCTGCGGCATTCAATACAGATTGTAGGCGAGTCATTTATCAAATTTATTATTTATCAAATATACGGCCTAAGCTAATTACAACAGTTACATGTAGAAACATATTAACAAACAAAACTGAACAAAAATAATATAAAACTATGTAGCAAAGACAAACAAGGGCAAAAAAATAATTGTATACAATATATTAATAAACACGATAAACATATAAGACTTCGAGCTAAACCACGCCAATCCATCTTTATCCCACACTGTTTTAATTTTTCGTTTTTATTTCATAATTTATTATTAATAAAACGGGATGCAAAAAAATATAGTTCTCCTACGATGTATTTAAATTTGATTTTAATTGTCATTTTTATTTATTTTAGAAATAATAAAAGTTTTCAGTAAATATTTATTTTTTAAGTTTTTGAGATGGCGTAAATAAGTAACTTGTTGATTATATTATAATGTATCCCCGTTTAAAGGCTAATTTTTTTACATTGTAAATTTTATATCATAATTCTTATCGTGCTTTATAGACGTTTTTACTTTTCGATATTTTGAGTTTGTCCAAATGTTTGTAGGCAAGACCGGATTACCCACCCTAGGGATTCATTAAGGTTGACACCTTAAATCAGATATGCCTAGACTTGCATATTTCCTTCTCTAAAATGTTCTCCATCTTTGTTATAATGTGTTCAGTTGTTACTTATTGAAATGTCAGTTTCATATTATTTTGGTTTCCTCACAATTTTGTGAAACCTATAAAATGTTCAATTAATAATGTTAGGTACAGTTAAGATCAAATGACTATTTTATAACCTGGCGTCTGTTTAAAACACATAAAAATTAACACCCATCATTTATATCCTGTACCCTTCGAATGTAAAATGTCAGTGTTTTATTATTGACTGATTTTATTCCGTTTTCCGTGAATGCGTGTTTTAAGCTTTGGAATGAAGCTTATAGTTTTGATTCGTTCGTTTAAACACTAAATTAGTTATTCATATCAAATATTGTTTGAATATAATCCACCTTTGATTGTTTGTTCGCTCTTTCATATAGACATTTCCGTTTTAGATTCACGTGTATCCGATAAACCGATAATTAAATAACTATTATAAACACATTGCTTTGTATCAGGTATAAAGGTCAGGAGCTGTTAGCAATCTTTAGAAAACTATGATTATACATCAAAGCTTTTAACGATCTGATTTGCATAAATATGCAAATAGCTGTAAAAATATTATTTTATTTTTTTACGAAGAATATAAAACAATACTTTTCTTTTTGATAAAAAAATGTGTTATAATATTTACTTAATGATTAATTGGTTATGTCACTCGTCTTATACAAATAAGTCATAAACCGTAGAACATAAAAAACATGAAATGTACTACTGAAAGATCCTGAAAACTGCTTAAGGGTATGTCATTTTATTTTACGCTTATTTATTCAATTGATATATTATGCAAGGACAGAACTTTCTTAACCTATTTTCTCCATCTTTCGTTTTACATTTTGTTATTATAATACAAAATCTTTCTAGGCATGTCCCAACTCTATTATATTGAGACATTCACAATGCTCAAAGTAAATTATTATTGAAAATGGGTTTCAGTAGAGTAATTTATTTTATTTATATTAATTGATAGATTCGTGGGAAAAATGAAATAAAAATGACCCAAAATAGTATGAATTTCTTTATTCAGGTAACTGAAATATAAAAGTTACCTTAGTTATTCAAGATATGAAAACAAATCAAATTATAGGATAATTAATTATTTCGTGATGTTTCGAAGCTAATGTATTTTTTGTAATATTCTCATAGGGATGATACGAATGATAGAAGTTTGTTTCTTGCACGAAGTAAATAGAAAAGTGTGATCTTATGTATTGTATTTACCCGCTGGGAAATCACTCGCGGTGCTTTCTTCTCACTCGCTGCGTGCGCGCGTCCCTTTTGGCCGTGACGTCATTGCCACTAGTTTCGGGGAGGGGGCGGGGGTGGTTTAGGGAGACAAGGTACCAAAACACACTTCTCTGGGTTCTTACAAAGCTTTTCACCCGAATTCAACACCACCGATGTAAGAGAAACAAATCGATATTGAGCTTCTGATAATATATATTTTTGTTTTTAATGGGTTTATTTTAACAAAACATATAATATATTGAATCAGTTCAAATCTTTGTAAACGTGTACTGGGTTTTCGACCCTGCTATTATTTTGTCTAGGTTGGCAGATATCTCAACAGAGACGAAGGAATCTGGGAATATGGGACTTAAATTATTATTTACTTTACATAGTTTGTAAGGATGTTTAATTTGTTGAAATTCACGTCTATATAAAGGTTACTTTACTTAAAAACATCTTACTGAATGTCCATTAGAGTGAATCGATCTTGTATGGAGAAAAAAAACTGAAATTATTAAAATGGCCCCATGCAAAAATGATGTTCCAAAGTATGTAGAATAAGGGAAAAATCAAATAAAAAATATTTTGTAAGGGTAAGATTTGCCGCGAGTTGTGTGAATTTCAGATATGTTTTGAAAAACTCCACGTTTTGGTGAGACGATTTTGGATACTAAATCACTGTTTTTCTGCAATTTAAATACGCATAAATTATTATCATTAATTAAAAATTATATTTAGACGTCTTTAACAACAAACCCCTTCCTTGCGCCCTCTCAAATCAGTTCGTAAAATTGCATCAAACTGAGCGAGCGGCTGTTAGAATAGCACGCGTGACCGCTGTTCCCGTTAAAAAATAATATTTTAGTGTGTAAGTCTACGTACTTGGAACTAGTTTTGCACTATAGTGAATTAACAAAATACATGATATTTCCTATTTTAGGATCTGGTTGTGATATGCTACCTAATCTTATTTCTACTCGTGAAAATGTATTCTGGTACGTTTGGCATATAAACCGACATAATACATAAGGAAGACATTTCTACACCGTGTAAAGACATTGTTAAGAAGTTAGAAGATATCTAAAAACGAGCATCAATCCCAATAATTAAGCACAATATCATTTAAACAAAAATACGAGCAAATAGAAGCAGCGTGTGAGCGAGAGTACTAACTTTCCAATACAGTCAAATATTGTTGAAAGTCCATCCCAAATTCTCAAAGACCTCACACTTGAAGTGACCAAATTTTTAGCCATAGCTAGAACATTAGATCAGTATGGCGTTTCTGATCAAGCAGGGGCACCTATCGTGTCAGCTGCACTTCAACATGTTGGGCTCATATCACGAAGCAACGATATTGATTGAATTTGAAATTCGGCGTGAGACAACAAAACTCACTTTATCATCTCAGCCAATTGTTGCGAATTCTGAACCGATTAATTTAAATTTTAACGGACGTAAAGGCAAGGCCATATTTTTTTTTAAAGCGAAAGGAAAATTAAAACGAAAAACACATAAGTTTTGTAAAAGAATTTGAGTCCAAATATATTGGTCACGTATCTGTAAATGTCGGAAGAGTTAGAAAATTTGGAAAACACCTAATAAGGTTTGATATTGATCTTATAAAGCTGATTGCGATTGAATTCGATGGAACGTGGTTTGTGTGCTAGTTACATGCTAATAAGTTTCTTGTTATCTTTTTGCAAATTTAGATGGAACTATAATTGGGCCCAGAAGCTTCAAGCGAGAAATAGGATAATTGTTGGATGGCGAGAAGCTGTCTATAGTTTTATTCACCTCATTAGAACGCAAGCTACCTGAAATCACCAATAAAAAAGACTTAAGCACTGATCAGCTATACTTATTGGACATTGTAAAGCTATCAACTTTGGACATTGCGATTAAAGTCAGCCAAAGAGAACCCCTGGACAAATTTAGCTCTCGAGGTGGCCTTCAACCGCAAACAGGATTCATAAGCTGTATGCATCTCAGAATAATCCATCCAAAACCGTGACATTAACGACATTTATTATTTAAGTTCATAGACCCATGTGGTTCAAGATAAAAATAAAGCCATCAAACATTTAGGGTGCGCAGCATTTGTATAAGTCAATCGCTTTATCTCGTTATTTGTCCAGTGAAATGAAATGACTA
This sequence comes from Micrasema longulum, assembly GCF_059751315.1. Taxonomy (NCBI): domain Eukaryota; kingdom Metazoa; phylum Arthropoda; class Insecta; order Trichoptera; family Brachycentridae; genus Micrasema; species Micrasema longulum. The sequence continues at coordinate 1,021,360 of NW_028277708.1, forward strand.
ATTATTATGACGCAGTTTAAAAAAATACATCGTATCCTAAGAATGGTCTTTTATCAATGTCAGCTGACGAAAGCTGGTTTTCAGGAGAATTCCGAGAGCCTGCAAAATAAAACGGATTGCAATTGCAACAAGTATCCGAATATTCTAATTACCAGAATGTGATATTTGTGCAACAGATTATGTGGATTTAATTAAGTGCGATAATCTGACAGAGCCTCGAATGACTGAACAATTTACATATAAGATGATTTCAGAAGCAAAAGAAGACACATCAATTATTCAGGATGCCATACTACCTTCCATCAAGGGGTTTTCCTGTCTCAGTCAAGCCTTACGAATTGTAGAAATAATTGAGGAAGTGTCAGTTTATGTCTGCAGAAACTAAAAAAGAAACGGGTGTGCACAAAAACTGCAAAAATCAAGAAAATGAATGCCAGTGTTCAACATTAGTAATAACCGTAAACTGTAATTTTGGTGTTTTTTTTTAACATTAAAATAATAGTATTCAAAAACTGCTAAAATACCTAAACTTCAACAGTCTCACGGCAAATATTATTGTAAAAATATTTTTTTCTGTTTATTTTTCCATTAATTTATACGCTATAGAACATCATTTCTGCATAGTGCCGTTTTGAATAATAAAAAAAAAGAAATCGAACCACCTTAATGTCCACGTGTAAGGCAAATAATTTTTAATTTAAGTAAGCTTCGGCACAACTAACAATTTCAATAAATCTGCTGATTTAGTTTTCTATTATAGTTTTGTACGAATATTGGAATAAATAAAAATAAAATTATTTTGTTCTTTATTTTAAGTTTATTTTTTTTATAAAACTTTAAAATAGTAAATGTTTAGAGTTTCTATGAATATACATGAAAAAAAAATCATCGATAGAACAAATTGATAACGTTTTTTTTGCAGGCGTTTACTACTTACTACCTATCTACAAATTATGCATTCATAAAACTGTAAATTACGCGAAATGACCATTATTATTATTATTTTATTAAAGCACTTCCGAAATCGTAAGTAGTACGTATTATTTTTTATTAACATTATAAAAAAACTATACTTTTTTTATAAATATTTGGTGTTAGTCTAGTTAACAGAAAATGCATCGTTTTAAGTGAGCGCGGTCAGAACTTCGCTCTAGTTCCTACCCCAATCCAGCTTTTGGAAGGCCAACCATTCAGTAACCCGGGTCGGTCGCACTCGGCAACACGAACGCACCCCTTTTTACCTTTAACTGGGAAATCACCTTCAAATCCACTTGAAATAAGTTCTCAGCCCGTCGCTTGAATCACAATTTCTCTATTATAATATACAAAGCCGCGACAATTGAATTTAGCGAACTTTCATCCCGAATGTTACGTCAACATTAAACGTAGTACGGGCAGGCCGTGGTACTTATACCTACGTTTGACATTGGCATTGAAAATTCGCCGCTCGAGTTGAGGCTTTAGTTGCGACTTTCATTCCCTCCAATTTTCTTTGAAATTTACACTTCGCGAACCAATTATTATTAAAATAATATAATTACATACATTTCAGTTTCATGTTGTCGAGTAACAAGATTCTCAAATTACTTTCGAATTCGGAATTCTGAAAGTTTTGAACTTCGAAGACTTCAAATTTTAAATTTGCTACACATGCTCGTAATGCGGGTAAGTTTTGTTTATAAAATAATAATTGCATAAATAAATATGAACTACTTATATTAGATTTGATAAAATACTAGTTTAAGTAAATTAATTCGTTTTGTAATTTCATAAATGGTATATTCTTTAAAATATGGGATTATTTATATATTTATTATTAAGCAATTTACAAATAATACATATAAAGGCGGGTATATTGCCTTGAGGCAATTTCTCCCTTAGCTTTTCTGTTAAGTTGGCTACATGTCGTTTAGTAATTTTTGCCTTTCCACCGTCGATATGAAGGTAAAATAGAGTTATTTTGTTTAATTGTTAGTTTGTAAAATTAATCAAAAATATTGCTGGTGTGTAAGTTTAGTACGTCAATCTTTATTTACACTTGGTCATAATTCGCAATATCTGTTTGGGTATATTTGAAAATCTGTAATCAATTTGAGTAAAAATTGTTAAGATAATGTTTAATATTTTTTAACTAATTGATTGCAAGTTTCTAAGTATCTTATAATTGTGACTTTTTGTTAGTTTTGTAATTTCATTATGTCAAAAAAATTGTACTTTCTTTGAATGCAAACATAGATTGAATTTAACTAAACTGGATTCCAACAGTATTTTGAGTATGCGCAAATGTTTCTAGACATGCTGGATTTCACCAACATTTGGATATACTCAAAATATTGCCGATTAAACTGATTGGTATAAAAAGAAGTAAAAAATTTAAAGAAATTTGCAGGCGTTGCCTAGTTGGGGAAATATTTCAGTCAGATGAATCTCACCCACGTCAATAAAGTTTTCCGCTTTTTTGCTTCGTAGAAGTTGACAGAAGCAAGAGTTGAAGAAATGTGGATGTACTTAAACTAGCCAATGACGAGTCATAAGCCCGGTAAATGCCTAGACCCCCTATTAAAAATGTTTTTCCTCTGTGTTACAATAAATTTAGGTCTTTAACAAGATTTATTTAAAATTTATTGAATATTGTATACTCTACAAAACTATACTGTGACCGTACATTAATTTATGCCATATTTCTTTATCAAGACGCATTTTTGGCATGTAGCAATGTCGTTTATCGCATCGGTCAATCTTTTGTCTATCGTGTGTATAAAACTGCCACGCAATAGAAAAAACCTCTGCAATAAAGAAAAAGTAACACGCTAGAAGCTCGGAGCACAGAAATCTTCTTATATATTTTCGTCAGGTTCGAACCCCCGCGCTCCTGTAACTTACATATTAACGAACCAACGACTATCAGAAAATAGCTCTAAAATTGTAATATGTGCGTATATCATGCGAATTACTTTTCAAATATTACTTTAATGAATAATAATGTAAAATATAAAAACAACTTCTAATCGACCGTTTTGGGAAATATATTGAAATTTTCTGCGTTCAGTTTTGTAAAGCATTTGAAAGTTAAGAATATTTTGAGTATCCAATTTTTTTGTAGATAAGAACTGGATTCAACCCCCTTTGGGAGTTATTAATATTAATATTTTACAACAGAGATAAAAAACGCTTTATATAAGGGAATATAGAAGTCTAGCCTGTAACGTTACAAGTCTTCAACTTCACAAAGATCAAGAAATGGAAGAATTTAAGGAATATAGATGTTCAAATATAGGCAGAATGGTGAATGTTACACAGTATGTAAAGTTAACATTTAAACCAGCCGATGACAGGTCATAACCCCTGTAAATGCCTAGACTTCCTTAAAATGTTCTTAATGTTTGCTGATATTTATTCACTTAAAAGTTGTTAGTAAGTTTGAAAAAATGTATTTATGAGGTAGGTACGCAACAAATAATTAACAATTGCAAAAACAGTATTTATTCAAATATTTTATTAAAATACAAAACTATATCTAACATTTAATTTAAGTTGATATAAGTATATAACTATTTGGTATAAATCCATAATTTAAAAATAGACTTCGCAAATTTCATAAAACAGTATATTTTTTCATAATTTATTTACCTATAAAATGTAATCGGCTCAATTTGTCCCACTACTCTCCGCACTCAAACTTTTAACTAAAATTCAATAAATAAATTCGCTAAATATCACACAAAACATTTGGGAATCAGGCATTTTTACATAATTCAATTACCGCAGGCTATAAATGTAGCTTCACCTACATATTAAATAATACGAACATTGCATAATATTATGCGATATATATTATATTATGTAACACCTTAAAAAATAACTGCATCGTGCATCTTTAGTAGACTGATATCGACTGCGAACGTATTCTAATATCATTTCATGACACGGAATATTTAAAGTTTTGGAATAAAGTACTTATAATGAAATTCTATTCATAAAAGGCTACATAAATATTGCTACTTACTCCAGTCATTTGGTCGTTGATCTAGGATCACTTTATTTTAGATTTTTCGCAGTAGAACCAAAAAGGAATAAAGTACATACGTATGTGCACATATTGTTAATGTTTGTACGTATTTACGTAAAATATATTATTATTTCTAAATTGTAAAAGTAAAATAATGTAAATCGTCTTTCATATCACATAAATTTAGATTGTACAGATTTCAAAATATCGAATAAACTTAAAAAATATAACCGATTTTGGACACGTATATTACTTTGTATAATTTGAATATAGAATGTTCGTTTTGTACTAGGACACTAAGGCACTCCACCTATATATTCCGGCTTCCAAAGTTGGTCCGAGAAGAAGTTGTCTACTAGGTCAATATCCCGGCCAGGGTCCCTGGTCGGGTGCGCCGCGCCTCCGTTTGGGAACACGGGCAGACACGTGACGGACGCGGGGAGCACTAGACCTTCGGGAAGTAGGGTTTTGGGGTTGATGGCGAAGGAAGACTTCTGTTCAGCGGCCTCTTTAGCTAACCACTCCGCGGCCAGCCGGCACACATCGGCGCCGCTGCTCTCTATAATACGCTTCTTTTTCCCATTTTCGTCCGCAATGCTTTCCTCTAGCTTGAACTTCTTCTTCGTGGGGGCGTGCGTTGTCGCGTTGTTACCCGCCGAAGCCTGAATATAATTAGAAAACGGCTTACTGCATTTCATTTCCGTTTGCAATTTCCACGTTGCTCTCGTTATCGTGACTCTCTTTTCGCTGATGATATGTATAGTCGTAAAAGCTCCGAGACATACCTCTACGTGATCCCAATCAGGAAATGGCTTCAAAGATGAATTTTCTACTAACATATCTCGTTTTTCCTTAACTTGTACGTGCTGTCTTTCTTCCACTTGTCTCTTCATGTCGTCCTCCGATAATATTGGTATAAAGTATCGGAATCCCATCTTTCGGAACGGCTTTCCCTTCGTTGTTTTTTCGTCTCCCGTTATATGTTTGACTTTTATTTGAATTAATGACGATAAGTAATGATACTCGCTGTTGCGGTTTTGTATTGCCTTGAAGTACATACACACTTTTTGTATTAGAGGCGGCGTAACTCTTTCCGTACATTTCTGTTGACACTGGCATAATATTTCCGGAATACTGAAAGTGTTTGGATCTGGAAGTAAACAAAGCAAAACTTACAAAACGCACAAGTCACAGTTTAGTACACAATATCTGCTCTAAAAATAACTGTGAATATCGAAAAATTGACCTTTGTAAATGTTTTTAAAAATTAGGTCACATAGTATTTTCCAAAATGCGTTGACGTCACATCTTTGATTATTCTATAACCTATGAAACATGAATCTTAAAAAAAAAGGATTTTTTCTCTTACCTGTTGAATATTTATCTTTAGAGTTTTTTCCAGATGATGTGGTGCTGTGAGAAGAGTTATTACTTGTATTTTTCTGATCTTTTTTAACTGAACGTGATTGTTTTTGTGTATTTTCAGCGTACGAACCTTCATCATTATAACCGCCCGCCATGTTTGTTTGACAATTCAGTAATTCCTCATTATGAACACCGCGGCGCTAGTGCCACAAGACAGCTGACAGCACACTACCGACACCTAGCGGAATATTTTAAACTAAAAATATTACGATGTCGGTAATGAAGTTTCCATGATTTTATCATATTGTTAGATAAAATTTATATTCAAATTGATTATGAAACTAATTAATGCAACAGTAATATTATGTTGGTATATTCCATATACGCATTAATAAAAAAAGGTATTTGGATAACACAATATTCATCGTTTTTTTAAAAACATTAAATGTTTTTTTCGGAATACGATTTTTCTTAAGGCTTTAATTTTGTACATTTAATTTAAGTTATGTTTATGTGTAATCAAATTAACCGATCATCTATTTTATGCATACTAAAATGAAATATAGCAACATATCGTTTTAAACAAGTGGGTAATATTGTTTTGATATTTCGTCTATTTTGTTTATTTATTAATAATATACACCGCACGAAGTGCCTTTTACCTGACAAAAATACGTATTTGATAGAAATAAGCACTTTAATATAAAGCAAACAAAAAATAAATATAAATTACATATATATATAAATGTAAAACACTCCATATAATAGGTACAGAAAAGAACTAGTGGGTTTGATTCAGAATAAAAGAGAATAGATGTTTTGTCTCTTTTTTCTCTTTATTTATCGTCATCAAATCAAATGCAATTTCTACTTCTTTTATCTTCCACGACTCCTCATCAATCTCCCTTTCCTTCCCACTTTCTCCTTTTTTGTCCATATTTCTTTTCTTTTAATTTAAAGTATATTTATTTTTCATGTAGTTTAAACCATCCTCGCTTTATTTTAGTATAATTAAGTATATATATGTTATTGGATAGCAGGACGTCCTTTTTTTATAAATACATTTTTTATAGATTTTTTTAAAATAATTTAATCTGTACATCTGTTTGTAAATAAATAAATACATATTATAACACTGCAGTTCTGTATAAAAAAACATGCTAACAGATTATATTGAAAAAATAATAAGGAAAGGTTGTGGTCCCGTGGCTAGTGTCTCGGACTCGCGGACCAAAGGTCCGTCGTTCGAATCCCACTCTACCCCAACTTGATTCCATTTTCTAATAGTGAGTTATTTACAACTCGTTGAGAATGGCCGTCAAAATTAAATATTTGGGTAAATCATAAGAACGCAAATATTTCATTTAAAAAAAAAAATTATATATATATTGAAACAATATGCACATATATATTTTTTTTTATAATTAAGAAGAAAAGGAGAAGTATACGCTTTAACATACGTATATAGAATCTTAGTAGTTTAAATATATTTATATTTTTTTAATGATAAAAAATTGCAATCCAATAAAAGTATACTCGTACGCATAGAAAGCACATTAACCTACCAAATGTAAATTACCATTCACTTTCTTTGAAATGATTAAATTGAGTTGATGTATATAAACTATACTTTACGTTAAAAATATCAGCTTCGGAGCTTTCATCATTTTCACGGGAGAATGAATAGCTATTGCCGAGTACATGAAGTCGATTCAAAATAGCATTATAAGAGTATACCGTTCGCTAATTGTTGCAATTAAACGGAAGTACTTGACCAGCCATTCGTCCGGGTACCTTGAAACGAGTGCTAATAGTTTTGGGCAGCTCCATGTACAGTTAACAATCTTAAATAAATTTAATAAATCAATATTTTTTCTCATTTCCGTTAGTTTTAAACAGTTATATAGTAAGCCATGATTAATAAATTCGTATCTAATACCGAGTTTAAGGTTTATGTATCTTAATTATTCAAAAAATCCTTTCATGAGTACATTGCTGTGAACTATAATACAGTCCATAATGTAGAATTGTATTCCAACTGGGTCCTAAATAGAGCTTTCTTTCTGTATATAATGTGTATTCTCATTTGTCCTCGGCACGTTATTATTATTTTAATAACGTGCCGAGTATGGAACAAGAAGCAGAAGATCTCCGGATTCAACTAAAAGTCATTCGTAATAAACGTCCAATATTGATAAATGTATGCACATAATATCTTTCCCCGTCTGATAGCGAGGACAAATATTCAAATTTTTAAAAATAATGTCAGATCTATTTCTGTTAACTAGAACTAGATAATTTGTCATTTAAATGACAAAAAAAATCGTACCAAGAAATTGATTAAACGTTGTTACGCAAAGTATATAGAAAATATTCAAAAAAATATTACAGGTAACACAGGTAGTATATTTCAGATTTTTGACAGCCGCTATAAAATTTCATCAAGTTTACCTGATAAAATGTATAGCGAAGTTACAACGGATTCCGGAATTATAAAAAAAATTGCAACCGGTGGAAAAGAAATTAGCGCACTGTTTACTGATTATTTCAAATCTGTATACAATGCATCTCACGATTCTTTCACATTTTCGCAGCAGGATATATTTACAGGATTATTGTCTATCACATCATATCATCTTTAATAAATCTATTGATTCTGGTATTTTTCCTTTGTTATGGAAAACTGCACACATCTCTCAAATATTTAAAAACGGCGATAAGGAGGATGTCAGAAATTACAGACCAATTGCAAAATTATTATGCCTTATCAAGATTCTTGAATCTCTTGTACATGATATATTATTCTCACGTGTTAAAAAAATCTATTCTATCAGAACAACATGTTTTTTTCCCCAAACGATCTGTCGGTTGGTTGGAAGAAATTGCCATTTGGCAATAAGCCCGCCAATGTACAAATAACATTATGTACAAAAAGTTAAATAAATAAATAACAACAAATCTTATCCAATACACTAAATTTTTAAGTGACAGCATCGATAACAATTTGCAAGTTGATGCCATATGTACAGATTTCTGTAAAGCTTTCGATAAGGTCAATCATAATCTTCTACTATTGAAACTTTACAAATTTGGGGTGGATAGTTTACTATCAAATCGGTTTAAAACATACCTCACGCACAGATCTCAAATTGTTGTAACCAATGGTTTTTCAGGCTCTCATTATTCCGTATCCTCTGGTATACAACAAGAATCCAACCTCAGACCTCTACTCTTTCTGATATTTATAAATGAGATTGCTTTAAAAATTAAATTTTCCAATTTTATTTTATTTGCGGATGACCTTAAAATATTCAAAATTATAAAATCAATTGATGACTGTCATAAACTACAAAATGACCTAGATTCTTTGTTATCTTGGTGTCATGAAAACTACTTATTTTTCTATAAATAAATGTATGTCTATTAAATTTACAAGAAAAATAAATAAAATCGTTTTCAATTATTCAATCGACAACACAGTTTTAATGAACGTCGAGACAATTTGTGATCTTGGGATACTTTTTGACAACAAACTTAAATTCAACCATCACATGTTCCACATTTCCAAGAAAGTGTCCAAAATCTGTAGATTTATTTTGCGAATATCTAAGCCATTCAAAAGCCCAAAAATTGCAATTACATTGTACAAATCATTTGTCGTAGCTTGCTTGAATTTAATTCTATAATATGGTGTCCTAGTTATAATATTCATATAACGCGGATTGAATCGGTGCAACGTAAATTTTAAATCGTTAATATTTCGAATCGGATCAAATACTTTGATTATTAACTATCATGATCGTTTAGAGTACTTTTATATCTTCAGTTTAGAATTTAGAAGGATTTTGGCTGGTTCGATATTCTTGCACAAATTAATATCTAACTGTATAGATGCCCATGATATCTTTGCTTAGATAACCCTTAATGTACCTCGCCGTAACTTGCGTACCAATCTTGTCTTTGCTGTGGGATATTATAAAACATCGGATTATTTTCTCCTCTGCCAAGGATCCTCAGAACAGTGAACGAAATCTCATTAAATGGTACTGTCGATGTGTTCCTACAGCAGGGGCAACCATTCAAGAAGCAAGCGGTTTTGTCACTCGTGACTCGCGATGACACACTTGCCATGTCCGCCTAGATTATGCCATATAGATACCTTTTGTAAATTCAAATAGATTTTAAGATTGTTTAGATTAAGTGTTATATATACTCATGTATGTCAATCTGTTAGGGCTTACATAAGCCTGTTGATTGGCTTAAAAAAAAAGACACTTACATTTTCACTATGTATACATGGCCAGCCACTAAACGTAAAAACAATTATGGTGATAGAACATAAAACGAACCTTTAGACCGATGATATAAAAGTTAATAATGTTCAGTAAAATGTTAACCGTTTTCGAAATATTAAATTTTTACAGTTTTTTTCCCTTGGTTTCGCTTAAGTTCCCTAAATTTATATTTCAGTGGATAAATATTTTTTTTTTTACATAACAATAAGTATCTATTATAATACATTCTAACGAAAAAATAATGAGATCTATCGCATTATCTAAAGTATTTTTAGTTTGAAAGTATAAAAATCGTCTATTTTATTAATTATTTTAAAACACCGGTATTTTTATTCATGGTATTTTATAAATTTATAAATTTTAGGTAACTAAAGCGAAATAAAGGGAAAAAACAGTAAAAATTCTATATTTCGAAAACAGTTCACATTTTACTAAACATGATTCGGTACCCTTTATTTTATAGGTCTAAGGAAGTTCTATCACCACATTTTTTTACGTCTAGTGTCTGGCCAACCTGTATAATGTACCCATGCTAACCCTATTGAATCCTTCTTAGATTAAATGTAAGTAATTAATCAAGGTAATCGATTCAGACTTCAGTTCGGTTAGGACGGTGTGGGTTACTTATAAAACTTCCTGTTAAGCCCACATTATATCTTGATCTTAGATTTACGACGTAATATCTATGTGATATTTATCTTGGATATTATAATTATGTATGTGTATACGAGGGTAGGTCTAAAAATTCGCAGAATGGAAGGGTTGCCGGAGGGGTGGAGGGTTATTATATACATAAGTAAATAATAGCGTGTCTCGTCACTAGTAAATACCAAGTATTGGCATAAATCAGTAATTAGTTTCCAAGGTACACCAATAAATGAGTCAAGGCAGAAGAAAAACGGAGTATGGATGAAATTGAGTTTCCTTCCGTCATTAAATTTCTCACTAAACATAAAATACAGTCTATAATTTTGGAAGGGAAGATGTCTACAGTATACCTCTTGTCCTTTAAAATCCGTGATTTTTAAATAGAAGTCTTTTCTAAGATGGCAGAGAGTCAATTGAAGACGTTCCCCGCCCTGGGCTGGTATTATGAACGCAATTTAAAGCGTTTATAGAACTAAATACGCGCCATAAAGCGTTAAAATTTCGTTCGTAATACCAGCCCTGGGGTGGTATTCTAAACCTTTTCTACCCTCAGGGAGTGACTAATTTGGGGATTTTTATTTACTGACACTTTTACTGACGCTTACACTTTGCTTCCTATACAGCCACACTGATGATTAAACGTCAAATAAATATGACCACGTGAAATCCAACACGATGATTTCCATTTAGAACATTATTGAGACCTTAAGCATTACCCAAAACACTTAATTAGTGTGAATTGACCAAATTTGTTTTTAAACAGTTTTATACCTACTTCATTTGACGTCTAATTATCGGTATGGGCATTTATGAAGCAAAGTTTATTCCCCTACAAAAAATAATGTAATCGTAGACGAAGACTTAAAACTTGTAAAAAAATGTAGTCAACATAGACATAATACGAGAATATCAGAAAAATATAAAAATAAACTAATTTCTAAAACAAGACAAGGACAATCAAGACTAATAAACCAGGGACTGAAATTATAAAATAAACTACCAGACAAAACTAAACAAAAGACTTTTCAAAATATGTAAAAAATATTATTTTGAACAACAGAGTATGAATAAAAAATGTTTATATTATTTTTGTAAAATGAATGTAATAATCCGTAAGGGTTAATAAATAAATTTTCAAATAAAAAAAAAAACCCAAATTTCTTTCTTCTCTGCCTCCGCGATAAGATCTAATAGCACCCGGCGAAGCGTGAGCTGGTTCACGACAGCAGGTATATTAAATTTTGTTGTCGCAGCGCAAATGGATTAATAAGGAAATGGAGTGAATGGACTCACCTTTTTGTAGATTTTTCTGATTACCCTGGAAAACGGCGGCAAAACTCCACACTGTTGGTATCTTCGTTTGCTTTTGCCCAGTAAATTTATTTTTGTATTTTTTTATATTTTGCGCTGCGTTGGGTATCGAAATCGATTTAGTGAATGGACTCACCTTTTTGTAGATTTTTCTGATTTCCCTGGAAAACGGCGTAAAGTTCCGTGTGAATAGTTTTAAACCATGAAATTGCCAATGCAGTTTTATAAATATAAAGAACGTGTGTTGGTTACAATATTGGCTACTTGGCGAGTCTTATAATTGCTTTTTTGGATCTTGAATGCTTTTATTAAAATTCTTCATCCGCTTTAGATGTGATTTTCTTTTCTATTGTTTTAGATATTTTTTATTTTTCCAGCTTAGAAATGATATTGCCTCTTCCTTGTCGAATGTATCATAATTTGGAATTTTATCATTCCACGCATCACACCATCGTATTAGACATTCAGTTTTTGTATTTTTTTCATGCATTTTTTTTTGTTTGATTACGATTACTTCCTTCTTGACAGCTGTCGTTCTAGACATTTTGAATTTGAAAATGTAGAAAATATAAAAAAAATATAATTTAATATTTCACCGTTTTTGCTTGTATATGTAATTTTTAATACTATTTAAATGTTATTTGTGTTTTTTTCTTTTTATATACTTTTTTTGGCTTGTATACATAATTTCAATTTTTTCAACGTTTTTGATAAAAAAAATTAACCTGTATTGGGTGTGCGCATATTTTGTTAATTAAAAAAAATGATTTTATTTTGTACTAGTTCAGTATGTATATATACATCCATGTAATTTTTAAACTTTTTCAATTTTCTTTCCCAGATTGCATAATGTAAACATTATTTTGAATTTATTTCCATGCCTAGTATTCTGTTTATTCTGTTATTTTCAAGTATTTTTCATACCCTTTTTAATTTGTAGTATATCATAATTTTAATTTTTCTGCTTTTGTTAAATAATATTATAGTTTAAAATTTAAAAACGTCTCTAAAAAAATTATTATCTGTATGTCCCTAAATGAGTTTTTTTAAAAAAAACTCCTTGGGAATATTGTATATAATTATGTATAATATGTTTTCAATATAATAAAAATAAATAAATAATTTCTATAATTACCGTTTCTTATAAAATGAACGGTAAAAATGGTAATTAGATAAACTGCATATCTAATTAGAATTTGGGACATTTTAATATATTACACCCTCCGTAAAAAAAATGTAATTTTGTAAACCTAATTTGATGAAAGTATAAATATATTTTGTTTAAACCAATACTTTATTTTATTTTTAGGAATACAAACGGTATGTAGAAATTCTTCAAACGAAATCGTATTTTCGAAAACAGATCTGTTGTTTCGGCGGTTAAACTACTATTTGATACATGTTCTACACGGTTCATGAATGAGGATCACCGCCGATCGATAAGAGTATAATAATGAGTCGAAAACACGCGCGTGGGCATAATAAATTGATAAACCGTCTTCATGAATGGTAATGAGAGGAAACTCAAAGACGTTTTTCTAAACGCTATTAAATCAAATAAATGGTCTTAATCAGATCAAATTTTAATTTAAACAATAATGAAAATTCTATTCAACAAATTTGTAAAAAAAAATCCGATCTTCAAATTAGTTTTTAGACAATTTGCAAAAGATGATTTAAATCCGGGACTTGGAACACATATGGTCATATAATAATCGATGGATGAAATATTTCTATTATAAAACAAGTAAAAACATTAGTTGTGCTTTGTAGAGTATAAGTATATGCTTATAAAGATCGAGTAAAGTTTAGTTATGCCAAATTAATTGATCATTGCCATCCGCCGTGCAAAATGCACGTTTTCAAAGAATGCCCTTTTACTATACGACATAAAAGTATAGAAAAGATAATGACATATTATTTTTTACAGTATTAACTTTGAAGTTGCTGTCGAACAATACGTTAGTGAGGAAGTTCGGTGATTTTTTAAATGATTTATTTAGTATTGAACTAAGCCAAAATAAAAAAAATATATAATTTTATGTATCGTATTATCATCGCCATGATTTTTTGAAGTTTTGTTTTATTACTCCCCCCGTGATATTACGAGTTATCTTCGGTGAGTTGTGCTGAGAATTAAAATTAGAACCCCGTGGCGTCAAAATACACAAAACGTTGAAAAAAATGGCTACCCGAAAATCGGAAATCTATCACAACTCGAAACAGCGCTGTAATTGATTGGTTGATTCACAAGCACCTGTGACATAGTTCAAAGCAGTTCATTTTTATGATTTTTTTCATGCATTTTCGAGTAACCTTGCAGTACAATTAAATGCTCTTATTTTTACACCGTGTAAGAAAACATTTTATAATCCAATTTCCCATAGCACTGAACTTCTTCATTGTTTCACGTTGAATTGATTGCGTGATTTCCTTTCAGAAGGCGTTTGGCTTTAGTATGCATTAAATCTTTAGAAATATTGAGTTTTATGTAGATTCAAAGCGTAAGTGACCCCGGGAACAAAATCAGTATTATCCTTTTTAATATAATGATTTTTTTCAATACATATGTTTTGCTACGAATACAAAATATGACATGCTGTGCCGGAAAAGTCATAAGCAGGAGACGAAACTTTTAAAAACATATTTTTAGTATGTCCAAATGAAAGTTTTAACTACTTCACAAACAAGAATATTTTGAGTTTGTCCAAATTTTTGTAGACAAGAACCGGATTCAACTTCCTCGAGAGCTGTTAATATTAACATATTACAACAGAGATAAATAACATTTTAGAGAAGGTAATATAGAAGTCTAAGCATCTACAGGGCTTATGATCTGTCATTGTCTGGTTTAAGTGGCCACTTTACACACTGTGTAACATTTACTACTCTGCCCATATTTGAACATCTATATCCCGTCAAATCTTCCATCTGTTGATGTTTGTAAGTTAAAAAGCTGAAACCTTATGCGGGTGAGATTCGTGTAATTGAATTATTTCACCTACATACTAGGCAACGACTGAAAATTTTATTTTTTCATTTTGTTGATAAATCCACCTCTTCCATGAAGAAGTATAGAATGTAAATGTTACACAGTATGTAAAGTGGCCACTTAAACCAGCTAATGACAGGTCATAAGCCCTGTAGATGCCTAGACTTCTATATTATCTTATCTTAAATGTTCTTCATCTCGGTTGTAATATGTTAATACTTCACAAAAGTAAACGAATGAAGTATTTTTTTTCAAACATAGGTAGAATGCTGAATGTTACATATGTAAAAATGGCATCTGAAATCAGCTAACGACGACACATCATAAGCCTTGTAAATGCCTGGACCTTCATATTCCTTTTTCAAATATGTTCATCTCTTTCTTAATAAGTATATGATACTTTTTATATTTTTGAATAGAAAGAACTGAAAAATAATACTCGCCTTGTTCTTGAAAAAAAGTATTTGAAAGCAATATTTTTAAAAATGTAATTTTTCGTTTGATCGTGATTTTAATTAAAAGCGTTTAAAAATTATTAATCTATCCAATAATCTAGAACAAGTTTACTGTATCAATATGGATATTATTAATTATCTACAATTCAATAATTATGCATAATATTGTATCCACTATTTCATAATGTTTCTACGCTAATTGAACCGTTATGAGAATAAGGATATGCATATTAAATTTTTGAAGAGTTCCAGTCTGAAAACTTCAATATTTTTTAATGAAATTAATGCGAACGTTGAAGTCTTAGAACGGGCGCAGCAACCTCCTATAACGAACGCGAGGCGGTTGAGGGTGGGGCGGTGGACCTGGCCTGGACAAGTGCTGCGGATGCCTCAGGAGAGCTTAAATTGTCTCTTCTTCACACCGGCGGGCTTCTGCTGTCCTTGAAGGCCGTCGATAACGATCTTTCGGCTTTGTTCTCAGAACTAAGGAACACAGGATTGACGTGGGATAAGGCGAGTTGGCTAGCGGTAGGGTCTCCCGGAGGCATCTAGTTATCTCCAAACGCTCTATTTAAGAGCCGATGTGGAAAAAGTAAGAAAAAGAAGGCCAACGGGGTTATGGTCCCGTGGCTAGGTGGCGGATTCAAAGATGAGAGGTCCGAGGTTCGAACTCCGCTCTACATAACCTGATTCACGTTTTCTTATAGTGAGTTATTTAAAACTCGTTGAAAGGACTCTCAAAATTGAAATACTTTGGTAAATCACAAGAACGCAAATATTTCTCTTTACCTACATTTATGTTTTTTTTTAAATTGAAAGCCGTAAATTAAATTAAACATAATTTATTCGTGAATTAGGACATGAGACTGCGTGCCTTCATAATATAAGACTTGTAAAATTACACCACTTTTACTCTTTATTAAATGTTTTAAAACATGTCTACAAAAAAACGATTAATCACATTGTATAAGATATTCTTTCCAGTGTGATATGTTCCCAAAGTAATTCACCCTCTATAGTTTTTGCCCCAAATTTTATACAAATTTGCAATAAACATATGTATGTATCACAAATCTGTCGTGTAAGTTTCTTTAAACCTTCGTTTTTTAGTTGAAATTTGAATAAGTATTAGCGATGTATTCCGCTCATAACGACCCATGTGTCCTTCAAAATATGTTATAATAAAATTATACCGTTCATAATATACCCTTAATCTTCACACGATGCCGTGCGCGAATAACATAAACTATTTCCGCCCCATTTCTCGCGTGTTCTCGTGTTCGTTTCCGCACATTCTGAGTGGCGTCCGGAGGTCCTCACAACAAACAGCCCTCCAACAGGTGGGTCCGAGTTTGCACCATTTTCCCTTCACTAGGGCATATTTCCCCTTTGAACTTTGGCTATAATATTATGTATAACTCGGGTCCCGGACCCAAAGCAGCGCTGCTAAGAGCAGAGGTGAGTGCCAGCGGCAGTAGGCGGCCGACCGTTGTATCGTGTGCTGTGTACTGCGTACTGTACCTAGATACTCCGCCCACAACTTACACTTTTCTTTCGAATTAAAAAACCTTCGAAAAATTATGTACATTTTTAATTCCATTTAACTTATTCCCCAAACTTGTGTACAAATTCTCGAAGCTTAATCGAGTTAGCGGTTTATTTTCTTTAAAACTTCTCATCTACGTTTTCCGCTTTTCAGTGGAAAATTGTCTCCTGAAAGTTCGAAGTTTTCTGTGACTTTTAATGGACAAAAAGCGAGGACTTAAAATCATTCGCGAAGTGTGTGAATACTTTTTAGACGTTATAGATTTATTGTTAGTGATTTAGTGTATGTTCAAGATTAAAGATATTATTTGTTTGGTTTATCTTTCAGTAATCCAGTTATTTCAAAATGTCGGAAGTTAAAAAGGTATAAAATTTATTTTATTCATTATGGTTGCTGTAAAAGTGTTATTAATTTATATAAAACGATAAAAAGCAAAAGTTTTTTTAATTTTCTGCGTTGTTTAATGATGTTTTATTTTTATTATGTAATTTAATTCTGAATTAATTACGGAGTTTCCAAGTAATGGTGTATTAGTATATTTTTGGTGTAGTGCAAATTAATTTACGCAATTAATATTTTTTGTATTTCATCGGTATTTTTCATCATCATCATTTCCTTTCCGCACCTAATGGTGCATAAGGCACTGTATTGGTACACCAATCGCAGCGTATCTTGATAAGTTTTGTAACATGAAGGTAAGATGATCAGTCTTACGCTTCGGGTATTTTTACCTAATCAAATAGGTATGTGTGACGTGTTAAAAATGTTAATTACTTGCCTGTATTATTACTATAAACGTTTTTTAATATTCCAATATTAATACATTTTACTCGTTCACCCTAGTACACAATATCTCTAATATTATTTTGTCATCTGTATTTTTAAATTTGTGTGTTTTGATATGATCTACTGTTTTAATACATAAAATAATAAATATTTTTTGTGTCTGTTACGGTTACTGAACTTATATTGTTTGAATTATTTGATTGTTTTTTGATGACTCATGACTAAAAAGATATCTTCAATATTTAAGTCTCAGATAAATTAAGGGAAATAATCTTCTATGGGGGTTTTATTGTTCACTTATTTGTTTTATACATTTGTATAAACCGCTTTAAATTTGACTTAATACGCCTATTATTACTGAGAATTCTTACTTATTTAATTTAAGAAAAATAATCTTAGTAAAAACCTTTTACTGTTTTATGAAAATGATGTGTAAACAGATTCTATAATTATATATGTATAAAATATCCGCCTGGTATACAAACAAAACTGTTAAAATCACAACACCATATCAAATCATCGTTAAATTACGTTAGTACTCAAGTTATTGAGAAAACTATCGTAATATTGTGTTTTTTATACGCATCTCTTAAATTTTACCTAATACTGTGCGTGTGTACCTATATGTTTAAGGAATAAGTCGTAAAGCGTAATATATCTCTGCCATATAAAGCATGTAATTCCGTGGGAAGCACAACAATTTCAAAATATTTCATTACAAATTAATAATATGATACGTAATGTATTATACGAGTATATTATAGTATTATTCTCAAGAAATACTGTATCGATGACTGGTTTTTTAGTTTCATACTGCGGGAGTTTAGACGCGACGAATCCCCCTCAGTTAAATCTATTTAATTATATTTGCAGTTTTTTTTTAATACGCTTTGAAATTTTAATAAGTTATTTTATAATACCTGCCAGTACAATTTCATCAGTCTTGCTATCGCTATACGCAATTAATCTTTTAACATCGAATACGTAAATATGTATGTTTGTAAAGTTACTAAAAAAAATGTATCAGCGATATATTTATTTATAGGCGAACTTTGGCTCGGCTACTCACCAAGCAGTGAACCGGTCGCGGCCTATCATTGGCGGTATATCTACGAGTATGTTTTATAAACGTAAAAGAGTATTATTTTCAAGGCAAAATATCGCAGCAAATGCACATTAAATAGTTTCTAACATTATCGAGACTCTAGACAGTCCAGTCGCGTAACCTCAATTCCTTCCATATATAGAATTTATTCCATCAACCAGTTACTTAGATGTGATAAATTTCCAACAATTATTTACCTCTTTATGTATTAAATTATATTCAAAATTACCTTTGTACTTTCAGATACAAGTTTTCGATAAACCGATTCGAATCAAACGCGCAGATTTCTTTCTAGATTCAATAAATATTATTTTAAACCGGTATGGATACAAATCCGTATTGTTCGTAAGTTCACGAGTTATTAAAAAATATTATTGATATTTTTGACTCTCCAGATTTTTGCCACGCATGTTATTTTTTTAATGACTGGTATTTTTATCAAAACTTATTTATGAAGTCGAGAAGGATAAGTCGTTGCCAAGAATTTTGTCAATTTATAATATTCTACATCCACTAGCGTGTTCCCATTTCAAAATTATGCTTAATGTACGCATCAAACATAAAAAATAATTCATAATTTATTTATGTTTCCGATACATTTCAAATATTTTTTCGATATTTCATGTATATTTTCTTCAGTCTTTTCCCCTCTTCCGGATGCTGTTTTAAAAATGTTTTATAATTTATTGTTTGTAAATGTACAATATTTTATTGCCAACTATCATTGCCGTGTTTCCTCTCACTCGATAATCATCTTCTTCATTGTAAAGTCAATTTCAATCAACTCCTATCATTCATCTTGCTTGATTGGACTATTATTTTACACAGCGGCCATGTCCCGACCACTATTGCAGCTCATAAAGCGTGAATCGTTAGCTGGCTATATCTCCTATATTATGCAGAAGCTAATGGTTCCTAGGTACGCACACAAAGAAAAACATTTAGTAAGTTACGATACTTCGAGTCGGTCCAAATCTTTGTAGACAAAAGCCTGGAATTTACCCCCAAGGGAGCCACTAAGATTAACAAATCACAACGGAGACTTCCCAGACTTCCATATTTACTTTTATAAAATGTTTTCCATCTTTGTTGTGATTTGTTTTATTTAGTAAAACTTAATTTATCGCAGTGTATAGCCTTTGAAGACTTCTTAAATTAATTTCTCAACAATGTAATTGAAAACTTTATATGATGTGTATTTTGTTTTTTTATTATGTTTCCACGTTTTGTCTTTTTTTAAATGTTTTATGATAATGATTATTATGATTTATCAAGAATAATGAAATATTTTTTTCCATAATTGTGGTTTGAAGCATTTATATCAATGATAAGATACAATATAATATAGTCTAACGGTGAAGCATGTTTAAAAGTTGTTAAATAAATATTTTTTTGATAAAATGATCAAATATATTCATTCCTACGTTCGCCAGTTTTAAAGCACTAAAAGTATTTTACTTTGCATGATATATTGAATAATTTTTAATTTATTGGTAGAGTGTTTCTTCATTTTGATGCTATGACCCCCATTAGTGCGGTGGCCATCTTCTGGGTTATATTTTTTTTAGAAGGGTTGTTATTATTAAACGCACTGTCAACTCAAAGATAAATTTCCGGCCGTGGTTTACTTTACCTGAAAATTAGCAATTCTAGGCCCACGAATTATCTTTCAGCAGTTCAAAATCGTTTACACAATATGTTTTAAAGTACCTAATTGAATTATGCTGTTTATGTTCCGTGATCTGAAAGCGAGTCTTAATTTCGTTAATAATGTATTTTGCGTCTGGTATAGGAAAAAGTTTAATTTTTCACATGGAAAAACAAGATGATAAAATCATATATACGTGGATCGTCACGTTGTTACGGAAGTATTTAAAATGTACATACATTAATGTGAGCCACTATGAAATTTCTCAAATAGTTAGAAGATCGTTAGCAAACATCTCACTGTGTCCTTATCAATCAACATAATGTAAAACTATTTTTCGCTAACGGTAGAAATATTGTAATTTCCTCGAATTGACCGTAGATTTACTTACATAATTAAAGTTGAAACCCATGATTTGGTTATTCAATTTTTAAAAACACCTTGAGTCTGTTTTAGTCGACCTTTTTATTAGAACTTACTTGATTTAAGACAATTTCAATTTATTGTTATTTGTTCTGAACTAACATTACAAAATTTTGCAGAACATGCTTGTTCTGTTTAATATTACGTTTTACATACCTTAAAAAAATTATTGTGTGAAATAGTATATTTGCCAAACGGATCACAAATACTAGTGTTACTGAGGTTTATTTTTTGTCATCTTTGTGTTCAGAATGCCTTTTAATGCGAAAAATAGTAAAAACGTCCCCGCCAAATAATTAAATTTGCCACTCAACTGATCGGCTAGATTGTTCATTAAATGCCAGCATTTATTTGAATGGCTAGGCCGTTCGTTGAATGAATGTTTAACGAAAGAACTGAACGTCGCGTCGCTTAGCCTCTTTAATTTTAATTCAATAATAATAATTTGTTGTTTTTTAATTGATTTTCTTATGTGAAATTAGGTTAGGTTAGGATAGGTCGGGTTAAGTGTTATAATAAAAAAAACGGTTTTTATTGCTTAAGGTACTCTTATATTTAACTTTATAATTCATCCTAAACTTAACTTAATAAGTAAAAAAACATTTTTTATTATTATTAAACTTAACCCAACCTATCCTATCTAACCTAACCCGGCGGGTTTTGGTTCGGCCGTTTCCAAAGGGCCAGCTTTCAACCAGCCAACACGTCGAATGTCGAATTATCTTAATTCATTAAACGAACGGCCTAACCATTTGGTTGAATGCCGGCATTTAATGAACGGCCTACCCGCTCAGTTGAGTAACTGATTCAACTATTTGGCGGCGACATATACATTATCTTTAAAAAATTGCCCTTTGTAATGTTATGAGAATTACTCGCAATAATTTTCTGGTTGAATCTTAAACCCATAAGCATAACAAGGTATTTTTAATTATTATTTACGCGTTGTGGAATATCTATGAGGTATAATTTTCACCGCGCAAAATCGCTTTAGCCAGAGCATTACTGAAATAAAGTTTATAGTGTCTGAATCCTTCTTCCTTCTTACCTAGTTTCGTCTTCTCCAATCCTCAAGGCGATGTAGTGGCAGTAAAACCAGGGATCTTATTCCGACGCCATGCCGGTCGACAAAATATTTAATCAATCAACGTGAGACCGTTTTCAGAGCCGTTTTGTTTTAAGAGGACAGGGGTCCAGAATAAGCCCTCGCTCGTGAAATGATTCATGGGCTCCGGCTACCCGACAGATGCTCCCGACAGATCTTGACATTTTCTCGGGAAACATATTTAGCTCTGTTTGTCGTCTCGTCTGGGCAAATAGGATTAAAAGTCAAAGTTAACATCAGATGCGTTTATAAATCAACGACTTGTGTTTTTCTAATCACCCCTACACCATTTATTTTGCAGTATATTTTGAACGTTAAAATTACGCAGTTTTCATTTTCGACATGTAAGAAATTAAATTTAAATATTTTTTAATCTCTCTTAATCTTCAATCCTTCTTAGTCCTGCCAGCAATTTAATTCTCAACACGGGTCTTGAATGAATTAATGTTCAATATACTAATGTGTACTCTCCGTACTTAAACATTATTTGTTTATTGTACGGTCTTTTTACATACTTTGATTTATATGGTTTCATGATTAGTTTATTTACAATATATTTCTTAAGCCGCTAACTGTATGTCCCAGCGAAAATAACTACACTGTGTGTAAGATAAGAATAGAAATAGATTGCAGTTCACATCATCCAAGTTACTATCTATTTTCGCCAAACCCGATCTAAAAGTGAATCGGGAGCAATCGGCAATGGACACTTTGAAATCGATTCTGCTACGGACTAGGTAAGTTGAATGGAACCGGGTTTATGTATTGCTCTAACCCTACTTGGGTTAGAACGATACAAAGAGAAGATCAATCTTGGTTCTAGAAACATCCAGTGTTCCATACAAAGCCGGCTAAATGACACAAGGATTGTAGATTGAAAATACTATTTATACGAGGGCGGATTGAAAATGAAGCTACCTAAGTAGGAAAAATACTTTTTTCAAACACCATTTATTTCTCAACATAGTCTCCTTTTACTTTGACACACTTAGTAAGACGATATTCCAACTTTTTTATACCATCTGAATAATACGATTTCGGGAACCTCTCAAAATACGCGTTAGTTTCGGTAATCACTTCTTCGTTCGAGCTGAATCTTTTTCCTGCGAGCCATTTTGGAAGTTTGAAAACAGGAAAAAGTCACTAGGAGCTAAATCTGGACTATAAGGTGGATGATCAACCAATTCGAAGTGTATTTCACGTAATTTTAGCATGGTATCTAATGCTGAACTAAAGTGAACCGATATCTAAAATGAACCGGTGCGTTGTCGTGAAGAAAGAGCACCTTTTTCTTCTTTAAATGTGGTCGTTTTTCCTTGATTGCATCATTCAATTGATCCAATAATGCACGATAGTACTTTCCTGTGATTGTGGATCCCTTTTCAAGATAATCGATGAGCAATATTCTGAGTGGATCCCAAAATACAGTGGCCATAACCTTGCTAGTCGATTTCACTGCCTTTGCCTTCTTCGGAGCACTTCCACCAGCCTCCACCCATTGTTTCGATTGATTTTTGGTTTCAGGTGTATAGTAGTGCACACATGTTTCATCAACAATTATTAATCGACGCCAAAAATCAACAGGATTACGCTTTATCATGTCCAAACACTGCTGTGAAGTGGTCTCTCGAACTCGTTTTTGTTCGACACTGAGCAAACGCGGCACCCATCTTGCCGATAGCTTTTTCATATGCAAATGTTCATACAAAATGTTGAACACACGTTCATATGAGATGTTTACCATTTCAACAATCTCACGCAACTTCACTCGGCGATCATTCTTAACTATATCGAAGATTTTCTTGATATTTTCTTCAGTAACTACTTCTTTTGGCCTTCCCGTTGATGGTGTTGTTGCAGTGCTTGTTCGGCCGCGTTTAAATTTAGCAATCCAATATTTTATCATGTAATCTGACGGAACACTCACCGTAATGTTTATTGAGCTTTTCTTTTGTCTCTTTTGCCGTTTTCCCTTTCAAATAATAGTGTTTAATCACTGTACGAAATTCCCTTATTTCCATTTTTCAAGAAACACAAAAGTTGTTTACTTCAAACGACTGCAACAAATAAACTAATCGATGAATTTGGGTGACATTTTAACAGCTGCCGTTTGACAGATCGCAATTTGGAATATTTTTTTTTTTGTGTTTGTGCTGCCATCTAGCGCTAGGTAGCTTCATTATCAATCCGCCCTCGTATATGTCCCTGTTTGTATACGTACAAAAAAATAATAAAATATGTTTTGCCCAATTAGTGTGATTTTTCTTAAGTTAAATAAATGATTTTCTCGGATATTTTCGTTTTGCACTTAATTTATCGATTAAAAGTCCATTAAACGTTCATGTTCTTGGCTTTTTCGTATTTATTCGTATAAAGATAATCTATAGAACGTTTTTTTAAAAACAATAGTAACCTACCTGTTAATAATATTTCAATTTTATCAACTTTAATACTATTTTATGTTTTGTATATTAAGGTTGCACTGGCACAGCTAAATTTGCATGTGTTTATATTTAATTAGTATCTAAACTAATATCGACACTATACTGACAGAATGCATTAAGTCAACAGTCTTTATATATTTAAAATATTTTTTAATATAGGCGCAAGGTGTTGATTTAAAATGTTATGCTCGCCTAGAATAAAGATTACTATTTCAAAGCTTAAAAAAAGAAAATTGTGGGAGAAATAATGCGTTGAAAGAATAAAAAAGCTTTAAGTGCGATTATCTCGGAACTTGTTTTTATGGCTTAATGCATTCTGTTAGTAAAGCCTCGATATGTCATTAAAATATTTTTTAATTTATTCACGTATTGAATTAACTTTAATGTCGGCCTCGTAGTGTAAGGGCACAGCGCATTTGCCTACCATGCAGGAGGTCTCGGGCTCGATTCCCGACATAACTAATATAAAATATTTATTCAGAAGGGTGTTTTCACACTAGAATATTTCTTTACTGAAGCGTAAGGCTGATCATTTTACAGTAACAAAAATTAACAAGATACGCTGTGATTGGTGTACCAATGCAGTGCCATATGCACCATGAGGTGCGGAAAGAGAATGATGATGATGATCGATTTAACCCCACGTATAAGTTATCCGGGTAACTAGTTTGAGTAAAGCATTGGTTTTACTCTAACTCCGGTTTAAGGTCAATTGAAATAAATTAAGATGAAGTTTAAATTTAGATGGCTTGAACTTTATCGACCGACATGTGCACTAAAGTCATATTAACTACTTTTGGAATTTATAGTGTTTTTTGCGGATTACTTTATTGACATTTCCCAGCCTGAGTGGTCACTGAGTCTATTCTGATGTACTTGTGCCATGCACATTACCAGCATTACAAAATTGTTTTTTTTTTTGTTTCAAACTGAATTTGATCAAAACCTTTAAGTTTCATAGAGAAAAATATAGAATAGAAAAACCTTGTTGAATTTGTAGTATTCTTTTATTGGATTAGTCGGTACACATTTTTAAAGCACGTGTTTGTATTGCTAATATAAATTAAATCCGAGTGTATTATAGCGGGCACGTGTTTAACAAAAGCGTATAATTTGACACAATGAAGTATTGAGCGGTTTAATCTTCAGAAACCTTTTCTATCTTCTTTACACAGCAGCTCTGAAAATGGATTACTAGACGTTTCCAGAACTTAAGAGCAACAAAGGCTGACAGATCACGGGCTGAACTTCATCCTGGGACTTTGTATCAGATCCATAATATTTTTATTCATAGACAATCAAAATATAAAAGATGTTAGGTTAGACTGATGTATAATCGGTTTTATGAAATATTTATTTAACTTTTTGTACAAAATTTTGATTGTAAATTAGGAAGCTTATTGCCAAATGGCAATTTCTTCCAACCAACCAATAAAAGAAAAGTTTAATTTTTATAGTTCAAGTTACAAAACATATAAAATAGAAAATAAATTTAAAAAAATCTAAAAATATATAAAAATAGAAATAATTGGATGTGTATATCAATAACCTTAAATCAATACTATTACTTAATGGGAAAAAGGAAAAAAGAGGAAAGAGGAAAGGAGGAGAGATTAAGAAAGAGAAAGGAGATGTTTCTTCAGACGTGATTTAAACAGAGATACTGTAGTAACATCTTTGATGGTGGATGGGAGATGATTCCTCAGTCGAGCCGCATGGCCACTATACGAGTTAAAGAAGAGAGAGGAATTGTGGATGGGTATTACGAGGGTGCTTTGAGAATTAGAACTAAGAGGTAAACTATGAACTGATAAGCGTTAAAATTTTTCACGGAGGTATATAGGAGCGTTGGGACTATAAAGTACATTGAACAGAAGTGAGAGGGAGTGATAGTTTCTCCGCTGTCTAATTTTGATCCATTTCAGTTGCCTACGAAAATCAGAAATGTGGTCATATTTCCTAAGACCAAAAATATACCTTATGCATGTATTCTGAAATCGTTCAAGCTTATCGAGTTGCTCACAGCTTAAATCAGTCATGGAAATACATCTGTTTAAAAAAAGGAAGTTTATTTGCATAAATATTTAAATTTTGGGGTTCTTTTTGAACGCCTTGTGAATAACGCAATGGAAATCAAGATGTGGTAGAGTGAGATTCGAACCGAGCACTAGCCACGGAACCACAACCCGATAAAATATTTAATTGTTATTTTTGCTATTATTTAATTATGTACGTGCTTCCACTTTCCATTATGTTGTATCCCAACTCAACACAGGGCCCTTGGCCTCGTAGAGTTTGGGATATGTTATTATTATATTTTTTGTAATATGTATGTATTTGTATTAATAAACAGTTAAATATAATTATTTAGAATATATATTAAACACAATTTTATACAATATTCCCTAGGAGTTTTTGGGAAAAATCAATAAACTCGTATCACCCTATTTATCGTTATCAAATAAATTCCAGTTCGAAAGTGTGTAGGTTGTATTAAAATTTGGCAAACACTTACCTTTTTTATTTATTGTTAATTGGATAAACCGTTGGTTTTTGCGTTTATTTCGTTAATTTTTCCTCATTAACAAAATGCATAAATTCTTCATTTTAACGATCTTATTTGTATCCAACTGGAGAAATGTAGGTACCCGTACACAAAAGAATTCGCCCTCCGATTTATTTTAATTATTGTCATTCCTTCGAGAAAATAGTTTTTTCTTCTATACATTAAACCCCTCGCAAATTGCTCCCCGAAGTCACTTCGCAGAAAATGAAGAAAAATATATGGCCGAATAATGTTTCCACGACTTTATGCGGAGAACGCAATATGCGAAATATTCCGAATGCCCTCATTCGTTGCCCTAACAATTTAATATACAGAGAGGAAGGAAATTTTACTGGATCATAAACATTTTTTTAAAATTAATATTAGTTAATTAGTTAAGAGACACCTTTTCTCGAATCTCAAAAATTGTCTCTTTTGAAGCGCCCCGATTCCCACGACCTAGAGGTGAATAAGTGTTATGAAGGCGTTATAATTTATATAGGCTACCTACATACCTAGCAGTGTTTACTGTTTATGCATATTCGAGCGGCATCATAGGTATATAAATCTATGTACGAGTATCTTATCAATGCATTTTATTCAAATTTTCAATTATGGTAATGTATACTGCAAACCAAATACAACGTTTCTGTTAATAATTTCTCTTTAGTGTGAAATATAAATGTACCTATTTACATCATATTTTAACGGGATATGAAGCAGAAGGTCAACCACTTTTTACGATAAACGTTTTTGATCGAATTATTTTGCGGTGGGTAGTTTTTATAATTATCATACGTACGTATTATTGTGTACTGCAAATTTGCTATAAAAATAGTTTAGTTTATAACCAATAAATGTACTTGAGCAAATTATTCGTGGCAATAGCATATTATTTTCTAAAACCAACTGGATCTTTGATGGCAACAAATACATGGATATTTTTCCAAATAATTATTATCTCAATTATAATACTATATTTAAAACTTCCTTTTGGGAACGGTATTTTTTTATTTCATCTGTACTAAATATATAGTAGATATAATGTATATTTTTGAAATGAATATTTGAGTTCTTTAATTTACTCAAATATGAACATTTTTCAAATATTTTAATTCACTAACATTTCTTGTTTACAATGCTTAATATTTTTTAATAACGTAATAATTTTGTTTAATATTTTGAATATTTTTATGCCATTTACGCGCTCTGTTAATTATTATTTCCATGTTTCCAATATGATTAAGACAAATTTTAATTTGCTTACTGATTTTTTTTACTACCTCTCTAGAATATTATAAAACATTTTGCAAAAAAAAATATATCCATAGTCGGTAAGATACGTGTATTTAAAGTTTCGGCTACATGTTTTATGTCCATAGAGATTGAAGTTCTTAAATTATATCGCTGTACAATAATAGTTTGATATCGGGTCAGCCAAGTGGATAGTGGATAGTGATGCCAGAAGACGGATCCGAAATAACTTGACAAAAATGTCACGAGGAATGGCGGTTATGAAATCGTTGCTACATCGTTTCACGAACTCGACGGCAGATAGAAATAATTCAGGAATCCTGTATGTAATTAATTTTTTCTCCGATTTTTCACACAGACAGACAAACAGACCGATCTGATCGTCCGTAATTATTATTGTCTTCTCACATTATGTATTTATTTTAGGAATATAAAAATATATATACAAAATGCCTACAGAATATCTAAATAATATAGTTACATACGTAATACAGTTAAATTAACAGTCGTTTTGGTGTTTATATTGGCACTAGTTCAATGGATTGCATTATTCCCAAAATGTAATGTAGGTTATTAAAAATGCGTGTTTTTAGATTTAAACACGTTTTATATTTATATTGACATGCGACCGGGTTTTGTTGTAACTGACATCATCATTTTTATTTATGAAATAACAATGATCTATTCCAACTTCTTAAAAAATGTATTAACCTTTCAATTTTAATACTAGCTTTATACTCGTAAATGCAATTTTATTTAATAAATTGACGAATTCCTGTGATATTGTTTTAAAAATGCGTAATATGTAATCACCAAAATAGCCTGCTTGAAATATTTTTGCTAAGGTTTCTTTTCTGTCGACCCTTATTAATAATACTCGTATTATATATTTATGAGTAAGGTCTATTTTTTTCTAGCCGTTTAAAATCAGGTTGTGGTCCTGTGGCTAGTGTCTCGGACTCACGGACCAAAGGTCCGTGGTTCGAATCCTACTCTACCCCAACTTGATTCCCATTTTCTAATATTGAGTTATTTACAACTCGTTGAAAATGGCCCTCAAAATTAAATATTTGGGTAAATCATAAGAACGCAAATACGAGTATTTCTTTTTAAAAAAAAAAAAAAAAAGGTCGACTATTTAAGTTAAGCAAATTTACAAAATCTGATCCGATAATTGTACAATACACAAATTATAATGATGTTTTAACTTTCAAAGTTTGCAAAATATATTTTTTAATCCCTATTATGAAATCATGTAGATAGTATTTTTGTAAAGCGAAATACCACGTGGGTGTATGAATATACATTTAAAATATTTTCGTTTGTTCGAAAATTCCTAATTTTTCATTCATATTTTTATATTCCAGCTACAACCACATTATCATGCAAATGATTCCTCTGACTTCGTGCTCAGACGATTTTTTCTCTTATAAAAGATGAATTTCTTATTCTGTCTAGAAATAGTTACGCGATGTTGGTACTTCGCTATTGTATTATTTTTATATGAAAATAAGGTTTGCGAAGTATAGAAAACAAGGCTATTTCCAAAGGGTAACTTTTATTATCTTCCGTTGATATTGATCTAAACAAAATACTGTCTGGGGTAGGTTTTCTAGCTAACAATAGAAATCTTCCAAAGCTGCCAATCGACCCCACAAACAGATCTGATAGGTCGCATTTACAAAGAAACCTAGATCAAAGAACCGGAATTGAAATTTCACGTGTTTATTTCCGTCAAATAATGTGAATATACCATTTATATGTAGATACAGGAAGTAGATTTTGGAAAAGGGTGGTCAAATGAACAATAAAACACCCCACGTGTAAATTCTTATTTACTTTTTTTCATACTCTATTTTGGAAAACTCCATTTTGGAAATTTCATATTATTGAAGTTTTATAGGTATTTAGGTAAATGAATGTCTTTAATTAGCTGTTATAATTGGCATGTTCTGCGTCTTGACTTAAGTGTTTTTTTGTAAATAAGAAAATAAATTAATTATCGAATATCAACCCTTGTACTTTCTCCTTTCTTCGTGCCCACCTAATTGTCCATACGTACGCTAATTGTAACGTACCTCAATCATTTGTTAAATGGACGCATGATGATCATCAAGAACGATAAAATATTTTAGAAAAAAATGTATTTCAGGAACTCGCCGTGAAACTCTTATGAAATAAAATCTACAGTATTGTGGGAATTGATGTAAACACAAGCAGATCTATTTTAAATATAGTGTTTTTTAAGAAAACATATATCTTACGGTGTTTTTCAATATAATTTATGTCAGCACGCCTGAATTGTAGCTTCAATCGCCTTAACGTTCATCATACAATATATATATATATATTTTAATCTAGCCTTAAGCCCTAGGATTATTATTATAAACCTAGGCGAGTTTCCAGGCAAATCAAAAAGATTCGCCTCATCGTTTTTTAAATAGTTCACCAACTTCAAAGAAACATGACATGGTGCTGAATCGTGCTGGAAGATTAGTTCTCCAAAATTTTGTTTTGAATATTTTACAAATCCGCAAAAACACTGTAACTGAGTGAACGTAATGAGTAAAACGACTGACGTTGACAATAACTATGTTGACATAATATATGAATAACTATGTTGTTAACTATGTTGACGTTGACAATAACTATGTGTATGTACATATAAATATTTATATGTATATATACATATTATAGCACATAACAGGTTGTTTATTTTTTTAACATATTGGTTTACAACTTTGCTTCCGCCGTTTTCCTGTAGATGGCTTTAGCGGTAAGTAGTGATCGAAATAAATAGATCATACACGTCGTGCAATAAACTTGGGCACCGGTCAACATAACCTCATAGAAACATTAGTCGATTTGTGTCTGCATCAAAAAGTTATTCTCTATTGAAAATGTCAGTTTACGAGCCAAATTTTCGTCATTTGCGGGAAGCTCGAATTTTTTGCTTCAATATGAAGAAATCTGCGGCTAAGGCTCATCAAATGCTCGCAAATACTCATGGTGAGGCTGTTATTAGTGAAAGAACGTGTCGTGAATAGTTTCAACGCTTCAAGAACGGTGATTTTCACGTCGAAGACCACCACAGCGGTGGAAGAGGGAAGATTTTTTAAGATGGAGATATGGAGGCATTACTTGATGAAGACTCGTGTCAAAGTCAAGAAGAATTAACACGATCATTGGGAGTAACTCGACAAGTAATTTCAAAACGCCTCAAAACTATGATAATGATTTAGAAGCAAGGAAATTGGGTGCCGTACGCGTTGAAGTGGTTTTGCAACATGACAATGCTCGACCCCGCCGTGTAGCGAAAGTAGTCAAGACATACTTGGAAACGTTGAAATGGGAAATCCCACCCCACTCGCCGTATTCTCAGACGTTGTTCCCTCTGACTATCATTTGTTTCGACCGATGGCACACGGCCTGGTTGACCAACAGACCTCCGGTCTTCTGATGGAGTAAAAAATTTGGTTGATTCGTGGATTCGCTTTTAAAGATGACCAGTTTTTTCAACGCGGGATTCGTACGCTGCTCGAAAGATGGGAGAAAGTATTGGCCACGGATGAAAAATTGTTTGAATCATAAATGTACAACCAATTTTTTTTTACAATAAGGCCTCGAATTTTGGAAAAAAAACGGCGGAAACAAAGTTGTAAACCTATATAAATAGCCGTCGAAACTGTCTTGCGGCAGAGTAGCCATCTTAAAAAAATAAAGAATAGTTGATTGTTCACATTAATTCGCACAATATTGTAATCAAATAACGCTTTGATGTTTCTTAAAATGACTTTATTATCTCAATTAATTTATTCTTGGATCTATAGGAAGTCAATATCTTTATTTTGATCATATTTTGATTTGACAGTTGACTCGAGAAACGAAAGAGAAAATAATAATTTATTTCAAATTATTTAGTAAATTTTGTTATGACAAACCATTTTCAATTATGATCACATCAATGTCGCTGCCAAACTTATTTAATAACAAATCATCACTCATGCAAAAAGCCTTGACCTATAGGCGCCGCTAAGTCCAGACTTAAGACGAGAAAACACTATCTTTTATTTTTATTTTTTTAGTTCAGTTTATTCAGATAAAAAATATAAGTATACAATATTACGTGCTACTAAATAAATATACATTCAATACAAGTATTTACATTATTGTTTTCGATTACATAAAAAAAAAACAATTCTTGGGTACATTTACAATTTTCTTCTTTTTTTCTGTTTCATTCGATATTTTATAATTACGTAAAGTCAAATAAAATGATAGTAATTGTCTTCGTGTGAGAAAATGTCCTTATATCCGGGGGAAATAAAGAATACAGTTCTTCGTGTGAAATGGAATCAGAATCCTGGAAGAGTGTTTTCGACTCGATGGTTACCCAGGTATAAATTATAAAAATATTAATCTGCGTCAAGACCGATGTGCAATATTTATTTGACAGTTTTAATTGCAATAGTTCAGTCTCAGTATGTTACAAATGATCGCTGATGTGCCGCGATTGGAGTGTCAATGCAGTGCCCCGAGCGCCACTGGATGCGGAATGCGAAATAATGATGATCACAGGATGATAAATGGAACTTATTTGTTTGGTTGTTTGTTATTTTATATCTATACTACATACTTCTTTACTCTTATATTTCTCTAAAAGTATTATTGTGTTTTCATGTTCTCATGAGAATAAAAAGACATTTGATAACTTTCTGTGAGAAGAGCAGGACTAATATATGCCCACATCATCTGTACTGAAAATACATTTAGATTTATGGATGATTGACATTGATATATTTAATAAAAATCTTATGTGAGAGACTTGAATTTTGAATCTTGTATATTCTTTGTACAATAGACATACTAGAGATGTATTGTTTTTTTAAAAAAATAATATTACTGTAGTATTTAACTAAGCCTTGAACGTTTTTATTATTTTTAAGTGTGATTTTTACACCATTCGATTCTTTAAAATTTACTTGTCCCATTGCTCTTTACTTCTAGTTGTTCTACGAAATCTGTGGATTTTTTTTATACTTTAGTCAAACGGAAATTTATTATTGGCAAACGCATTGTAATTATGAAGATATCGCATATTTAAATGTATCTACATATTTTTTTATTTTTGTTTCTTAAATTTCATTAAAAAAACTTCAGTTTTTAATTTAAATTTTGTGTTTATGTAAAAAATTCACGAAAAAAGTAAGATATAACAACCCATTTTGCCCATTTTTTCGCTTTTTTTATTTTAAACTTAACTTTTTGAGTTCAACAGGACCCTGGAGATAAAATTTTTGTACATTGATTTAAGTGTTCGCAGTGTTATGCCGATGAAACCATAAAACTATTTCAGGTTGCTTAAACACCATCATTATTAAATTAGGCGATTTAAAACTAGATATATTATGTAAATACATTGTTCAACATTTTAATTCTCCTCCTGATATTTAATTCTGATGAACTTAGGAAACTTTTGATAAAATTATCGATCGTCTCCACCTACATTATAAACATTTTGCCTTAACTTTTAAGCCATTAATCAAAAGTATTAGACGACCTTTGTGTAATATGGTTAGAGACTTGAGACGTACATACTTTTCGAGAACAGATTTCGTAATGTTTTTCCTGACTTGACAGATCTCGTAATCGCTATCTATTGTTCTCAATTCTTAGTGGATATATCAAATTCTTAAGTTTTTAGTAATTTTTATAAAAATAAACTTAATTATTTGATTAATTAAAATCCAACTTCATAATACAAGGTATACATAAGTTCATTAAAAGCCTCAAGTTTATTTTATTTTTTATTAATATTCTTTGTTTACAAAGATTTGCGTTTTCGTATAATTTACTTTTTACTATTCACTATCACCGTCAGTGCACCTAGTATGTGTAGTCCATATGTCTGTCGCCCTCAATATATTGTTTCCAATTCTGACGGCGATAGGGTATGTTAGTTCATTAGTTTGTTAGTAAACCGGGAGAAACAAGTACGGCCGGGAAAACCAGAGCCATCACCACCTCTTCACCGGCCAATCTGTAACAGTTCTTACAGAGCAACCTTTTCATTTTTTTTATTAAGATCAAAATTTTATCCACTAAATCAACTGAACCGTTGACATAAGAATATGAGTTTATAATAATTTAACTTTGTCATTTACATGCGCCGTGGCACAATTGGTTAAACGACCAACTGTGAAACTTGCGACGCGTGTTCGATTTTCGTCATTTGCAAAACATTCAAGGAATTGGATTTTCTTAATTTGTCTGGGTGTTGTGTATTTTTAATAATTTCCTTCCATATTATTTATTTCTTACCTGCTGAGAAGACGAGCCTTCGAAACAGAGGCTTAGCGGGTTATTCATTAAAAAAAAAAAAACATTTTTGTACATTATTCAAAATTTTAATCTTCATATTCGAAAAAATTATCCCGCATAACCTAAGTGTGTTCAAACTATGTAGATAGAAAATAAATTGAACGAGTAGGTTCAAATGAATTTTACGATACCAAAAATACGTTTCATTAAAATTTATATTATTATTCTCTTTTGACTATCAAATAATTAAATAAACATTTGGTTTAAACGATAGCATTTGAATACTTTCCAGTAGAAATCATTTTCTCCATTGTTGATTTTAGAACATATTTAGTGAAGAAATTTCCTGTTATGTAATCAAATATTTAGTCAGGGCATGTTTAATTATTTAAATAACAAAAACCTTTTATTTAATTAGAGACAGTATGCTATTTGTTTTTTTTTTCGTAATACCACAGTAAAATATTCAAGAAAACATATATTGCCTTTACCCAGAACAATCTAGCCTAATGGTTTAAAGTCGATTCTATCAAGTGTCTTTTTATTTTTATTTATATTTTACACTGATTTAAAAAAATGTGTATCTGCATAAATATTTTGTAATCATCGTTTATGTTTACCCTTTGTAGTTACTCCCCTACAATAAGTTATTCTACAAATGAGAATGCCCATTTATATTTTTTCAATGTGTTTTTTAAATTTAATTAAATGGATGTATTTATCTATATATTTATTTATTTGCACCACAACTGGCCAAGAAGCCCAATTACAGTGGTGAATTATATCACAGAATACCCAGTTTTGAGAAAACCGCATTTTTTTGTGTTCTTACTGGGAATCGAACCCGGAACATGTGTGTGTGTGTCAAGCTTTTTAACCACTACACCACGGAAGCCACCATGAATTAATAAAAAATAATGCATAATCGATTTCTGTACTAGGCACTTTTTATCACTGATCGATATATTATGTTTAAAAGTATACTTTATTTTATTAAAAGAAACTTTTGAACACTCCGAGGAAAGTGTGTAACGTTTATAGATAAGTTTTTGACAATGACAAGTTCGAATAAACAGTTTTCATTGTGATTTATTACAACATTGTTTACATCGATTTTGAAAGTTTAGACCTTTACAAAGAAATATGGATTTAAAAGTTTTTTAAGTTTATAAATAGCACATTGACGTAAAAATCCATTTATGTTTAAATAATACCTTCTTTTTAGTCTGTAGAAGCCCGTTTGAGGGTGAAATAATTAATTGGTCGAATGAAGTAGTGAAAATAAGTGTTGTTAAATATATATGTAAGTATAGTTTCGAGCGATTTCTATTAAAATAAAAATTATTGATGAAACGTTAATGTATCATATCAATAAATATAATGTACGATACTTTATATTTATAAATGAGGGTACTATTTGCAAACCCGGAAAAATCTTATAAAACTGAGATATTAATTCAAACTCATGCAATTTTTTACAATAATTATAACATTGTCAGTTAAAAATATGGCTTTATTTGTAAGAACTTGACTTTTAAATTATCGGGTTTGTTGCAAACATGGCAACCTCTACTTGATTATTGCAAAGTTGGAATGTATAAAATTAAATTTATTGTTTCACTACTGTTTCTTGACATAATCATGCTTATGTCATCACTGCTTGCGTATAAAATATTTACTGATTATAATAAAAAATTGTAGCTTAAAAAAAAGTTGAAGTTATGTATTGTATCAGTTTTTTGTGATTTGCTCAAAATAAAGAAAGATGAATTTTGCCGGGTTTGCAAATAGTACCCTCGTATATCGCCGCCAAATAGTTAAATCAGCCACTCAATCTCAATTATTTCAATCAGGCGGCTAGACTGTTCATTGAATGCCGGCATTCAATTGAATGGCTAACATATTATGCTTAGCCAAAATGTTGAAAACAACGTTTAACGAAAGGGCTGAACTTAGCTTAGCCTCTTTAATTTGAATACAACAATTAATTTTTTTTAATTTTTTTATTTATCTTGTTATGTGAAGTTAAGTAAGGTAAAGATAGGTTGGGAATAATAAAAAAAATAGTTTCTTAGCTTAATCGTTGACTTAACTTAATAAGCTAAGGATGAAAACTTTTTTTTAAATTTACTGCATTTTTGAAATTTTTATAACTTAACCCATTCATATTCTAACCTAATCCGGCGGCTTTTGGTTCGGCCATTTCCAAAAGGCTAGCTTTCAACCAGCTAACGCGTTGAACGTTGAGCTTTCTCAATTCATTCAACGAACGGCGTAGCCATTCAATTGAAGCCGGCATTTAATGAACAGCCTAACCGCCCGAGTGGCTGGTTTAACTAATTCACGGCGACCTATACACAGGCACCTTCTAACATTTGCTTTATACTGCCAGAAATTTGAGTACAATGAAAAATAAATTAACAATTTTATCTTCCCAAATCTGTTCTCCATATCTTACGTTATATGTTGCTAATCTTGATAATTTCTTAGAGGATGATACTTCAGTTCTTGTCTGTAAATATTTGGACATAAAATACAAATAGTGTATTTTTTTTAACCGAAAAATAATAAAATAACTCTGCTTACTAAAAGCACTGTTTTTTTTACGAACTAACATACTCATAAATATTGTATGTTACAGATATTAAGTATTTATGCAAAATCGGTTTACAAATATATTACATCAACCCTTTCATGACTGTTCCGTCAACGCTAATAGCTCTTGCGAATTAATTAAATTGAATAATCATCGTGACATTACCGGTCAACGAAAACCCAAACCGTAATAACGAACTGGACTGAATTTTTAAATTAAAACCACAATGTGATACATATTATATCGTCGTTGCGCTTGCAATATATGTTAAGTGGTATTAAAAAAAAAACTCTGGTGTGGCTGTGATGTCACACTAGCCTACATACGATACAAGACTTGGTACATCACTCTTTTTTTTAAATGATGAAGTTGTACTTTTTGTAATCTTTAAATATACATATTCACACCAGATTTGGAAAGTAAAATTTGTATAACTATGCTGGATTTTAATAACAAAAAATATTTATCCTTGCTACGTGAAAAATGAAAGTGACGCCAATACAGCAATAAATATGTGTAAGAGAGATCACGAAGATAGAACTCATAACAAGGAAGACAGAGCCGCTGTTCTGTGACCGATGTTTGTGTGAAACAGATTCAGTCGGTTATTGACAATGATGCGCGCATGTAATATGATATGAGTATTTATTATTTTTGATTTATTTTGCTATAGCAGGGCTAAAGTTTATTTTTATGAACTATGGGAAAGGAATTATTAAACAGTATGTCTACATGCTTTTTTTTTTCAATGTCTGAACTTTCGAATATACCGTATTTTACTTGTGGTAACACGATGTTA
This sequence comes from Micrasema longulum, assembly GCF_059751315.1. NCBI lineage: Eukaryota > Metazoa > Arthropoda > Insecta > Trichoptera > Brachycentridae > Micrasema > Micrasema longulum. The sequence continues at coordinate 1,059,007 of NW_028277708.1, forward strand.
CATCACCGCGCGCAAAGGAATTATTGACCACAGTATTTAAGGAGTTAAGGAGATAATTTAAACAATGTACCTTTTGCCGATGGATTTTTTTTGTGAACATATTTTTTTTATTGATAACAAAGGAAAAATACGTAATTTTATTGTGAGCAAATATTTCAGTTTATTTTATTTATTTTTATTTTTTACTTTCTTTAATTCAGGAAACATACAGTACGGTTACATAGTTTTATATTTTACACAGTTAGACTTAACTCTAATGGACCAGTGAAGTTTACATATTCTATAATAATTATATGTACGGTTATCAATGAAAGTACAAAAAAAGAGAAGGAAAAAAACATAAATGAAAGTTGTTGAAAAATAAAATTAAAGTAAAAAAGTTAATTTAAAGTTTGTAGTTAGTATGTACAAATGGAAATAATATTAAAAATGAAGTTTTTTTTTTTGTTAAAGTAATTAAAAGTTTAGAATAAAGAATGAAAAACATGCTCAGATGTAAAAAAAAAACATTTTCAAAAAGGAAAAACATAAATATACACATACATATTTTATGGGATTCAAAGAAACGATGAGAAGAATCTTTAAATGAAATATAAGACAATATATTTAAGTCAATTTAAAAAACATCTTCAAAATTAATGACACATTATAGTAAGAGCAGCAATATATTGATTTTATATACATATACAATATAAGTAGTTTAAAAGTATAAAAACATGTCAATGCAGCAGAGAAAAAAGAAACTTTTTTGAAAAAGATTTTGTTGAAACAAAGTTGTGTAATCTAAATGATAAATTAAAATTACTTAAAAATTTTGCAGGCGCAACGACGATATGTACAAACATTTGTATACACTACACTATACACTACACTAAACTACACTCACGCACGACGACACGACATATGATAATATGTGTGATTTTTGCCTTTGTAAACTCGCGTGACTCCCAAAGTATGCCAGATATTAAGCCATGTTACTCAACTAGTTCGGATTGAAATAGCAAATTGGTGAAATACGATACCATTAATTTATTATGTCGGGCAAATACATACTTCTTACTTAGGGACTGCTCATAAACATGATTGATGCTGACAGAACAATAAACTTTATGTTGTGAAAATCGTAAATAATGTACTACAGGGGGATATTTTACAATCACAAATTTTCTTTCCTTTACATTACATACAATATACGTGCTGAGTTACATAACTATAATTTTAATTAGAATTTATAATGCTACTAGTTTTCCTAAATTATAATAACAACGCCTGCGTTGTGTCTGTTGTATTTCAGAAGTCGTGACCTATCAGAAAATTCTGGACAGCTGAAATTATAAATTTAGATTCTCACTTTTTTAGATGTAATCCTGCATCGAATGAGTCCTGTTTTTAAATATAAAACTAAATCATACTGAAAGTAAACGCAAACATATTATTATTTCACAATAATTTATCATGCGAAGGGAATGCCGATTTGGTTATGTCAAGTATTTCTTACCACGTAATTGTATACAATAAGCTTGTAAACGTAAATAATGTGCGTCTCTGAGAGGGTTTGTATTATTCCTACTTTCAATTTTCCTCCAAAGCCACTAAATCTAGGGTCGATCCGTACAGACACATACCATAAAGTAAAGTAGTGTAATGTGCCCACTGGCGTGTATAAAACAGTTTCATATTATGTTAGGATAGGCTTCGGATCTGCTTGAAGTCCATGTGTCCGGAAAACTAATTTTCCTCGGTTTATTCCATACATATTGCGAGGCCGCCATTATAAACACGTTCATATTTCAACACTAGTATTTGTTTCACTCAGCGACTCCTACTTTATCAATTCGATTAACGCATTAATTTTATATATAATAATTTTAAAGGACATTAAAAATTCCTTATTTGTTTCTCATAGTTATACACATCGTTTACGTCATTCCTTTGCGACGCAATTCTTATTCTTTGTGTAGGCCTCGTGGCCTGTTTTCCAAGCGGGATTAGCCTCGTGCGAAGTCGATTTCTAGCTGTCGATCCATCCCTTAGGTGGTCTGCCCGGAAGTTGTCTACCTTGGGATTGGCCGTGCAATGCAATATGAGGTAGTTTAGATGGCTGCGTTCTCCTCCTCAATTGTACAAACCGATGTGTTCTACGTCGCACACTGTGTAATATTCTAACCTAGCGGTATTTAATTCATCACTCTACTATCATTTCATATCCACTATCATAGTTACAAATTTGGTTTTTATGTAATTTTGGAGATAAATAAATAAGAAAGATTGACGTGAATATTGTATTTGAAAAAATAAAAAACTTACATACTTAAGCATCAATCAAAATATTGTACTTATAAAACACATCGGAGTATTTTGTTTTCGTTTCGCTGCAATCTGTGATTATTTATAAAACATAGAAATGTAAAAATAAACTTATTCTTCTGCAGTCTTATTCTCTCCACTGCCGGATAAAGGCCTCTTCCAAACGTCTCCATTCCTTCCTATCATCCGCTTTCATCATCCACGTTTTACCGGCAATAGAGGCAATGTCGTCGACCCACCTTTTCTGTGGCCTTCCAACACTTCTTTTGTTTGCCCACGGCCTCCACTTTATTATTCTGGGTGTCCACCTGCCATCGTTTTGCCTCGCCAAGTGTCCTGCCCACTGCCATTTCAATTTCGCTGCACGATCCATGATATCCACGACTCCGGTTCAGCGCCTTATTTCTTCATTTCTTATTTTGTCTCTTAGACATACACCGAGCATATGTCTTTCCATGGGTCGTTGTGTGCATTTTAATTTTTGGCTACTTTGTTGTGTTATTGACAAAGGTGTCAGACAAGGGGACACAATATCGCCAAAGCTCTTTACGCTAGCCTTAAAGGATGCATTTAAAAACCTCAATTGGGAAAATAGGGGTGTAAAGATCGATGGCATGTACTTGAGTCACCTCAGATTCGCAGATGATATAGTGGTCATAAGTACAGACATAGACGAACTAGGCGAAATGATTATAGAACTACATGAGGCTTCAAAAAGGATTAGTTTGGAAATGAACATTCATAAAACAAAGATTATGAGATCTACAGGAAGAAACATTTTCATTAACGATAATAAAATCTAAGTGGTTGATGAATATATTTATCTAGGACACAAAGTCAAACATTGTAAAGATAACCAGATAGCAAAGTTACCAAGAAGAATAGGGCTAGAAAATATAACTCCCTCAATCGTCTGTTGTCTTGTAAGAAGACATACTAGCACATTGAAAACAATATTTAAAACGCAGATTTAAAAAAAAAAAAATCAATAAAAGGACTACGAAATACAGTCCAGTAAAAAAATATTTTTTTGTTACTTATTAGTACCATAAAAAATATTTTTAAATTTGTAATTTTGAATTCCCGTAAAAACAGCCATTCCTTTGGCTACGCCCCTAATACGTCAAGATTCACGTTCATTTGTTCCTGACCACTCAAATTTGTTTAGAACATTGTCACGAATCTTGACATCACAACTAACAATGTCAGATGTCGCATTTTTCTACTGACGTATTTAAAAAAAATCTTTCTTAAATTAATGTATGAAAACATTTCTCCACAATATCCAAATTGATTTTAAAAATAAAATTAAGTATTCGAAATTCATTTCATATATTTTTATTGATATTAGTAGTATGTGATATTTCCCTATTGTGGTGTCTGATTTGCATTAGATGCCATGTATGTCATGATGGGTCGCATACAGCTTTTATAGATTTTAATTTTGCTTCTGATCTTTGTGTTGGGGAATATCCAAATAGGCATACCTTTTCAAACATCTTGAGATGACTGGAGCCTTGTTTACTTGACCTATCACTTCACACGGTAGATCCATTTGCCCGCATAAATCCACACCCAAATAGTTGAATTTTTCAAACTGAGACGACATAGACAGATACGCCACATCCCACCGGGATTCGAAATAATACCATGGACCTCTTAGTTTTTGCAATTGATATGGTCGTAAATATTGTATTTTTAACTAGCAAGATGGGATATAATTGCGACAAAATTACACGCGTTAATTAGTCATTGGAAATTAGCTTATTTGTTTATTTATTTATCAAGCCACAACGTTTACATACAAAAAAACGTTTTATATGTAATGATGCCGGTCCGTTTCGAAACACAATTCGTTTCTTTGTTAATTTGCTTCAAACTCAATCAAAACCTCATGTGATTTTAAGCAAAGTTGGTGCTGCAAATTTTTATATTTTATAAGTTTCCTCGCTCTATATTTGTGAATAAAGTTTCTACATAAAACTATTTTTTTTCCTAATTATTACGGCTATAAACAGGGAAAAGAATAGAGAAAATATAATATCTGCTTTTTAAATTTGGATACTTCACGGGGACCACAGGGTGGACGCACTGACATTATAACAGAATATGGAATTTGTTTTTACATGACCTCCCGCACGACGTTATTTTAGAAAATACAGGTAAACGTCATTTTACGCTGGGGTTTTTTCGTTCCGAGAGACACCGGCGTAAAAAAAAATCGGCGTAAAATGAACACAAATATAATGGAAGATAAATGGTTAGGTTACGTGTCAAAATTCTAAGAACAATCTAACATATTTATTTAATTCATATCCTATATTTATATATTTAAAATAAATAATAAATGTATTTAATAAATACAGTTTAAATTCGTTTGTGAAATACATAATAATCTCTTGAAATAATTTTTTTTTTTTTTAAAATAAATACTAACTCACCAGTTCGTCGGTACTAAATTAAATTCTCTCACTTTTTTCAAAAAAACATACAATTTCATTTTCTTTGATTGTTGCTTCCTTTCTTGCAGAATCATAGCATAAACTACAAATAATATTTGAATATTCTTTTAATTTTAATAATAATAAAATAAAAATATAATCATACATTTTTTTAAAAAACAAAACGAAAACTAACTCGGAAAAGAATTCACATAAACATTAGGCTGCTCGCGTACACGGTAATAGAATAAAATAACGTGTAAAAGTGTGTCTGCTATTAGAATCGCGGCGCCTACTGTCGTCTGGTGTCGGCCGAACCGGGAAATCCCACGCCGGCACTGTAAATCGGCGTAAATCTAACCGGCGCATAACAATGTTTACCTGTAATTATCTGTTTTTTTCCATATTGTTGCATTTACTATATTGTTTATTTATTTTAATTTTATTCATTTATTTTATTTAATTCACATAAACGCCCGGAGCCCTTTTACAAGTATGGTACATAGATCAAGTATATAAAGTATGAAATATAATATAACATATAACGAGTAAGAAAACATAATTTAAAAATACATTCATATATATATAAATATGTCATGATACACATAAACATTGTTAAACATACTATTGGATATATTATTATTGTATTATTATCAATATTTCGTCACATTCATTAAAAAAAAAATGTGTTGTAAACTTGGCAATACACATATGCTGATTTAGCAATCTCAGTACCGTTGTGCCATATAATTTAAACACAAGTATTTTTATATACGTATATGAAAAAAAAAAGTAGAACTTGTGTATGCATTCAAAAGTACGTCCTAGGTATTATACTCCGGTATTAAATCATGTTGATGTTACAAGTTTTGATAAATATTTATGTTCCATAGCCTAGTTTAAGTTTTTTTTCGTTTATTTATTTATTTCTGGGCCTATAAAATAGCTGTTTTTCAGGTTTGTTTATTTTTCTGTTTAAGTAACATAATAAATAAGTAATAAAATTCCTCAATCGTCATGTTTTCTACGGTCTTGTTAAATCCGAGTGTAGACTGGCGTATGTCAGTTCAATTTTAATTCTGATAAATTTAACGGTTATTAAACAAAAATGATTATCGAATATATGTATATATCAATTTGTTTGTCAAACAAATAATCATCGTCTTAGTGATGAAAAGACCGAAATGAAAAATATTTCATATTTCTTTTGTTAACTAACTTTTTCATATCGTTTTCTTTTGCTGGATAAATGTCGGTGCTGCGATAAAAGGGTGTATCTTTTAATAACCTAAAAAGTAATTTTTCTCAAAACTGCGATTATAACATTTTGATTTATTGAGGTAAGTGAGATTTATCTGTCGGAATTATTTTACCTACAAGCCAACGCCTGAACACATTTTCATACTCCTTCTTGGACCAGTTTATTCGTTCTCTAAAATGGTCTTGTAATATGTTGAGAGAAGTTATACTTAACTGAGTACTTTGATTGATACTTTGTGTCAAAATTATTCACTGGATTATTTATTATATTATATTATATTTGACACTATTCAATGTTTACGGCGGTATTTGTTTAACGGTTTGATGTTACCGTGCCAAAATAAATATTAATTATTCTCAGTCAAAGTAATTTAATATTTCACCTAGTAACGTTAACAGCGGTGGTGATCCTATTTGGTTCGTCTTTATACACGGAAAAACCATTAAGAGTTACGGGAGTACAAACATGGAGAAATACTTACAACTTACCATTTTGGTCCTACTAAAAAATAATAACGTTGCGTCGTACTTTTTATTTATGTACCCATAGTTAGACAAACATCTCAACGAAGTTAAGAATGAAATAAATGTTGTATATGTTGCGTCATTGTCTGGGAGAGAGATTATCGTATTTTATCTTTTATTAATGATTGTTTTTTTTCTAAATTTGTTGCAACAGAGAGGGAAAACATTTTTGAGAAGGGAATATGGAAGTCTAAGCATTTACATGGCTTATGACTTGCCTTTGGCTGGTTTAAATGGCCACTTTACACACTGTATAAGATTCACCATTCTGTCCATGATTAAACATCCACACTTCCTTCATTCTTCCATTTATTGACTTTTGTGAAGTAAAAGAGCTAAAACCTTTCGTATTCCTATCAATGCATCACTGTTACTAAGAAGAGCTTCGAAATTGCTCCGCTAGGCGTAGTTTGACGTTTACAAAAATAATATTTATTCATGAACAAATATTTACCAATAAAAAGTTACACAATCCTTTTTACAATGTTTATCCGAAAAGTTTGTACACGTTATCAAGATATATGTAGGCATTTTTGTTTCGATTCTAAACCTCACGCCTAGCTAGCGGTCAAAGAACGACTAAATACGCGTCAGGCATAAGTCATCTTTTTGAGGGCTCGAGACGTGTCTATGCAATAACATGTCAAGGGTTTAGACTGTAAATTAACAATATAATATTGTTGTTACTGTTGGCTTTGAAAATCCCTTATTACATCACCTCAGCGCTCAAGATAATGCAATTGGTCTCCACCACGTGCGCGTGTCCGTTAGGAAGGTCTCAATCCGATGTTCACTCAACATGGCGGATAATTACTAGCCTAACACGATCACCGGTTGCCCGTAAAATGAAATCTATTTCCCCTTGAAATAGCTATATGCACAGTTCATTTCATTAAACTCCCTTAACCACCTAGCGACCCTTCACATTTTCATATTACACGCAGCGCTGCGCTCTGTTGGCTAGGTAACAAAGCAATATTGCTAATTTTGTACACTGACTCTGTACTCACTCATGCGTAATTATGAATATAAACATTTCAATCAACCATTTACTTTATGACTTTCGGAATAAAATGTTACACAAATTTACGCCTTTTTAATTTATGAAAGTTTTTACCCCGAACGATAAACGTGACCATGAAAATTTTCAGTCTTATACGATGGCCTCCTTTTTGTGTTGTAGTAGTCAAAATTCTCTGATGTCGTAATAATAAAGACGTAATGTTTTTTTTTCAAATGCTGCTGTTACGTAAAATAAGGGCGCAACTTCCATTAATTAAAAAAACTGATTTCATTTACACATTTTATTTTTACATGGCTGCATTATTTATGAGATAATATTATGTAAGTTAAGTCCTTTCTTTATATGATAGCGTTTTGTGCTCCATTCCCGGGCCCCTATTACAATGGGATGTTGACGGTGCTATGTTCAATTGTCTGTAATAGAAATATTTTTTTAAATTGAAAAGTTGAATTTGCAAACATTTTTTAAAACATGTTTATTTTCAGGACGAAGATATTTAATTTCTCTATAGAAATATACACATTTTCGTACGTAAAATACGATTTTACTTTACAGACAATCAAAGATAGTAGATGTCAACCTCTCATTGTAATCGGGGCCCTGGCCCTCAGCACGTTATGCTTTCGTTTCGAAAGTTCGGTTTTATCCCCTACAACTTTCTCCCTCTAATGCCATCGAAATGGTATTTCGCTCTCGTTTTCGCTACATACGAACGAACCCTCTGCGAATAAAATATGTGATTTTTCTCAATCACGTCGTCTAGGTGTTCTGTAATTGAGACGTGCCAACTATAAAATACAAGCAAACAAAAAAATATTTACAATAATCCTTTAGGTACGTCCAAATGTTTGCAGACAGGCTGGATTTCCTCCCTAGATTGTTATTCCGATCTAAATCTGTTGCAAGAGAACAGGAAAACATTTTTGAGAAGGGAATATGGAAGTCTAGGCATTTACAGGGCTTATGACCTGTCATTGGCCGGTTTAAGTAGCCATTTTACACACTGCGTAATATTCACCATTCTGCCCATGTTTAAACATCCACAGTTCTTCAAATTTTCCATCTGTCGACTTTTGTGAAGTAAAGAAGCTGAAACCTAGACAAGTAAATGCTTAGACGTCCATATTCTCAAAAATGTTTTACTTCTCTGTTGCAACAAATTTAGAAAAAATATGTTTTTATTTTCTATTTTTAATGTTTTTTTTCCTCTATTTAAAGCCTTTTACCAAAACATCTTCGATGTGTGGATAATGCGTTCATTGCTTCTTTGTTAATTTATTACCATTTTTTCGTAGGGTCTATTATTTTCGTTATAGTAGAAAAGAAAACTTACTACCGTAAAATATATGGTACCGGTGTTTTATGTTTCAGGGACAACGGAACTACGCAGTGTAATACCACCTTTTTAACCAATATTTCATGTTAACTTCTTCAGGAATCGAACTCGGTGCCTCGACTTATCTCCATTCGATTGACCTTTTCAGGATTTTACCCGTGAGTCAAAAACACTTTCTGGACTCTGGTTCTATTCCACACACATTCTTAAAATCAAACATATTTACGAGTGTATTTTGGATTATTTATGTACGAAAGTATCGCCTGAAAATATATGTGGATTGAAAGACTTATGTACATATTTATCATCAATGTTACCATCTATCATTTCAACCACTTAACCATAATAAAGCGAGCGTGTCAGCGGTAATAATAATTAAACGACGTTTATGATCAGTAAATATATTAAATTATTTATTTAAATCTTCAAGAACAAAGAATACGCACTTTGGCGGACTTATGGAATATCTTCCAGCCATCAACAGACTGGTCAAAAGAAGAGTCGGTCAAAAATTTGTACTAAAAAATAAAATATATATCAAAAAGATTAATTAATTCAAAATTTCAGCTGTTTTTTAATAAGAAGGATAAGGCTTTCACATATGCACTTAAATAAAAGTACCTACATTATGCTATAAATATTAAAAGATTAGGAATGTGGAATTAGGTAATGATTTTGGAAGGAGAGAGAAAGAGGAACCAAGGAAAGAAAAGGATTGAAAAATATTTAAAAAAAAAAACAGTAAAAATTGAGGGAGGTTAGGGTTCTAAGGATATATGGCAATGTTTCAGGCATTTCTTGAAAGTGGCCAGGGAAGGTGCATTTTTTATATGAAGACAAAGTATATTCCAAAGTCTAGCGTCTTGAACAGAAAAGGAATTGCTGAAAAATGATGTGCTATGTTGAGGAATGTAATTAGTGAATTCAAATAATACATTAGAGATTAAAGAAATAGCATAAGTAATGCTAACTCGATTTAAATTACATTTAGGCGCATACAGAACTGAGCTAATTTTCACAGCTGAGATTTGGCCTATCCCACATTTAAATAATGCATAAATACGTATATAGTGATATGCAAATTTTGTTATATTTAGGAAAAGTTAAAAGTATTGGATTATAATAATTTGTACATTTACAATTAGAATTATTTTTATCGAAAATACTGGTATTTTCAGTTTCAGTGCCGATAAAAGCATCATTGATTTGATGTATTAAAGATTTGTGCTTTTAAATTATTATCGTTATTTCAACCGTACTTGTGCAAATTATAGTATAAACATGCACGTTGGCAGGTACATAAATTCACGAAAAGTTTATTTTTAATATCAAAAGCATTTTTTGCTGTGTGATTATGCAATTTTACATTTATTTGTTTATAAACTCTTAGTATTTTTTAATTAATAACTTGTAAATTGTTAATAAAATGTAAATATAAGTTATTACATCATTCTTATAGAAACCTTTTTATTTTTTAGCTATACGTCGACTGGTTTTGAGGTGACTACCTCATTATCAGGACTTAAACGTTTCAAATATAACTAAAAATTCAAGTGGTTTTTACAAATTTATAAACAAATAAGTGACGAAAAGTTCTTTAAAAAAAGACGCTAGGATTATATTTTAATTTGGTGGGAAATACAAAAAGCGAACCTCTAGGCTCATTTGTAACACGAGTACCACGGTACCACAACTCGACTGTAAGTGCAATGCGTTATTGATTTTATCGGTATATATGTACATATTTTAAACATTTACATTCTGTTTATATCATTTTGAAGGTTAATGGCGTGTTTCACATTTTCCACCCTCGAATATTTTTTCATCCCGTGCCATCAAACGCACTCCACCGCCACCGACCTCCGGGAAATAAATTAATTTCCACGTTTTCCATTCGATAAAGGCTCTCCATTAGGCTTTCATTTGCGTAATACCGCCAGCAGTCGCGGCACTTGAATATCTTGCCAGGCAGACATTACTGTATCAGAGAAAATTGTGTCAATAGTTAATACGCCGTGGCTTCCTGCTTTCCGCGTTGTCCCACTTCGCTCAATTAATGTCCGTAATTTTATTACAAGCTACCCGCTCTTGTACTCTGTCATAACGAAAGGCAGGTGATTGCTGTACATATTGTTCTAGAACACTCGCAATTTGTGTTATTGTACTATCGATTTGTCAGAACGTGCACTTATTGCTAGTATCGAGTATTCGATTAATAATGGACAAAAGTGTACAGTCGTATTGCTACCCATCTATTGTCACTTGTTCCCAACATGTCAACCAAAAGACGGGCGCCGGCGCCGTGGCGCAGTTAGACGGCCAACTGTGAAACAGGCGTCACGGGTTTAATTCCCGCCAGTTGCAAGAAAAAAATCCAAGAAAGATTTTTTCTTAATTGGTCTAGGTGTTGTGGTGTATATTTCACTACATCCTTTCATGTTTCCTCTTTCCTACCTGCTGAAAAGCCTCTAAATAGAGAAGAAAAAAAAATTAAATACAAGAACAAGGACGTTATGTGATCGATGATTTAGTCTGCCCGGGCGAATGACATCAGAACCAGAACCAGGATAGAATCAGAACCCTAGACGTGAGTTTTCAACTCGATGGCTACTCTGAACCATGCTTGAGGTTCTGGGTTTGATTCCTGGAAGGGTCAACATAAAATATATTAGTTTATAAGGTGGTTTTACATTGCAATATTTCACTATCCCTGGACTAGCATCTGAAGCGTCCGACTGATCACCTTACCTTTCTGTAACACATGATCAAGATACACCGCATGAACTTTTCAAATTATAATTTTACACTTTATTTTTTTTATTGCATCACAACAGGCCATCAGGTCCAATTCTTTCTTCTTCTTCAGTCTTGTTCTCTCGGATAAAGACCTCTTCCAAACGTTTCCACTCCTTTTCTCGAGGCCCAATTACTAATACTAAATTGTAAATTGTAGCACAGAAACGCACAGACCTTAGAAAAATATTTTAATTATTCTCCATCGATCCAGGAATCCTTGTGCATTTGACAAGCGTAAAAATAATGAAATTATGTGTTCCAGGGGCTTACCATATATAATGTTGGTTCCACTCCACCCCAACTTGGTTTCCGTATTCTTACAGTGAGTTATTACAACTCGTTGAAAATAGCCCCCAACATTAAAATATTCATGTAATTCGAAGGAACGCAAATATTGAAAAAGATATATACACCCCCGGCAACATAAATAGCCGAACCCGTAAAAATAGAACCTAGGTAAACATTTTTTTTCCGTTCCATTCTAACACATTTTCCAATTTTTAGCTTATACCTATATGTATACTTTACACCAATGAAACACTAATTTTGACATTGAAAATAAAGTTTTGAGAGTTTTTCTATTCGAGACAAAAAACATTTAAAAAATGAATGAAAAAACTTGTTTAATTATTATGCTTTAAACTCTTTAAACTAAAATATTGAATTTTTAAAACATTTATTTAGTAAATAAAACACCCTAAAGCATTAACATATTACAACAGTGATGAAGAACATTTAAGAGAAGGTAATACACAGATATTCAATTAGGGGCAGAATGGTGAATGTTACACAGTGTGTAAAGTGGCCACTTAAACCAGCCATTGACGGGTCATAACTCCTGTAGATGCCTAGACTTCTATATTACCTTATCTTAAATGTTCTTCATCTCTGTTGTAAAAGGTTAATATAAACAGCTCCCCAGAGAGTTGTTTATATTAACAAAAGTTTTTTTTTGTTTTTTTTCGATTACGGCCCACAGATTTTCTATTATGTTCAAATCTGGACTATTTCCTTGCCACAAAAGGGAATTAATTCCCGATGATTCTTTAAGCTGCGATACCTGATGTAGAAAAACACCTAAATTAGTCTCAAAAATGTTACATGCAATAAGGCAAGCCATCAATACGCATTTCAAAAAATTGCACACTCACAGAACGAGCCCGATGGCAAGGAGCAAAATCATCCTGAAATACAGGGTCATCAATTTCTTCAGTTATCTTCTCAATTGTTGGCACAACACCCTCTAAAGTTATTTCATTGTATTTCTTTTTTTATTTTTTTTTTATTTGAAAATTTATTTATAAACCCTTACGGATTATTACATTCATTTTACATAAAATAATATATATACATTTAATTAATATGTCATTTATACTCTGTTGTTCAAAATAATATTTTTTACATCTTTTGAAAAGTTTGTCTGAGTCTTTTGTTTAGTTTTGTCTGGTAGTTTATTGTATAATTTCAGTCCCTGGTTCATTAGTCTTGATTGTCCTTGTCTTGTTTTAGAAAGTTGTATATGGTATTTGTCTGATATTCTCGTATTATGTCCATGTTGACTACAATTTTTTACTAGTTTTAGTTCTTCGTCTACAATTACATTAGTGGCTAATTTATGGATACATTTTAATGATTCTAGTTGAAAGAGTTCAGTTATATTTAATTGCTTAGTTTGTTTAAAAAGTTCTCTAGTTGCAGTTAAATAGGGAAGCAGCATTCACTGACCCTTCTATCATTATTAAATTACTAACACCCAATTTTGTGATGCATCCCCACACCATGAATAAGGCGAATGTTTAACTGTGGGTGCAAGGCGTTCGTCACTATATCGTTCTTCAGCTCAGCGGCGAACTGTCAGCAAACCGTCTGGACCAATCAAATTAAATTTTAATTCATCAGCAAACACAACTCTTTCCCAATCATTCTCTGTGCATTTTTTTTTCTTTCGCCCATTCCAAACGGTTTTTTTTCATTTTCTGATTCAATAGAGGTTTTTTTACAAGTCTTCTGGCCAGTTATCCAAATTCTATTAGTCTATTTGTGACTGTGCGTACACTAACACTGACACCGGTTTGGGTAGGTAGGAAAAAATTTCCTTAAGGCAATATGCCCGCCCTCATATATATATTTATTGTATGTATATAAAGTGTTAAATAAATAAATAAATAAATAGACACCGGTGGTTTCCTGTAGTCGTGCGAACCGAATTCTTAATGTTTTTTTTTAGAACACGATCATCACATTTTTCAAAACGTGTGCTTCAGTGCGCACTTCAGTGCAGTGTTTTAATCATGTGCCCACTTTTCGATTAAGTATCCCACTTTCTTTGATTTTTTTTTCAGAAATCTTCTCACAGTTGATTGATTGCACTGTGTTTGCCTTGCTATATCACAATAATAAAAGTTTTTTTTAGATAACGCAACAATAACTGATTTTTTTTTCCAACGAAAGTTTATGTCTCGTAGATATTTTGCTTTAATAAAATAGGGACACTCCAAGAAAACGACTAATCACTGCCAAAGGTCTGTAACTGAAGAAATTTATGGCTTTCCAGGTTCGTAAGTAGCTATTAATTGTTCCTAGAAGTGATAACCCATGATTCAAACCTAGGTTCAATTACTTTGAACACCTAACGGGAATGTTTGTATTTAATTAGGCATTCCTGTCACATCCGAAACCACGATGATCAGTATGGGCAAGAAGACATAAGACGTTTCGGGTGTGACAGGGTTTAAAGAACACCCTGTATAAAGAAAAATACTTTGTTTATAATTTATAATAATATACACTGTTTGATTACCAAATAAAAGAGATTGTACTGAAGCAAATCTTATAAACATAATGTTTAATTCTACCCACTGAGAAGACTTCAACGCAATACATTTTCTAGAGTATTTCTCGTTAATTTAAACGCTGAGGTTGAATCTACCAAAGTAATGTTGTCACTTACGTTCCTTAGTCATTTATAGAAAATGACGAGCCGGAGTAATATTAGATTGTCTCTTTTATATGAACCACTTAGTTGGCAAGCTGAAGAAGTTATTTGAACACGAGAAGTTATGTACATAAAGTATAAGTGGGCGCGCCAGTATCAAATTATTCTAATACTTCAGTTTAAATTTTCAACGAAATATTTCAGTTCTAATTTACACGTTTATTAGCGTAACAATAGTACCTCACCTAAATAATTCATCAAAGTATTTTTTTTTTGCTATCGTTTTTGATTCTCTCAAAATAAACATTAGTATAGTTTAGTTTAGTTATTATTTACATAGAATTCACAGAATCACTTATAAACGTCAATAAATTACAAATATGTAAATCAATAAACAACTACAAGAGTGTAAGTCACTCTCCAAGCACAAGAGTTAGTCTCTTTTTTTGGAGAGTTACAGTGATAACATTTACTAGATGTATAAAAGTAGATCTGTATAGAATTTTTAAAAAACATGTACCTTTTATGAAATTTATTAATAATTTTATTTATTTTTTAAATGTAAATAATACAATTCAACAATTAGTAAAATAAATTCAACAAACTAATAAATTACAATATACAACACAATTACAATCAACAAATTAAAATCAATAAACACGAATCTATTGCCAAGCTGTCTTGTCCTGTGCTTGACAAAATCCTTAAAACTCTTTGTTGGCAAAGCCCGATTTCAAGAGGTACCCTTATTTAAGAACGGAAACCTCAGCATTTGTAAAATTGACAAATGACCTAATCGTCGAATATTTCCCTTGTTTTCGTCCAAAATTCAATTCTTACTAAAACTACTCATTCGATACAATAACAAACGCAATCGGCTGTAGTTTTATACAAATCAGATTACATATTATATCCAAAAGTTTGTCCGCTTGGGCGATTTCACACTTCACGGCTCTTTTTACTTGAGTCTGAACATCGTCTATATAACATATAATTTTAAGTTTTTTTTTTTCGTCCAGAAAATAAAGAAAAACTTTTATGAATACATGGTTGGTAAATTTCCTAAAATTAAAATTTTAAATCTAACAAATATATGATCAAATAGAAGATATTCAGTTATCAGTGGAAAAATATTTTGAAACTAAAATTTATCGTTTTTCTCAATATGTGCTCGAAAACAACCAAGCTTGCCAAAACATTAAGAGTTTGAATTTATTGTTTTTTATCTCTCGTTTCTTTTTTGTTTATCAGAGACATTTTTTTGCAGTGGCATATTTCTTAAATTTATTTCTGTACTTAATAGTACACTAGCTCACCTTTAAGAATATCTTGCCAAAACAAACAAGTTTATTATTGTTAAAATGTATATTTTGAACAATTTTGATGATCTATTTTATGTGTATGTTCAAGTTTTAATTCTCATGGATAATTACTCGATTTAACAGTCGCCATCAGAGAATTAACACTTTTATGTGGATTTTAATAAATGTATGTTTTAACTCTTTACTTAAAATCAGCAGATGGCGATATTTTTTTGGTCACATTTGTATGTTTCTTTGGTATATAACCTACAAAATAAATACATTTTAAGAACATAAAAAAAAGAGGTATGAATTTGTGAGCAGAATAGTGAACATTACAGTGTAAAAGTGATCACTTAATCTAGCCAAAAGCTCTACAAATTCCCTAACTTCCATATTCCTTTCTTGAAAATTCTCCCTATCTGTTAGACATCTTTCTATTTAAATATTAGTATACAGACATGTATGTTGGAAAAACTCTTTATTCTCCGAAATTTTTAAGCGATTACAATATCCTAGATTAGATCATGACTCAACGCCTTTATTATTAATCTAGTCAAGCTCACCTGTCCGAGTTATGTACTTGGTTTGTTCGCGCCATGTTAAATGGCAGTCGACGATTAATAAATTGGTGACTCCAAAATAACGCTTCATGCTTGTAAAACACCTACACACACGAAGATTGCTTCGTCTTATGTGTTCTGGATATTATACGCTTATTTATATTGTTCAATAGGTTGTTTTACACTTCAATTTTTTATGTTCCCTGGACTGGCAACTTAAGCGTAATACTGAACATCTTACTTGTAACATATAATTGAGATACGTTGCATTTTGTGTTTCGACACAGTACCCTATTCGTTATTAGATGTGGGTAAGGGAATAATTATGGCGAAGATAATTAATATTGTTTTCAGATTAGCATAAGCGAATTTGTCTAATTTATTATTTCCTCTTAAATAAACCATTAGCTTTTATATATTCTATTTTGTTTTTATTCTTTTAAATCATAAATCAATCAACATATCATAAAATATTAAATCCTTAGTTTGTTTTGATCGAGATATTATAAAGTGTCTTTGACTTATTGATGGGTTCTTGATTGATTCTTATTTGTCGACTAATGCATTATAGTTTTGATATTTCGAGGAATCTTTACAGAGATAGATGGGAAAATGAAATGGTTGAATGCGCAATAATTGTAAAATAGTCCCTAGAACTAGCTATTTATTCATTACATGATACCTCACTAATGAATAATTTAAATTTTCCCTTCCCGGTAATGTTTAGCTAGTAAACATTGCATCTAATAACCTTAATATCTCCATAAATATAAAAATATAAGAATTAAGATTTTTGGTATTTCTCCGTTATACATTAAGGTATCGGTTAAAATATTGTTTTTATAAATTATTAATGCTTATTGGAACAAAAAAATTATCATTTTATCAAAAGTCAGAGATAGAGTGCGATGTAAAAGAGTAACCTATTATATAATTGTCCCACACACCCTTTACGTCTCACTCTCGATAATGCAGGTATATTCGGGAGCGAGAGAGACAACTTCACGCGACACACGCGCGAACGGCAAAGTTTCTAGTATTCCACTCAGACGCCATTTAGTAGTAATTTGCAATTAGATTAAAAATATTATCACTTTTGATTTCAACTATAATTCATTTAAGCAAATTGCCCATGAATATTCCATTTTTCCGATTTGACATCTCCCATTTTTTGCATGCGTAATGACTACACAGCACCATAACAAGCGAATGTTTTTGGCTAAGTAAGGAAAGGGTTAAATTAAAAATGAAAATAGTAGATATGGGAGCTGGGGAAAATATACAGGGGTTTTGACCTTATACACGATATTATATCTAAAAAGTTATTTATTTACAATATTTTTTCTATTTTTCTTTCGTTTTTTTTTTGTGAAGTAACTGAATTATATTCACTAGCAAAGGATTTGATGTACCTATTATTAGCATTAATATTGTGTTATTTTTGTTCACAGGTGAGTTAAATTTCATCCTTTAAATCTTGACGTTGAAAGCAAGCAATTTCCGGTAAGTTTCATAATAAACTCAATCTTTGTGAGCGCGAGTATAAAGGTCTCGTTTTCTTTTATTCGATGTTAATGTGTAACAGAAAACCCTTTGAATGTGACATTAGGAAATTTGCATTCTTAGTTGGAGAGATGTTGTTGATAATTTAGCCACGGGAGAAAAAAATCAGGTATTAGTTGAGCTGGAAAATACAAAAATAATATTTTTAATGAAAACATATTGGATGACAACAACGTAATAAGGTTATTAATTTATTCGTTTTACTTTATTTTTTCATCTATATATCTTCTTAGGCAAAATTAGGGGCCATTCCACAGTTACAATAATTTAATTACTAGGAAAAAAAACTGATTCAAAACTTATTGAATGTAGGAGTTTTCCGTTTCATTGTTGCAAACTGTTTACTTCACGAAAAAATAAGATTCTTATTTTTTCCATATTATTATTATTATTATAATATAAATTAAATTATAAATCACAAATAAATAATAACTAGACCTACAATAATATATGACCTTTTTTATATTTTTATATATGCACGCTTCACTTTACATTATATTGTATTTATTTATTTATTCATTTTCCCAATATAAACAATGATTAATAATAAAAATATTGTGGCCTTAATGGGGGTGCTTGCTAAGGACACTTAACAATATACTTTTTTATATTTTTACATGTGAGAATAAACAAAGAAGACTTAATATACAGAGATAATAAATAAGATGTTTAGACAGTTTTAAACACAACGTATTTATGTTTATATTTCATTTTTGTATACCCATATTATTTATATCATTATATTTATTCCCTTTCCGCACATAGTGGTGCATAGGCCACTGAATTGGTACGCCAATCGCAGCGTATCTTGATCATTATTTGCTACATGAAGGTAAGATGAGCAGTCTTACGCTTCAGGTACCAGTCTAGGGACTATGAAATATTCTAGTGTGAAAACACCCTTATAAATAAATATTTCACATCAACCGCGTCGGGAATCGAACCCAATTTCATTATAAAACGCACAAAAAAAGAACAAAAACATAACAAACCATACATTTGAGAAGTAGTTGATTCAATATTGGTTTGGGCGAATGGGACAATCCATTTTACTTTACCCCGCTCCGTCATCCATTTTTTATAGTCTTTTTAATATTTTTTTCGTTACTAATTGTTTTAATGGACAGTGGAAGTAGGTTATAGATTTTAATTCCATAATACTCAAAATCCATTTGTCCGAAAGTGGTATGGTAGCTGTATCCCAACTCAACAGCTCAACACAGGGCTTTTGGTCTCATGCAGTTTAGGATGCGTTACTATTTTATTTAGTGAATGTACTGTTGCCATTAATAAAAAAAATAAAAAATATGTAAAGTATTATGAAACATGGTTAGATAACAAAAACATAAAAAGGCTTTTAAAAAGCTTTACACAAAAAATGATTACAGATTAATTTTAGCGGAAAAAAAGTCTAGCAGATTTAAGATGTTGATATTTTTGGAGGTAGATGTTACGTCGAAGAAAACCGAGGTAGACATGACCTCTTTGGTTCGAATATTATACTTAAATTCAACATTATGTTCAAATAAACTTTGCACCTTAAATTTCGATGTATAAATGCGGGGGAAACAATATGTGCTTTCAACTACTCGCATTGACTCGGTGAAAACCAAATTCCGCCTGTATAACGCCTAGAAAGCACCTATTATCTTCTAAGGATGCAAATCGTGGCACCTTACTAGGGCCCAAAACAGCAAAATACTGAGTTTTGAGAATAGGTGTTTCGTAAAAATCTTGGGTGTGCGGTGGTTTGACATTGTAAAGAATAAAGTTTTTTTTTTTTTTCGTTTATTAAGAAAAACAACAGCAATACAAAAAAATATACACAACATTATAAAAAAAAACATAAAATAAAGCCAAATCAGTTTTCCACATAAATACAATTATAAAAATCCAGTTCAGTTAAATATAATTCATAGAAGTGCATGTGTGCGAGTTTTTTTTTTGTGTGAGGATACGTGTGTAAAAAAGTGGAGTGTGGTTTTGGTAGGTATGTGAATATGTGTGTGATTGTATATGGGTGTGAGGGTAGGTTTAAGGACAGGGTAAGTGTGTATTTGATATGAGTGAATAGAAACAATTTAAATTTATAATGTAAAAATATTTTATTTTTTTATAACGAATTTTTTTTCAAATAATAGTTTTTTAATTTTGGTTTTAAAAGTGAGTTTACTGCAGTTAAATATGTCTATGTTATTGAAAAATAAATTATAATTACGCGTCAAGCGAATCAGAGGAGAGTTCTGTGCATAGTTGGTGCGAACTGTGGGTACATGGAAAAGAGATAGATTCGTGTGACGGGTGCGGAACAGAATAAGAGAACAGATGGTGCAAACTCCGGTGGAAACTCATCAAGCAGAGGCGATACAGTTGGCCTTAACCACGCTCGCCTACTTTACAAGGCATCAGGTTCTCGACGTCCTGGACGTCCGCTGCTGACTCTTTGTACGTAGTTTATGTCAGAACTACGGGATGCAAACCTAGCTTGGAAGAACGCACAGGAGCTAGCAGACGGTAGAGATGCACGGAAGCTCTTTGTGGACACCATATGCTTCAACTAGGGAGCAGACATGGAATGATGATAATGAATACTCGTATGTGCATACGTTTGGCGTTCAATTCTCGTCATGCGAAACTTCTGAATACGTTATTTTTATGTCAGTTGTACACACTCGTCGAGACACCCGGAGCCATGCCGAGAGCGAGTATGTACATGGTGCTCTCGTCGTGTCTCGCTCTCTCGCACCTCGCCTTGGTCGGTTTTTTGTGACCACGTTAAAGGATCTCGTTGGTTTTCGGTTAGCGAGTATCTACACACTTGTTCAAAAGAAGAGATATTCGCTAATGGCCACATAGCGTAGCCATAAAAGAAAGATTATTGCATCAATGCAGTCTGAAGCTGCAGCTTTATCAGTTTATAAGCCAATATGGTTAGCACTCGATTTCATAGACTCATTCTTAAATGATATTTTTCAATGTAGATTGTATGTTCAAAAGACCATTTTTAGGAAATTGAGTTATGAATCTTATTACGCGTCCATGTAGCTAAAGAATTATTAGTTTTTCCGTTACTTAATAGTATTTTCAGCATTTTTGAGTGCCAATCTCCACTCACTGATTTTACTTATTTGATTTTAAAAACAAATAAAATGACTTATCAAATTTGCAAAATGGTCTGTTGAACATACAAGAACTAGGGCTACGAAACAGCAGCAGCAATTTCTACGTCTATTACTGCTGGAATCTTCAGTACTAATCAGTACTAATGAAAAAACGTGTGTGTACAGATATGCTCTCGTCAAGAGCCCCATCGGCCGAGACTCTCGGCGAGACGTTCTCGACGAGTGTGTACAGCCGCCATTAATGTTATGTTTTAATGAATTATTTTTTGCACGCAATAAAATAGTACATAATATTATATTGTATTTTAATTTATTGCATGTTTGTCAACTTTTGAAGCATTGAACCCAAAAATATTTCCCAGAATTTTATCTAAGTTAAGTTTGAATGCTCGAAAATCATTTCATTTTATAAAAACATGCGGCTGGTAGATTTTTCACGATTTCGGAATTTTGGCCAATTTCGTTTTGGAACTTATGCATAACATTAGGCAGCGATATCCCATGGGCATGGTGAGGAAACCGAAGCATGGAAAAGAATAATTCAACAGTTTGTTTTACAGAGGCTGTTTGTATGAAATAATTTATTAGGACTCTCGTGTTTATTTTGAGGTCCCACAAGCCTCAGTGAACTCACTAAAATCCAATATTTTATTCAGGAGTTTACTTTGGTGTCAGTCGTTTGAGAGAACTCAAAACAGAACTTTCTATAGTGGACGAATTAAAAAACATGTTTTTTTATTTATTTAAAGGCCACCACGCGTGTAAAATTCTAGCCGAACAATAAGGAACTTTAGCCCTACGGGAAATTGGATACAATAAATGTTTTCTTGCGCGCGGTAAAAACTGGAGCAGTAAATTGTACAGCAAAGTTTCCTGAAAATGTATGAAAAAATCATAAAAAATCATTTTAATAAAAACGAACTACTTCGAATGACGTCACTGGTTCATATGAATCAATCTATGATATGAGAGTTATGGAAGATTTCCGGTTTCCTTACTGCAGAAGGACCTATTGGAAGAACTGAACGAGACTAAGCGGAAAAGAACCTCTGACGTCTCACGCTGAGTTATTTCAGATATACAAAACTTGAAAAAATCGTAGCGCTGATAATACAAAATATATATATTGTTTTAAATAGCTTAGTTTGATAGTCTATTAACAAATAATAAAAATTAAAAACCACTGAACTTCCTCATTACTACGCAGTACATCCATTAAACTAATTTTTTTGAGTAGAACATTCAAACTAATTTGAATCTAAATTTGTTGCAACAGAGAGGGAAAACATTTTTGAGAAAATAATATTATGAAAGTCTAAGCATTCTTTTCTCAAAAATGATTTGTCTATCTGTTGCAACAAATTTAGATCTAAATAGCTCCCTCGGGAGGAAATTCAGCCAGTCTGCAAACATTTGGACATACTCAAAACATTGTTAAACTAATTTGTATTATTATTAATAATAATAAATAATAAATGAAAAAAAAAACTTCTTCCTCCTTGCTTTATGTCCCATTTACTTGGGGTTAGCCCTCCTAGAGCTAAGTCTACACGTCGGACTAAAAAAAAATTTGTTTGGTTCCTGTTTTACGACCTGTTGCCACCTGATGCCGATACAGTAACCCCTCTTGCTAACTGGGTCTGAGGATGCCACCGTTGACTATTGTTCCTCCGCTTCCATCCTCAACACAACGTCCTACCCGACGCCGCTGTCTTCCAACTGCCCATACCCCGAAGTATGTCCGGGCGGCCTGAGAGAAGATTTGTGCCCTTTCCGCCTGTTCCGCCGCACTTATGCACTTCATCTTCGCCATCACAGTCGTTGAGGTCTTCACCCGTTGTCGCAAGGGATCGCGTTATACCCCGCAATACTGGGTCCTCACCCAAAATTAGCCACCTAAACACTTCGGTCTACTGAAGTGAAAGGTGCCCACCGCCGCGACGTGGACGCGCCGATTTTCAATTTCATATATCGCGTTTTATATTTAATAACTCCACTGCTTTCACTGCCCCCTTTCGCCGTGTGTTTGGAAAATTATATGGAGAGCCTTTGTCGGATATTGTCGTTCTTCCTCATGACCATATTGTAAACATGAATGGTAGCAGAAACTGTATTTATTTGTATCGCAATGGCCTATGTTCATTCATTATAGTAATTTTATAAATTTAATAAAGTCGGATTTTATTATTATTATCATTATTTTAAACTTCACCCAAAGATAAATTCCAAAAGCTTGCAAGCTTGCAAGCTTGCAAGCTTGGCGGCCTCCGTGGTGTAGTGGTCAAGACGCTTGACTCACGCACGGAAGGTTCCGAGTTCGATTCCCAGTGAGAACACAAAAATTAAAAATGTGATTTTTCTCAAGCCTGGTTGTTCTGTAATGTAATTCACCACTGTAATTGGGCCCCCTGGCCTGTTGTGGTGCAAAAAAATTAAATGAAAAAAAAGTAGCACAGCTTATTTAAATTTATTTATTTATTTATTTACACCTTTTATCAAAATACAATTTAACTTTCACTTTGCCCAGCTAACAAGGGTACATACCCCGTTCCAAGCTAGGCAATTACATTCTAATATATGGTAATAGTTAACAAATTAATAGAGAGCACAGGCAAATAAAATATAATCTTATTCGTTTACACATTTTGATACATACACACATACATATATATATATATATATATATACACACACACATACATTCATAAAAACATAGACAATTTATTTATGCGAAATTTCATGGTTGCCATCTATAAATATATTTTTTTAAATTATTCCTTATTTTTATATTTTATTTTCGACATCCAGTAAGAATCTCCAATCCGTGGCATGCATCAACTTTTCTGACTCCCTACGACCAATGTCATGAAAGAGCGAGGTCAACACCTTCCGCAACTTGACAACACTCCCGTCTTTCCATGGTTCTGGCAAAAGGTTATAGACCTTTTTGCCTACGTAATAGGGTTGTCTCGATGCCAGAACAGTGTTGACCCCTTCACTTAGTATCTGATCCCTATTAGAGTATCTTGTATTATGGTTGTGGTTGACGCTTGGGTAAATGTCTCTATTTATGTGTGTAACCACTACCGTTCTCAATATAATAATAATATATACTGTTGAATAATATTCAGTACTCTGAATTCTTTGAAGAGCAAGTCACTTGGATAACGAAACTTTTTTTTAAAATTACTTAAAGTTATAAACTACATCTAATAATCAATTCACAGTGAAAATTTTGTTAGTAGGTAGTACGTTTGACATTTTCAACACCGAGGGTTAGCAACACTATGTCTCTTTGATGGGAAAGGACGGTACAAAATTTTAGTTCAGTTCATACCCAGAGACATTGAGCTTCCTGGACAATATGTAAAATTTAATTTACCAATCATTCTGCACATTCTCTCAAAGACGAGAATTTACTTTATCTAGTATAGGTCACTATATTTTGGGCACCCCTGAGAATCTCCCATTGCTCAATATAAGAGCTAACAATCTGAGTAAATAATCTGAAATTCCTACCGTTTTAACTAAGTCAGGATTCCAGACTGGTCTGATAATATCCATCAGACCGTCCAACATGACTTCCCTTTCCTCATTCAGAGATTTAATTGTCTGATACACATAATAACATTTATGGTACCCACTCATTTATTTATTAAATCATGTGCGGGTATTTCAAACCTACCAATGACAACGCCAACGCAACGTACGCCTACGCAAATTTTTCTTTTATACGATTTTATTACTAGGTAATATGGTACCTATTACATACATGTATTTTTTAATACGCGCAGATATTCTTTTTCATTATTATTTATTTATGATCTTTCGTAGTTATGTAATATCTTGACATTTTATTTAACGGATATATGTTAACTTGACGTTCATTTCTTTGAAAGAAAGGTTGTTTTTGAGAAACGGCTTGTATAATGTGGTATTCTCAAATATTTAGATCTTAACCCTTTTAGTGCCATAATTTTTTACCCATATATAATTGAAAATGCCACAGAAAACTTTTATTTTTATTGTCATGTACCCTTAGATTTGTCAAATTTTATGGATATTTTTATATTGTATTAAGTAAAAATATAATAATTTAATTTAAATCTTACAAATTTTTTTTTGTACTCCCAGGAGTTACAACAAACTCATTTTGGGACAGAATAATATTTATATAAAGGTATGGTAATAATAATAATATAGTAACAAGTAATAATATGTACACAAAACTGAAATAAGATAGTAAGCAAATATATAATACAAAGAAATTTGAACAATTCATAATAAACATTAAAATTAAATATTTACGTATTGTAAGAAAGAAATATCCGAGGAAAAAGAAGAACTTACGTAATACGCAGAAAGTAAAAAAATAATGATGGGTGCAAGCAACCTTCCTCACTGCGCGCTGAACAGCAACCGATTTCGCAAGCGCTAGCGCACTCGTGGCACTTTAAACTTGTATACACACGAGCGCGATGGCACTCGTCGGCACTATAAGGGTTAAATACGCCCGTTAAATCAATCTCCTTTCAAAGTTATTTTATTTTCTATCACTTAAGGTTTATATTACATTTCACTCCCTTTATCTTTAATGAAACTTCGTTATGATTCCCTTTTATCTTTTTAGTATATATTTCGTTAGAAAGAAATTCGGTCTGTATTTTTCCGTTGGTAAAAGTATCGTAAAGATATAAATATGATAATTTTTATTTCATGATTTTATTCCTCTTCACTTAGCTCGTTCTCATCGCTTATGTTCCTTCCTTCATACACTTCCGAGAGTTATTTTTATTTTAAGACCACTCGGTTCATAAGATTCCTATCATTGATATCTACTTTTTACGTCAATTTTCAGTCAGGGTCATTTTACACCAAGGAATTATCTTACATATCACAAAAAACATTGTGAACCCATGAATAATATGTGCATATTTTTAGTCATTATTCAAAAGAAAACATAAAAACGACGTTTTTAAAATAAACGTTAAATACGGTTGCTTTTTGTCCTGATAAACTGCTATACGAAAAGTTCTTCATCGGGTACTTCGAGTTAATATAAAATGGAGTAAAGATACAGACATGCAAATAACGGTATAGTTACTAGAATTAAATAATGGCGTAGGCAGGGCAGGTACTTTGCGGGAATTTTGGTTAACAGTTAGCACCTTATGTTTAACCGATATGGACTGCATCACTGACCCGAAATAAATAGACACGTTATTCCTTCACTAAATACATATCGGACTTAGTAAATATCGCTCGCCCCCAATTGTTAGAAAAAAAGATAGATCACTTCACGATTCACATGAAAACGTTCGTGTGAGAAAGAGCTACCTTTACATGTTTCCTTGGTTGATATTTTTTATCTAATTCGTAACCAAAATGACGACATTGGCTGTCAGCGTTATTGTTTATGTACTCTAAAATGTTAACCGAATGCCGCCTATATAACGCCTGCATAGCACCTATTCTCCTCTACGGATGCGAATCGTGGCACCTCACTAGGGCCCAAAACAGCAAAATTCTGAGTTTCAAGAATACACGTCTCGGAAGAATCTCGGGTGTACTGTGGTTTGCCTTTATAAGAAATGTACAAACTCCGGTGACAACTGTCATCAAACGGAGGCGATACGGTTGGCTCGGCCATGTGCTGCGGATGCCTCCTGAGAGCCTTATCCACGCTTGCCTACTTTACGAGGCATCAGGTTCTCGACGTCCTGTACGTCCACCGTTGACTGTTCGTCAGAAGTTCGTGTCAGAACTACGGGACGCAAACCTGACTTGGGAGGACGCACAGGCGCTGGAAGCCGACAGAGATGCTTGGAGGATCGTGGAAACCATATGCTCCAGCTAGGGAGCCGACATGGAATAATGATGATGATGATGATGAAAATTTTGAAAAATGTACTTAAATAACAATGTAAATTAATTAATTCTGCTTATTTAATACATTGGACTGTGTTGCGAATGCAAAAAGATCTGTTCCCTTTTTCACAGTCGCAGTTTAATTAAAGCGTTGGCATTTTTCTACGTAGCGTCACGTCTGATAACGACAAAAGTCCTTTGAGAATGAGAGCAAAGAATGCAATTACCCACGCATTGAAATGCCATCGACTATGCGCTAATAATGTGTCTTTTTAGTTACACATCATTGGACTGTATTGAATAAATCAATATCATTCAGTTTTCCATTTTTCAATTATTGAGGGTAAAAGATAGGAGCACAGGATTGATGAATCTGGGTTCACTCGAGGACGATGAACAAGACAACATTGTCCTATCTCTGCTCCGTAAACAGCCTCAACCGCGCAGGACAGAATAATGGTACAATACAATAATGCGGTCCCGTGGAACAGAGATCCCCATTTTCTAATAGTGAGTTATTTACAACCTTTTTTATAAAAGTAAAACCGTTTGTATTTGCTTTTACATGAAGAACAGTTATCACAAATATAAAACTTTTGATTGAATCTAATCTCGTTTGATCTGCTTTATCACACAATAAAATTACTTTTATGCGTATACGAATTACAATGCGGTATCCCGTAAACTGGTTTTTGTACAAGAGGCAATTCCAATGGTTCTTTTGATCTCTTTAGTTACGAGGAATTAATTCCCGCGCCATGAAACTTTACCCCGACATGTTTATTCTCTACCAGAATACAACCCTCCCCCCTCTGTCCACTCTTCTTCGTGGTGACGTGGGGTTTTTCCATCTTGTCAATATGTTAGCATAATATATTGTATACGCATACTAAAATCTAGGTTAAAGATGGGCAGAACCAAATGATGGGACTGATCAATATTTACTTATTGAAATTGTTAAAATAATTAGCATAGACTTATAAAATATCGAAACAAATGTTATTTTAATGTTAAAATACTCATTTTTTAAATTAAAAAAAATAAATCAAACTAGACTGGGGTGGAAAAGAAACGTTCAAAAAGAAATACGAATTTGGCTGTAGCATATTTAAATAACATTAAAATAATATTAACTATGAAGTAGATACTAACCTCCTCAATAAAATACACATAAATACGGGATTGAGAACACTCTGACATCGGGACATATTTAAACTGCCTTTGTTTTCAAATAATGCTACATACCACACACCTATGGTCAGCATTTGTCAGGAATATAATATATACTGTCGAAATAACAAAATTGCAATTTTTCATGATACTCCAACTTTTGCGAATAATCTCTTAGGAATTAATCTTAGTTAATAAGTACAAATGTACAATTTCTAATTTTTTAAAAAGAAATAACCCGCTAAGCCTATATTTTAGATTCTTGTCAGCAGGTGAAATATAGGATATGAATAAAAATCATGGGAAATACACCACAAAACCCAGACCAATTGAGAATAAATCTTTCTTTGATTTTTCTAGCGACTGGCGTGAATCGAACCCGCAACCCCAGTTTCACAGTAAGCTGTTTAACCAACTGCGCCACGGCGCCTGTTGTATTGCATACTTAATAAGAATTTAAAAAAAAAAAAACAACAAATGAATTTCTATTTTACATTTGAAGCAATTACTTAGTGGTTATTCATTATAATAAAATAAATAAAAACAGCTTTGTTTTAAACCACTTTTTTTATTTTATCTTCCGACCGGTTTCGAAGCTATACAAGCTTCTTTATCAAAGTGTACTTAATTAATAAATTCTGTCCTATTTTATTTTATCAGTATTATACGGTGTATGGAACTAATAAATCAAGTCGTTTTGTCTTGTAAGGATGGTAATATGTGATGGATACGCTCAAATCTAGACTAAAGTGGACTAAAGGAAATATTGTTTATTTGGTTATTTTTCTCTTATTATGAATAGCTTTTTTAAATTTCTTTGATATCCAAGTTGTCTAATTTTAATATTTTATTTTCATAATGAAGAACTTTTAAACCTTGGAGCGGGATTATTTTTATAAATGACAATTTTTCTTAACAATTATCTAATTCCCTACCATCAAATATTAAACCTGCATTCTACACAACTAATAATATATGAACATTGTTAAAAAATCACAAAGACTAAGTCTCTAAATATAATAAATCTAGCATATAAAAATTAATCTGTAATGATTGCGACTCAATCTACATTGAAAAAACTTAAAGAAACTTTAATATTAAAGTAAAAGAACAGCTAAGGTGCCTAAATAAGATTTTTTTCTCAAACCGTCTGATAGCTGATATAAAATAATTATAATTTCAATAAAGACACTGGATTAAAAGTCCTTCATGTCGAAAATAAAATATTAAAATAGACAATTTGAAAATTTTAGAAATTACAAAAGCGATTCATAATAAGAAAAAAAAAATACCAAATACACAATATTTTCTTTAGTCCACTCTTGTCTAGTTTTGAGTGAATTCATCTCGCATCACCGCCCTTACAAGACGAAAATACTTTATTTATTAATTCGATGCACAGCATAATACTGATAAAATAAAATAGGATAGAATGCATTGGTTAAGTATTTATTACTTTGATAAAGAAGCTTGTGTAGTGCTTTGAAACCGGTCGGAAGAAAAGAAAAGTGGTTAAGAACAAAGTTGTTTTTGTTTATATTATTAAATGTGATTATCTATTTTGTGTAATTCTATAATTAAAAATAAATATGAATGTGAAATTGTATCGACGAATAACATCAAACTGTATGTTTTCTAGTATATATTTTTGTTGAATCATCTTATAAAATAAAATAAAATAAAAAACGACAAACAATTAAAAGCGTACCTAGTAGGAATAGGGTGTCATAATGTGAAGGACTTTTAGTAAAATGTTTATTTAATGTATTGGTAGCATGAAAATTAGTCTGTTATGGCTTTTTGGATATATTTTTTTAAGTATGTTAATATAATTTTAAGTATGTTTTAAGTGGTATATCTTTAGACATATTTTTTGGTTTGTTATTTTTTTCTCGTATACAGAGATATATTTTTTTGTTTCAGATTTATAATTTGATTGCCTATAACTCACTAATTTTTTAAATGCTAGAAATGGAACCCATTTTTTTTCACAGCGATTTTCACAAAAGGTACGTTTTTGTTCACAGACAGACACAAGCGTACCTTCTTCCTGAAATATTTAAGCCAGTCTTTTCAAGCTTTCTCATCACCAATCCAGAATGAAGGAGCATTGTTTTTCTTTGCAATTGCCAATTGAAATGCGAATTTTCTTACGGTTCCAGTGTTCAATCCAAAATAAAGGTAGGCTTATTTTGCCAATCAATCACGAATTTGCTCTTCATCCTCCTGGCTAAAAGCTTTTTTTTATATAATTCGGAGCCTTTATATGCTCTGTGCCCTTTTAACTGCTTGATCAAACTAACGAATTATCGTATACAAAATGATGAATATTTTTTTTTTAGAAAGTTCGTCTAGTTGGCGAATCGGTAATCTCAATTTAGTTGTTTTTAGGTACTTTAGTGAATTTATACGTGATCCGTATACATACATACTCCGGAGCAAAGTAAGTTATCAATGAACTTTATTCATAAAAGCCAAAAGTTTATATTAAATTTGGGAAAAGTTGGGTTTCTCTGTATTTCCAAAATTAGTCAGCAACAGCGACTAATACTGAGGACCCGAATAAATACTCGAAATGGCGGCTATTCAAACGGGAAGGGACCGCTCACTCATTCATATATAATTTATCATTACCCTGGAATATTATTCCGAATAATGCAACATGTAAATGTCTCCTGGATTTAATATTAAAAATGGATTAATCACAGTATTCAATTAAAACTCTTATCAATTCACTATAATTTAAAATCCAAAATGGCACCTTTGAAATGGATTAACATGATAAATTTCTTTGTAAGAAAGATAGAACCAGGTTGTGGTCCCGTCATAGTGTCGCGGACTCGCGGATCTGAAGTCCGAGGTTCGAACCTCGCTCCATTTTACAATATATACCATTCCTATTTTCTTTACAACTCGATTAAAGTGCCCCCAAAAATAGAAATATTTGGTTAAACCGCAAGGTTTATGCGTATTTTGGAAATGGAGTTGCGGTTACGTGTTCTTAACGCATGTAGTATAAGGAACCTAACAAATCTGGATGTCTTATATAGTCTTTACTTAAGTATTAAGAAAAGGGAGATAGAGTTATCGCACCGGAATCGAAACGTCAAAGGAACACAAAATTTTGATAATTTTCTTTAGAAAGGCTAATCTAGTTACACATTTTTAAAATAATTTTCTTCAGAAAGGCTAATCCAGTTGCACAAAATCTTAATAATTTTCTTCCTTAAGGCAAATCCTAAGGCCCATGTTTAAACATCCACATTTCCTCAACTCTTCCATCTGTTGACTTTTGTGAAGTCAAGGAGCTGAAACCTTTATTATGCGGGTGAGATTCATCTGGCTGAACCAAATCACCTACTTGGCAACGCCTGAAAACAATTTTCCAATTTTTATACTTTTCTTTTACCAGGTAGTTAATTCAACAATGTTTGAGTATGTCCAAATGCTTGCAGACTGGATGGATTTCCTCCCTAGGGAGTTATTCATATTTCAATTTATTGCAACAGAGAATGCATTTTTTACCATAAGTCCAAAGATACGGGAGATAGAATTATCGCCCTGTAATCGAACCGTCAAAGGAAAACAAAATTTTAAAAAAAATCTTTAGAAATGCTAATCTAGTTGCACAAAGTCTTGGTAATTTTCTTTAGAAAGTTTAATCTAGTTACACAAAATTTTTATTATTTTCTTCAGAAAGGCTAATTTAGTAATAATTCTCTTCCTTTAAAGCTAATCGGGTTATTAAAATTTATTAGTAAATCATAAAACCGCAATATTACTTTATAAATAATTTAAATGAACAGTGAAATTAAAATTAGTTTTTTTTTTTTAATTAAGTAGCGTAGTTTTGGTAATAAATACCTCGAGAGCTCTTTGTCACGATTTTTCCCTATGAACATATTTTTTTTACAATGATTGCAGCAATCTCCACAATTTGTGACAAGAAGACTCAATTATCAGTCTTACGTTTTAGATCCAGCCCAGGTATTGTAAAATATTGCTATGAAAAACCACTGAAAATATTTCATGTTGACCGGCCTGAAATACGTCCACAAAAATGCGCAATCTGCTACGCCACGAGGCAGACAATATTTAAAAAAAGGTAATTGTTGGAATATTTATTTATTTTCGTAAATATATTATTAAAATAGATTTCGTTTTTAGAAACCTGAAATATTTTTATCTATATTCAATACGAATAATAGAGGTATTTGTACCTATAACTATTATTACAAGCACCACGAATGTGTGCATTATGAACGAATAAATATGGTTGCTAGGTTTTGTGCTATTTGTGGCTACGTGAAGTATAAATAAGTACTTAAATATAATCCCGATCTTCGCGTTTCGAGGAAAGGCGGTCTGACTTTTCTTCATACAAACGTATTTCGTATTTTCTCCCTGGATTATGGCACTACATCTGTGATTTTTCACACTGGTGATATTTACCATTAGCGTTTCCCTTTACAAAGTCAAAAGTCGGAATAATCGGCGCGCGTGCATGATAAAATGTATGAATGTAGAGGAAGCGAGATCTGTATGCAAAGATAGAGTGTTGTGGCGTTCTATCCTCTCTGCCTACCCTTACGGTGAAACGGCATGATGGTTTGTTGTTGTTGTTGTTTCCCTTTACTTTTGCTGTACTGATAAACTGTTTCTTATGGGAGCTAGGACCATCTAAAAACCCAAAAAACCGCTCAGTTTTATCTGCCGTCTTCGGACATACCGTATACAAATGTGGTAGCTATTTTTGAAAAACGCTAAAGTTACCGATACAGAAAATTTCATTCTGATTCTCTTTCTTGAAAATAAACCAAATCGATTCAGTTTAAGGGTGCGAAAAACTGAACAGGGAAACGTCTAATTTGTCAATTTTAGTTAGGCGAAATCAGTTGTCTTTTTCGCGCAGTATCGGGGAGGCATTTGCGAGAAAGTGACAGAAAAAACAATGCTAAAAAAATTAAAAATTACAACAGAGATGGAGAACATTTTAGAGAAGGGAATATGGAAGTCTAATCGTTTACAGGGCTTATGACCTGTCATTGGCTGGTTTAAGTGGGCATTTTACTCACTGTGTAACATTCACCATTTTGTCTATGTTTGAACATCCATATTTCTCTAATTCTTCCATCTTTTGATTTTAAGTTAAAGAGCTGAAGCCTTTATTTTTGTGGAGACATTCATCTGATCGAATTATTTCACACACTCGGCAACGCCTAAAAACATTTTTTTAATTTTAAAAACTAATTTCCAAATTTAAATTCTTCTTACGAAACCAGCCAATGACAGGTCATAAGTCCTGTTAATTCTTAGACTTCCATATTCCCTTCTCTAAAATGTTCTCCATCTTTGTTGTAATTTGTAATTCTTAATGACTAACTTGGGGGTGAAACCTAGTCTTTTGTCTATAAACATTTGAAAAAACTCAAAAAACTGTAATGTTCAAATAGCTATTTATCAAAATTCCTAGACACGCCTATTCTCTTCTCTAATATAAAGTATGGAAATCATACAATTTTGCCATTTTGAATGCCGTTCATTGAAAATCGCGCCGAATATTATTATATTATTATTTATATACAAAAACGATTATTTCCTAAGGTATTTCTGATAAAAAAATACGAGAATACTAAGAAAGTTTTATGCAACTAAAATATAATTACTTTTCAGCATTTTCAATTCAATTTATTTATTTCACATTTGATTTAATTCTGCCTTTTAGCTTGCTTATAATCTAAATAAAGCCCATAATTATGGAGTTTTTTCGCCTATTTTTCATTCGAAATATCCACAATATTCAATAATCATTAACTTGAAATAGAATATATTTTCTTAGAGCAGTTATTATGGCTCGTAGGTAGTTTTGTATTACTGTAAATGTCACTGTCGGTTATTAATACTGACCTTTTTGACGAATGGTCTAAAAATATATACCTATTATAAAAATCGGGTTGTGGTCCTGTGGTTAGTAAATGACGCGGATTCAAGGATCAGAGGTTTATGGTTCAAACCCCTCTACTAGAACTCGATTCCCATTTTCTAATATTTACAACCCGCTAAAAATGGCCTCGGAGATTAAAAAATCTGGGTTAATTATAAGAACGCAGTATTTTTTTTTTCTTTAAAAAAAAAAAATTTCCCATACAATTATTTTTTTGTATTTTCTTCTAATTATTTCGTGCACAGTATATTTGATTATGCTTGTAACTACATACGTATTATTTTATTTATATATTTTTTAATGTTGTTCTTTTTTTGGATTGTTATTCTTTATATCACTATTGCATCTCAAGTAATTATTTGGTCTATGCTTCTATATATTTTTCTTGTTAATTATTATGCCTTTCTTTTATTCGGGATATTCCTTAATATGATTAGTTTATGCGTACTTTGTGGATAGTTAATTTTTAATTGATTATTTGCATAGTACGTCTTTAAAAATAATCCATACTTGCTAGTCTATACTTCTTCTGTTTTCAATAACGTGATTGGTTCAATCAATTCTCTAAAGATGAAATATGCAAAACTTATCAACACAGATATTAGACTTTAAAAAAACAAAAAGTGTCGGATATGGCAAAATACCCATAAAACTAATTAAACACTGTTTAGAGATACTTGTTTCCCCACTGTGTACTTTAATTAATCCATCGTTTTCTACAGGTGTATAAAGTTATCTAATAAATTATATTATAGTTCCCATAAATAAAAAAGGTTCAGAATCGGAACTAAACAACTATAATTATTTATTTAACCGATTTATTTAAAAAATCTGAAAAGGTTATGTTTAAACGAATATACAAATTTCTTGAAAATTTTTGTTGTATATTTTTCAGGAGCAATTTGGATGCAGAAAATAACGATCAATCACTTCTGCCGTTTTATTTTTCATAGCTTTAATATTAAACTCCATAAATGAATACAGAAAAACGGTTGGAGTCTTTTTAGATCTTAGGGAGGCTTTCGATAATGTTAACCACATGGAATTATTAAATCAACTAGAATATATAGGCATACGCGTTATTGTGTTACAATGGTTCGAATTGTATGTACATTATAGAAAATAAAAAGTATTTATGCGAAAAATAAATGAAATGTCTCGTATTCAAGAAATATTTCTATCTAATTGGAAAATTGTGGAAAAGAGTGTACCACAAGGTAGTATTTTAGGGCCTCTACTATTTATAATTTATATAAATGTGCTACATAAAATTGTAAAAACACACTTTACTATTTTTGCGGATGATACAGCATTATTTTTTTACTGTACAGGTGGTTCAAATAATATTTCTATAGATCTAAGTTAAAAATGTCAATCAGTAGCAAATTGGTTTGCATCTATAAACCTTTCTTTAAATACAGAGAAAACAAAAATTATACATTTTCGGCTAAACCAAACATCCTCATTAAATTTAAATATAGCAATTAATTCTAAAATAATGAAAACTATTTCACACTGTTCTCTTTTAGGTATTTAAGTAGATAACCACTTAAACTAGAAAGAACACTTGAATGTTGTCGCGAAAATAAGCAGTGATGTATTTGTATTAGACAAACATAATAAAATAGCAAACAATGAATGTGTTATGTCCACTTATTATGCTTATGTTTATTCAATTTTGAAATATGGTATTATTTTTTGGGGAATCCTACTAATGTACAGGATGTTTTTAAAATTAAAAAAAGATGTGTTAGGAAAATGGTAAATGCTGATTACCTGGCAACATGTAGGCCAATTTTTATTAGATTAAATTTATGAACAGTGACGGGTATTTATATTATGGAATTTATGAATCAAGACCTAAATATTTTAGTACACAGAAAAAAGCCACTTTCATTATACCAGGAATAAAAGTAAATTAAAAATTCCATTGGCGAAACAATCATTTATACAAATAGGACCCAAATGCATGCCAGTCAAAATTTATAATAAGCTTTCCAAAAAAGGAAATACTAATTATATTTAAAATTTTCAGTAGTGATAAAAGTGTTTCTAATAAATAAATGTTTCTATACTATAAATGAATATTTGGAAAATGCAATTCAATGAAATAAAATGTAATTAATGTAAGCAATATACACCACAATCTTATATAACGTTGGAACGGTTTGTGTTTTCTTAACTTTTTTGTTTATTTGTTTTTATTTATATTATGGTTAATAAAGATTTATTATTATAATCCTCTAATGAGTTAGTTCTGCGCTACAGGAAATTGGATAGAATAAATGTCTTCGTACACGCGGTAAAAAATAGAGCATTTAATTTTATGGCGATGTTTTTTCGAAAATGTATGAAAAAAATATTAAAAATGACTTTGTCACAAGTTCTTTCGAATCAACCAATGATAGAGTGTTTTGATCTCAGAATAATAATTTGCGAGAAAGGCCCTTTAGTTCTATTGCGTAGAACCTAAGCGTTCCAAAATTTTGGCTTGGTTTTTAGTTTAACAAAAATCCTGTAACGGACGGTTTCGGTTTGCGCTCGCAATTTCGACCTGAGGATCTATGGCCCGTGGTATCGCTGTAAACTGTAGCTAACTTCGTGGTTGATAATCATATAATGATGTTTGCCAGTATGGGCGACTGAATTAGCCACAGGCGTATCATTACATAGATACGCCTCATAAATTTCCGTTTCAGGGAAGCCAATTCACCAGCCTGCAGAACTTACCGATGAGAATTTGTGACATTACGGGCGGAGTAATTACAAAACTTAAAAAATTATAGCGCTGATAACACGATACATTAAAATATATATATTTTTAAAATGGCTTAGTTTGATAATGTATTAACAAATAATATACCACTGAACTCATTTAATCGAAGTTCTGTAATCTTCTATGGCCCGAGTCCTCACTGTTCTTTCCAAAATAAAGTTTCGTTGATCGTGTACTCGTGTTCTTTTAAATTAATGGTTTTTATCTACCTTAACTTTTCCTTTCCAAGTTTTTAAGTGAACTTTAATACACACATATATTGAATTTCGTTTGAAAGTTTTAATGTGTTAAACAAAGTAGTTTTACGAGTAATCGAGTTTGTTGTATTTTAGACGCTGAACGTGTTGGCTCTGCATGGCGTTGGGCTGTATTGTGGAAGGGAACTCAATGAATAAGTCTCACTTAATTAATCACTAGTGTTGACAAATTCCCAAGTTTAAACTTGTGTGGAGGAGGTGTATGTGTGTACGAGAAGTATACAGTGTTCTGCTTGTTATTCACACGGCGGAGGTTAGAACCTTCATATTAATACAACATGAACGTTAAATAACATACATTATTCAATATGCTGTATAAAGGAAAGCTTCTTGCTAAAATCAATCTTCATTCAATTTGTTTATGAGTTATAATACACTAGTTGTTAATATCAATGGAAAGTGTTTCGCAAAAGCCCGTCAAACTTGTGTGGAAATTGAATTGAAACACTAGTTATTGTTCAGAAGATATTTCCCAGCTTTAAATGTCTGTAGTTTGACTAACTTTTGCGTAACAACACCCATCTATATGATTTGAATTTATAATTACTAAAGTCTACGTACATTTACATATATTATGTATATATGTATTTCATGTATTTAATGGAGTGTCAACAATGTTTTAAGTATGTTTTGATGAAGAAGTTCCGAGGGGCGAAGCACCCACCTGAAATTTCCCATCCACCGACCAGATGAGCCAAGTAAAGTATTAGACCATCAAAACATTTTATTAAAGCAAATCCCCTCCATCCCATGTGACCTATGCACCACACGATCTCGAATAAAACACATTTTTCTAATTCAGTATTTGTTTATTCAAATTTTCTTGAAATAAAAATTTCGACCGAGACAATAAATATGGTAACGATATATTAAAATTGTAAAGCTATAATACGTTCTCTACTGAGATAATACAAGGTAGGACCAATATATAAAATATATGTAAAACTATGATTTGTTTTCTACTTCGATAAAACAAAGTAGAAACAATGTATGAAAAATATGTAGAACCTGATGTGTTTCCTACTGAGATAATACAATGCAGGAACAAAATATAAAAAAATTATAAAACTTTACATGTTTCCTAATTAGATGATACAATGTAGGAACAATATATAAAAATGTATATATAAATAAAAGTTTCCTAATGAGATAGTAAAATGTTGAAACAATATATAGAATTTACAATGCTGAAAATGTAAAACCTGCAAAGATTAACATCACTTGGCGTAAGTATAGCCTGTGAGCTCGCCAATACATGACAGATGACAGTAAACATAACCATAGAAAAACATTGCAGTTGAGCTCTCAGAAGTAAAGCAACGTGAATGCAGCAATGCTTGAACTACATGTCAATAATATTCTAATAATAACTAACTAACTAACTAACTAACCATCACGCCATTTCCCCGGAGGGGTAGGCAGAGAGGATAGAACGCCACACCACTCTGTCCTGGCACACTTCCTTTGCTTCCTTCACAATCATACATCTTCTCATGCACGCACGTCGATTATTCCGACTTTTCACATGACCACTTTCAAGAATTTGTTGTACTTGATCATGCCATGTCTTTCTCGGCCTTCCTCGACTTCTACAACCAGACACATTCGCATCATAAATCTTTTTAGCCGTTCTTTCATCATTCATTCGCTCCACATGACCGAACCATCGCAAAAGACCTTTCTTAATTTTGTCGATAATGCTTAACTCAGCCTTGCATTCTGCTCTAATTTCGACATTAGGGCACCTATCATACATTGTTTTTCCGCACATTCGCCTGAGGGATCGCATTTCAACAGCATTCAGTCTACTTTCGTCCCTTTTTTTCCAACTCCATGCTTCGCTTCCATACATTAGGGTTGGTACCAGAACTCCATTATGAACTGCTAATTTAGCCTCTTGCGATAGACACTTATTTGCTACGACAGACTTTAAGGCACCATTAACTCTGTTACCGGCACTAACCCTCCTTTCAATATCCTTGTCCATATTTCCATCTCTAGTAAACATACTACCCAGATATACAAATTCTTCGACCTGTTACAAACTATCTCCATTTACTACAATCTTACATTCAGTCATAGTTACATTTCTTTCAAAGACCATGACGTTCGACTTTTGCACATTCATTAGCAAATCACTCTCCTTGCACACTTCGTAAACCTTTGTAACCAAGGATTGCAGTTCCTCTTCGCTGTCAGCTAGGAGGACTGCGTCATCGGCGTACAGAAGGCAACTGACAGTAAGATTACTCATTTTCGCTCCCACATCCATACTTTTCAATTCTCTCATACATTTATCCATGTATATGTTGAATAACCACGGTGACATTACACATCCCTGTTTGACTCCTTTAGGGATGTCAAACCAGGAAGTTAATGACCCATTTACCCTTACACACGCTACACTATCTTTGTACAAGGAAGCAATAGCGCGGACAAGGTTGTCACTCACTCCATACTCCGATAGAACCATCCATAATTTTTTCCTATCAACTCGATCAAATGCTTTTTTGCTTTTTTGCTTAATAAATAATATTATTTGGCCATACGGAACTTTAAAGCACACCTTGGTTTAATTACTAATAGTATTTTATCGGTTAGGTAGGTGTATTTAAAAAAAAATGTTGCGTACCTGAAAAAAGCACAAATAATTATGTTTTTGTAAATGATGTCAGTAGCGACACTCAGAGAGTGGCTTTGTGACGTTTTGACACTTTTTATAAGAAATTCATGACGTAGCCGAAATACTGTTATAAAAACGAGGATGTTTTTGTTGATTGACGTTAGCAGGCGCTAACCAGGGGCGACTTTGTGACGTGAGAAATTATTTAAAAAAAGATATTCATGGCGTAGCCGAAATATTGTAATTAAAACGAGGATGTTTTTGTTGATTGACGTTAGCAGGCGCTACCCTGGGGCGACTTCATGACGTGATGAAATTATTCATTTAAATATTTTTTTTCAATTTACATAGCGTAGCCGAGATAAGAAATTGCGTGGTGTTTCGAAATTGAACCGTGTAGGTAGCCGCCTAGTTACAATATTATTTTTGTATTTGTATAACTCCTGTTTTATAATGTTTATGTATTTATCGCTATAAGAATTAAACTAAAGATAGTTTTTCCTTTTAATCGCTATCCGTTTTTTAAATTATGTTTGTAACACTCAATAATATTTATTTTTCAAGTATTCAATGTTATTTTTGCATTTTAATTAATATTGTTAATATTAATATTTTATTATTATTTTTATTTATTCGCTTTTACTAGACTGTTTTTATTACAAAAAATAAAAATGCATATTTCTCTATGTATTTTTCTGTTATAAACAATCTATTAAAATAATACACATCAAATTTCCATTGTCTGTTGATTTGATTTGCAATCTTCTTTATTTTTCGATGGTTAAAACTCTAGGAAATTCAAAGACAATAATTTTTTTACTGTCATATATTGGCGAGCTCACACGCTATACATAGCCCCATCACTTCACCAGAATAATTACATGGTATTTACATCAAGCTAAATGTTGAAATTGTGTTCCCTACAAAATAAATTTGTTACATATAGGATTTGTAGCCCAAGTCAGACCATTTTCAATTTAAAATGACAAATAATGAATTTACTATCAACGCAATTTAATAAATAAAATGATTGAACGTCTTGTTCGTACACATTAATTTCTTTCCCAAAATTTCACTTTTGATATTAAATTAAAGAAAACCTTCGCTGATCACCGTGGTTTAATCTAAATTCTTGTTAATATTACGATATTCATACGTGACAGGTCCAGACTTTTCAACACCACGCCGGATGTAAAAAATGAATTTAAATTTGCGATCAATCTTTAATCTTCCATTCAGTTTGCTTGAATGACTGACGTCCAGTCGCGTTCGTCTGAACGGTATTATATCATCACCTACCACTCTTCTCAGAAACACGTGGTTGAATAACGATGCAAAAACAGTTTTCACGTGGGATTTTACTATCAAAACCAGCAGTTAGAGGGATGGGTCCGTCAGCATCATGTTCACGTCCCATCAGGACAATATATATAAAAAGAAAAATATGAAAGTGCGCACGGTGCCTCCCTTCCTCCCCCGGGTCAGAACATATAAATTGATAAAATTAATATAAATACGGATAAAAGGGACCCTGTTAAATAAAAGTAATTATTGTTTGGGCACTTCAATGGTTGAGAATACATTATTATTTGATACTCACCGGATCTGGGTCCCTTCACGTGTTTTTCGGACCTCGTTCGACCGGCTTTCCCAAAACCATGGAACAGACCAGAAATACGCACCGTTTCGCGTGGCATAGATGAGCGGGGTTGCACGCGCAAAAAAAAAAAATATGACGAAGTACCTGTCTAGATTTATTCGTCACAACGTCCAAATGTTTTTAGTATGTCCAAATATTTGTAGTATGTCCAAATGTTTTTAGTTTGTCCAAATGTTTTTAGTATGTCCAAATATTTTTAGTATGTCCAAATGTTTTAGTTTGTCCAAATGTTTTTAGTTTGTCCAAATGTTTTTAGTTTGTCCAAATGTTTTTAGTTTGTCCAAATGTTTTTATCATGTCCAAATGTTTTTAGACAGGCCGTGTTTCCTCCCTAGATATTATTAAGATCTAAATTTCGTACAACAGATAGGGAAAATATTTTTGCGAAGGTAA
This sequence comes from Micrasema longulum, assembly GCF_059751315.1. Classification (NCBI taxonomy): domain Eukaryota; kingdom Metazoa; phylum Arthropoda; class Insecta; order Trichoptera; family Brachycentridae; genus Micrasema; species Micrasema longulum. Next base: position 1,100,871 of record NW_028277708.1, read on the forward strand.
TATGGAAGTCTAGGCATTTACAGGGCTTATGGCCTGTCATTGGCTGGGTTAAATAGCTACTTTACACTCTGTGTAATATTCACCATTCTGCCTATGTTTAAACATCCACATTTCATCAACTCTTCCATCTGTTGATTTTAGTGAAGTAAAAGAGCTGAAACCTTTATTGGTGTGGGTGAGATTCGTTCGTTTCTGTTTCTGTTCGTTAAATCTATCAGTGGAAAATAAATCTGTTTACTGTTTTTAATCTCGTCAATAAGGTTCAAATTTATTTTGTGTTAGACCACAGAAAATAAAATTCAGTGCTTTGTTCTGTGGTACAGAAGTAATGTTTCGGAAAAAAAATCAGTAGCATGTGGTGACAAAAGAAATTATTTTACTCAAAAGTCTTACTTAAATTATAATCAACATATTTGTTTATTTTTTGTATTTAACGCCCAGAAGGCTTTTATGATAAAGTTGTTTCCAAAATAAATAAAAAAGTTAACAAACAAATTATGTGTGGTGCAGTTATGCCTCTTACACAGTAAAGTTTATGAAGTGTAGAAATGTGATTAATTAAAAATATATGTTTGAAGCAATGAACGAAAGTTATTTAAGGGTGCAATTTAATTCACACCCACAACAGAAATACTTTGTAAAGCGTCCTTGAAGTAATATATTATACTACAAAATCTATATTATTTGAGTAATCTATTGTGTCATCAGAAAGAGTCTAAATTAACAACAAACAATTTTCCTTGAAATCACTATCGTTTATAATATGACATTTATTGCAACTGAAAGGAAAAACACATTTGTGTAACGTTCACTATTCTACCTATGTTTAAACATCCACATTTCCCCACCTCTTTCGTTTATTGACTTTTGTGAAGTAAACGAGCTAAAACAACTCTAACAACAGTTGGAGCTGTATACCGTAGGTATACTGGCAAAAAGCTTTAACTCTCAAATCCATGTTTTGAGAAATTAAGCATTTAAGTTTTGTTCCAATTTTACTCTTTTATATCTTATTTAAATATAGTAAGATGTGAAGTGCTCATTTAAGAACATGTTTTAAATTTTTCTGTTTCTTAATTTTATATGAAGTAAATATTAAGTTATTTCAAGCTTTTGGCCCGAATACAATACCAGGTATACGACTTAACCTTAAATTTATTTTTTAAACTACAGATATATGAAATTTAATATGGCTTAGTGTATTTCGCCAGTTCGTAGAGCGTTAAAAACTTTACAAAACTGCATCATCAAGTCAAATCCACATATTTTCGAGTTAACGTTTTTTGCCAGTATACCCACGATATAATATTTACATATTTATTAAGGAATTACTAGTTGTTAACATGAATATTTTGTTCAACAGACTATATGAATAAACACATTAATGGTGAAATAATAATAATAATTATGTTTGTATTAATATATGATTATCCTTCTTTGTGATCGAATAATAAATTAGAATTTCGCTCTGCTTCTGTTGACTTGTTTTGATACGAATATACGAAGTTTACGCGTGATGTGTCATCAATCGCGCGATTATTGAATTCTCTAAATAATTTCAAATTCGTAATTAAAGTCTTTGTAGCTAATAATTTGATAGATGTTGTAATTACAATCATTCATCACAGCACAAGGCGCCTATTTAAACCAATAACTAAAGACTTAACACAATAATTATGTTCAAAAGTTTATGATAACGACAATTGGCGGAAAGGCACCCGGAAAATAAACTTTAAATGCCGAAAAAATCGCATATTATTGAAAAGAAAATCTTTTAATTTTTCCGCTACGGCCACGAAACGAAGCATACTACATTTAGTAGACTATTCAATGAAGTACACTATACACATAATATCACTAAGGCATTCACATTTAATTGTACAAAAATAATCTTATTCAATTATTCTAAAGTATTCATGATCATAATAAACGATGATTGCGCATTATGAAAACCGTTATGTCTCTGTTTGTGACGGTGGGCTATCCTGGAATGATGACGTCCAGCTGTCCTTTCATCTTTGGCCGAACACATCCTGTTGCACTGTGTGCTATTGAATGATGCCAGAGAAGAGATGTTGAATGGCCTGACAGGGGTCATGCGACTAGCGTGGAATGTGGATCTGATGGCCAACAGTATGAATTTTGCACTCTTCCGTCAGTTTGTCCGGTCTTGGATATCGCGTTGGGAGCTCCTCAGATGGCAGAGGCAGAGGATCCGAATACCACCCCCGTAAAGGGAGGACAAAACAAAAGAACGTGTGCGTTCCGCTCAGAAGAAAGCACTGTCCCTGAATGAGCATCCCACAGAAACAGTTGCCTGTCCCACAATATTTTCCCCACCTAGGCGTCGATATTAGCAATCCACTGTGAACTGCTAATTTCGACAAAAAAATATTTGCCATGCTTGGTTTTAGTGCACCGTTCACCCTGTTCTTGGCACTAACCATCCTTTTAATATCTTTCTGAGGTTCAAAAAAGTCCCTATGACTTATCACAGAATGCTTTCTTTTTATATTTTAACCGACGCTTCTGCATCGTTTTTGGATTATATAGACACATTAGAATGTGACAATTTTTTCGCCTCAAAACGGGACACCTGCTAGTTTTTAGGCAATAATATGTGTATTGAAAAAACGCGTATACATTATTTGTAATTTTTTATTCCTGCCTGAATACATTATCCTATTAAATCATCTCCCTATCTTGAAAAATTACAGTTAGTTTAAATAAATGTTCACCTGCAGAAATCTCCGATGCGGTGAAAAATTGCAACTCTGCACTAGGTACCCATTAGTTCAGTGATTCCGGAAATTGCTTTGTTATTTCATCCTCTAAATCCTCTTTAGACACAAAATTCTTCCGATCCAGGGGACTCAATCCCCCGCTACCGTCAGATCATTTTTTTATCGTTTTTTTTTTATTGTTCCTTCGGTTAATCTTTTTCTGAAAACAGTACATTTCGGCGTCCGGAGGCTGTGCTTGAGGACAACGGAACAGGCTACCTTGAAACGGGACGGTCCCGTTCAACACGGGGCGAATGGTCACTTTATGTTTTTCAACGCAGAAAAGGTTAAGTTCAAGGGTTGACTGACTATAGAAACTTCATAATAAACTAGCGAGTGTATGTTTTAAAGGTCACGTTAGAAGTTGGCTATAATAATCGCGATTCCCGGCCGGTAAACAACGTGTTGCGTGATGCTAGTCTCGCGGGTGATTTATAAAATTGTTTCGTATCGGCTACCGTTTTTTTTTTATATAAACATTTTTGTGTTACTCACAAACAGTCGAGATTTTACGATTCAGTAAATTTATATCGTCACCTTGGAAGGAATGTATGGTATATGTACATATTTAAAATGTCTTTAAAATATATTTACACTACATACAATAAGCCAAAAATGTTTTTCATGTAATAAATTACAACAGAGATGGAGAACATTTTTGAGAATTTTTTTTTTTCAAAGTTCACGGCGCAAGTGCTTTTAACATTCCACGTATTTTTTATGTAGGTATATCATGATATTTCTCACAGTCTATGTTAATGTATGCAATTTTTAACTTAATTTTACAGAATGTAAAATAAACCTCAATCTGAAAAATATTGTATAAACCTAAAATTACAAAATACAGTTTGATTTCAAAGACCGAAAAAGAAAGCAAAACTAAAAACAACAATGATATGGTATGAATTAATATAAAAAATATGGTGAATTATTATAAATACATGGTTAAACAAATCATCATTTCCTTAATAAATAAATAAAGAAATCATACATTGACTTAAAGTTACAAAAAATATACGAAATATGCATATATTATAAAGAAAATCGAAAAGGAGGGATATGTGAAAGCCTACACATTAACAGGGATTATGACGTGTCATTATATATATATATATATTATATATATATATATATATGGATAATATTTATAGCGCCGTTTTTGTGAAAATCACCTCAAGGGCGCTGTACAATAAATAAATATCCCACCACGTCTTGCAGCTTCAGAGCGCATGGACGGTTGGGATTCTTGTTCCTCGTCTCCAATTATGATATACAGGAGCTAGATTTTAGCACGTCTTGCAGCTACAGAGCGCATAGACAATAAGAAATCTAGCCCCTATTTACATTTTTTTATTTAACAATAAAGTTTAGAGATTTCGTGATATTTAAAAAAAAAAATAAAAAACAAATTCATAAAAATAGATGTTAGATAACAACAAGTCTTGCAGCTACTGAGCGCATGGACGGTTGGAATTCTAGACCTCATGTATTAAATGTGTATATTTGATAGTTGATAACATTTACCTATTGAAGCTAGATTACTAATCGTCTTGCAGCTACAAAGTGCATGGACGAGTGAAATTCTGGCAACTTAAAATTATCAATAAATTTACAAAAACAAACATTGAGCATAATAGTAAATTTGCAAAGTGTTCGTGCTAAAAAGTAAACAATAAAAAACTAAACAGATAAAGCACTTCAACATTGTGGATAACAAAAAATATCCGAAGGGTAGCTTTTGTAGTCACTAGTCACTGTCGCAGTATCGCACATGTGCAAACACATGTTTTTGCTAAATTCCTAGAAGATGGTCCGGTCCACGTGTAGTTGCCCGAGGGGGGAAAGAACCCTATTGTTCCAACGAATTTGTATTTTGTATCCATTTTAGTCTGTATTATTTCGTTTTATAATGAGTATGAAATTCCTGCTCAATTTTATTTATATTTTACATTATTATTAAACAAACGTGTGTATGAGAGTGATTTGAGGATTTGAGGATGCCTTGAGGATGATTTGAGGATTGCCTGCTTTATTCATCATTCTGCCTATGTTTAAACGTAAATATTTCGTCAATTTTCCATCTGTTGACTTTTGTGAAGTAAAAGAGCTGAAACGTGTATTTATTTGGATGAAAAATATTTTATGTAAAATTTTGTATTGTTTCAAACACGGCAGTTTTATTTAAAACTTAATATTTTATCTCACGTTGTTACAACATTATACTGTACAGCTTTTCATTATCCTCTTTTCCGCACCCAGTGGTCTGCATTAATAAACCAAATGCAGCGTAGTTCGATCATCTGTTTCGTCAAGGTAAGGTGATCAGTCTTACGCTTCTGGTGGCAGTCCTGGAACAATGAAATATTTCAGTTCAAAAAACCTTTTTAATCAATAATTGACGTCCTCACTGCCAGGAATCTAATCAGGACCTCAAGAATGGTAGGCTTACATCTCCCTTCGATTCCCTTATTCAAAAATTTTACCTGATAGCGGCCATCGCGTCGCGAACACTCTTCCAGGGTTCCGATTCTATTTCACATACAGAACTATATTCTTCATCCTCCTGGACACAGAAAATGTAGCTTTTATTTATTTATTCTTTATTATTTGACACTTTATATACATATACAATAAATATACATATAAGGGCGGGCATATTGCCTTAAGGCAATTTCTTCCTACCTACCCAAACCGTTCAGTTTGAGAAAATTATAAATTTATTCACATTATTGCATATATTTTAAGCTGATTAGTTGTTTCATGCCAATGAATGCCGTTTTATGTCAGCACTGAAACTAAAATACAATTAACTAAAATATTTAACGACGGTTAAAAAGGCTTCAGAATCCCAATAATTTTGTTTATTTTTGATTTAATCAAAGTTTATTATAAACAGTATGAAAAATTTGGTAAAGCAATTTTATCTGAATTTATTTCAACAGAGAGGGAAAACATTTTTGAGAAGGGAATATGGACGTCTAGACATTTACAGGGCTTATAACCTGTCATTGGCTGGTTTAAGTGGCCACTTTACACACTGTGTAACATTCACCATTCTGACCATGTTTGAACATCCACATTTCCTAAACTCTTCCATCTGTTGAGTTTTGTGAAGTAAAAGAGCTGAAACCTTTATCATGTGGGTGAGATTCATCCGGGTGAACCAAATCACCTACTAGGCAACACCTGAAAACAATTTTCTAATTTTTATACTTCTTCTTTTACCAAGTAGTAATTCAACAATGTTTAAGTATGTCCAAACGCATGCAGACTGGCTGGATTTCCTCCGTAGGGAGTTATTCATATTTAAATTTATTTCAACAGAGAGGGAAAACTTTTTTGAGAAGGGAATATGGACGTCTAGGCATTTACAGGGCTCATGACCTGTCATCGGCTGGTTTAAGTGGCCACTTAACACACTGTGTAGACGTCGATATTCCCATCTCAAAAATGTTTTCCCTCTCTGTTGAAATAAATTTTTAATATGAATAACTCCCTAGGGAGGAAATCCAGCCAGTCTGTAAGCATTTGGACATACTTAAACATTGTTCAATTTTATCTGTTTCAGTTCATGAGAAAAAAAGAGATAATTTTTTTGTCTCCTATAGGATGCATTGCCATACGCTGTCTTTCAACCTTTTCTCTAATATGTAATGTAATCATTATTATTGTTGTCTGTATTTTTCTATAAAATAAATAAATAATCATCTAACTAAAGCCGTTTTGATTATAAAATAATACAAGCCTCACTACAGTACAATCAAGTTGCAAACTTGAAGTTTCTAATCAATGATAGCTGTAAAAAAACACGCTAGTCGACTACTTTTTACAGCAAACCTACGAATTGCAAAATTACTTCCAATCGATTTATTGTCAGGACGTTTCGTTGTAAACTGTAACCTATCCTAGAATCGAGGTTTGTTAAAAACCTTTTCTGGCTTTTCGTACACTTACACTTTTATAGACCGGCATACAATTTCTGTCTCTTGAAAAAAAAATACATTAACAAATTACAACACGGATGGAGAACGTTTTAGATGAGGAATATGGAAGTCTAGGTATTTACAGGGCTTATGAACTGTCATTAGCGTAGCAAGTTCGAATGTGGAAGTATTGTTTGGTCACCTCATTATGTGATTTATAAAAATATAATTGAAACTGTACAGAAAATTTTTTTTCGTTCTTTGTCGTTTAAGTGTAACATGGGCAGAATACTTCAATGTTATGAAGAGCGCTTGGAGTATTTTAAAATTGAAAAATTAGAAACTAAGACACAAATTATAGATATGATGTACTTATATAATATAATTCACAATAATGTTGATTCAGTGTTTTGTGTTCAAAATGTGTCACTGTACGTTCCCCGTAGGCGTCTGAGATCACCTGATACATTTTACCTTCCAATTTTTACAAACAATATGGCACATTTTAACCCTCTTGCAAGTATGTTAAGACTCTATAACAAAATGGAAAAAAAAGTTAACATTGACATTTATCATGATAGAGCAAATGATTATAAAAAAAATATTACTATGTATCTTATATGTTTTTAATTTTTCTTTTCTTTTCTTAAATTTTTTTTTTTTTAAATGTAGTTTCTTATGTTTAACTCAATTTTATTTATTTAACTTAATCTTTATTATTACTTATATTGATTTTACACACTTATTTTATATAATTTATGAAAGATGGTGGAGTTCTATAATTGAGCATATATATAAAGAACGTAAGTAATGCTTACTTAAAATATGTATGTATTTTATGTATTCTTGTTGAACTTCCAAATAAATTAAAAAATTTAAAAAATTAAAATTAATCTTAAATTTGAACCCAACTTGCGCCCGGGCTGAAAGGGCTATGAGTTTTTATTCGCCGACGACATCAATCAAATTTTATCTACAATTATAAAACGTAGGTCACAGTGTATAATTTCTTGCGCACTATATAATTCATAATATCACGCACAGCTTGTTTTTAAAATGAAATTTACCTTCTTCCTGGTGGAGCTAGGTCAGCATTCCATATAAACATGGTGCCTTTTATAAATATGCATATGTACAAGTAGATACCATCCGCCCTTGAAGGAAGAAATGTTGAGATTGCGTGTGCCAATGGCGTCTATTTCTTGCTCGTAACTCGTAACATCGCTAATCCGAGAGAGCTTGTTAAAATCCCCTCTATTCTTTCATTTCAGTTCGCACTATCATTCCTTTTCCGCATCTATCGGTGCATAGGGCACCGCATTGGTACACAAACCGTGGCGTACCTTGATCATTTTTGTTACATGAAGTTTGAGATGCCAGTCCAGTGCCTCGATTATGATCGCTCTCTTCATCTGTATATATCGAGACGGTATATTTAACTTCGGTGCTATCTGTATCTTACCTCGGTATGTTCTACCTACTTGTCATATCGTCATCATATGATCGAAACAAGCCAATGGAATGACCGCAAACAATTAGTCCGCGTTCCGTACGTCATTAACATTTAAAATAGTTCTCATTTATATTTTAAATAGGCTTCTGTTATAAAAAGTGCTCACTTCAAAGCGATTATAAACTCCAATAAAGCCCAATTCAAGCTAAAAATGCTCGCTTGAACATGACTTTTGGAAATCACCTAGACGGTACGCTTACCGATCGACTACAAAGCCGGCTCCTATAACGTCTCGATACATACACTCGGAAAGATAGTAAAACAGATGGAAAAAATATAGTAACTATTTTTTTTTTTTTAATTGGTAACTTTCTGATGCATATGATCTGTTGTTGACGCCTAGATACTCTTATTTGTTAATAAGAGAGAATCTAGCGTTATTATTTTTACATTTAGGCATTCGTTTTATTAAAGTGACAGTTATGTCAGAATTTAATTTACTTCAAAACTAATATTTTTTCCCTCGTATTTTTAAAAGGCTTTTAAGAAAAAAAGTGCCAGTAAAACAGACGAAAAAAATATAATAACTAATTATTTTTTTACAGTGGCAACTTTTTTACGCCTAGATACTATTTTATGTTAATTGGGCAAAATCTAGCGACATTATTTTTTTGCATCTAGCCACTCGTTTCTGAAACTGACAGTTATGTCAGAATTTAATTCGACTTCAAAATTTACTTACTTCTCTCTCATATTTTTAATAGGCTTTTAAGAAAAAAAGTGCCAACCTCAAAACGGTTGAAAATTTTAATAAATCATAATTAAAGAAAAAACTGCTCCGCGGAACAAAATTTTTGACACTTTTAATGCGTAGATAAACGTATCGGTTCTAGACCCGTCGGTATAAAATGATGCACTTACATCAAAACTTGATGGAACTTATCGGCAGTGTACCTTTATAGCCGGTCGGGAGACTTTTATCTTCAACTATGACGTCATACTGAAGCTATTTCATTTTAGAGCGTAGATATGTGTACCGTGACGTACTCATCCCCTTGATTCATATCGATGTACCTACCCTAAATTTGAAGGTGGGGAGGCTCGGTAGTATATCTTTATAATCGCTAGAGGGAACTTATCTTCAACTATACCGTCAAGGTGAAGGTATGACGTCTTTATCTTCCCATCATAATCGAGGCCTAGATACTATAAAATATTCTAGTGTCAGCAAAAATAATTTAACAAAATAAATCTTAAAGGCGTTGCCTTATATTTAAAAACTTTAGTCGGATGAATCTAACCCACACCAATAAAGGTTTCAGCTCTTTTACTTCACAAAATTCAACCGATAGAAGAGTTGAAAAAATGTGGATGTTTAAATGTTTGTAATATTCGCTATTCTGCCTATGTAGGCAGAATGGCGAATATTACACAGTGTGTAAAGTAGCTACTCTAACCAGCCAATGACAGGTCATAAGCCTTGTAAATGTCTAGATTTCCATGTCCCCTTCTCAAAAATGTTTTCCCTTTCTATTGTAACAAATTAAGAACCAAATAAATTCAATAAAAGTTAAAATAACAATTTAAAAGCTATGTTTGGTGTTTGTATTAATCTTTGTAGACTATTACAAAAGTTTATCAAGATTAATTACTTTTTAAACTAACCGAGAAATCTTAATCCTTGTAAATGCTTAAACTTCGTGTTCTCATTTCAAAGAGATGTTGTATCTCGGTTAAAATTGCAATGTCTGCGTTCAGACAGATGAACAATATAGTTCTGCGTGTGAAATATAATCGGAAAAATACATTTAATGATATAATAAAGATGCCAGTCATGGAGATGTCGCGGAAGCGATGAAACCGGCCACTGGTTATTTCAAATTTGTGAATATATCACTCGTATTTTATTTTTATAATAAATTACGATAATTTTCACCATTTGATTTTAATCTCTTAACGTCGTTCTGAAAAATGAAATAATAATAACCCGCTAAGCAGTGGCGGTACTTACATACCATGTATATTTTCGCAAGATATTGTTGTTTATGATATGTCATAATATGCTTTCTGGGTGCTTTGTAAACTATTCTACTGCACTGAAGAAAGCACGCGTCATGTTTTCAGGCAAAAATATGGACTTGCCTCACTGGTAAACTCTAGGCGCGCCACTGCTGCTAAGCCTCTATTTTAGAGCAATATTTGAGTTTGTTCAAGTGTTTGTAGACCCAAGACTGGATTTCACCCCCTGGAAAGGCATTAAGATTAACAAATTACAACACAGATCTAAAACATTTCAGAGAAGGTAATATGGAAGTCTAGGCATTTACAAAGCTTATGACGTGTCCCCTTTACACACTGTGTAACATTCACCATTTCGTCTATGTTTGAATTGGTCCAAGAAGAAGTTTAAAAATTGAAAAATTGTTTTCAGACAGTGCCTAGTATGTAAAATAATTCGATCAGGTGAATCTCTTCACAACAATGAAGATTTTAGCTCTTTAACTTCACATATTGAAGAATTGAAGAAAAATGGATGTTCAAACATAGGCAAAATGGTGAATGTTACACGGTGTAAAGTGGCCACTTTAACCAGCCAATGACAGGTCATAAGTCCTGTAAATGTCTAGGCCACTTAAAACGTTTGTTTGGATGTTCAAACAGCGGCGAAACGGTGAATGTTACACAGTGCGTAATGTGGACACTTAAACCTGCCAATGACAGGTCATAAGCCCTGTAAATGCGTATACTTCAAAATCCCCTTCTCTAAAATATTTTTCCTTTCGGTTGTAATTTGTTAATCTGTTTTAGAGGTTTGTCAGCGGGTGGGAAGGGAAGTAATGAATAATACAACGAATGATCTTAAAATTATTGTTTAGGCTTTATTCTTTACAAAAATAATTGTAAGCTTGTACAAGATTTATCAGAACAAAACGAATTTTCGACGTTTAAGTTTTAAAGTGTAATATTTTTGTGAACTGTCTAGTAAAATAGGACAATTTAGTATTGTTTGGATGTTCTGTTCTTTTGACAGTTTGAATTATGGCTTCAGCCTTGTGCTTATTCTTTTCGTTTATTATTTGAGCTTGCGTATGTTCGAGTCTATGGAGGCTTTATGTGCGTTTATTTGCTTCGTTACGTGGTGGTATTCTGGCGACAGTCTCGTTTTATAAGGTCCAGATTCATTATTGATGGACGACATTACTCGAAATTATGACAAATATATTTTTATTTATTTCTCGTAAATTTCTTAGCCCGAAACAGTACGCGCGTAACCGACGCGACGCCGAGCATACAGATTGGTCGATTTATTTTTAAACGTTTACATGGTTACGTTTTCACCGAATAACATTATGAATGAAATTGTGTGGAATTTTATTTTATGAGGTTTACTGTAATACATTTTTCTAATCTCAGTTTTCCTTTTCTTCAATAGCAACTTAATAAAATATAATCTTTCTTTCGTGACTTTAATATATTTTATTCGATTCCCGGTGAGAACGCAAAAATTGAAATGTGATTTTTCTCAAGCCTGGGTGCTTTGGTGATGTAATTCACCACTGTAATTGGGCCTCCTGGCCTGTTGTGGTGCAAAAAAAATATATGTAAATATATATTTAAAAGTTTATGTAGTTATAATTGATTAAATGGCACCTAGAAAGTTTTTCGGCTGTAAAAAAATAGAATTGTTTAATCGTTTTGCTGAGATATTGTTACGTCACAATAGATCTTTGCCGGTCGCAGTGACGTCAGGAGCTTGCAAAGTATTGACCCCCACTACTAAGAATAAGAAGAATGATATTGTTACGTTTATATAGTTTTTTTCCGGCTAGAATTTTAGCTGACTTTTTTGTTTCTATTTTCGGAAATCTCACTATAAAAGTTTAATAAACTAAATGTGAAATCGATAATATCTGAAAGTTTGAAACTAAATATCCCTGATGATTTTTTTAAAATTTAACCAATCAACAGGTAAAAAAAAAACCTAATGGAGTCACAAAATGATAACAATTTATCGTGGCTTCTGTTCGTTTTCATCAGCTCAATACAGCTTTAAAGTTTTTTTTGACGAAATATGCATAAATAATGACCACAACTTATGACTTAATTCGTTAAGAAACCTCTAAACATTTTATTTTTTTAAATTTATTTAAATTTTATATATACCAGGTGTATACATAAGTCTTTACCGGTTTCACTAAGAGATTGTGCCACCGAACAGTACGCAGCGTGTGAATTTGGTTGGACCAGAGCGGTATTGTGTATCGCTATAACAACGCTATCGCCAACAAATGATTAATTTTAATCACGCATTGATCGAAAGACGACCGGGATGGACCAGGGCTGGTATTCCAAACGCTCTTGTGGCCGTATTACTTTGTATGTAAATACACGAGAAAAACTGTTATCTCGTGCCACGAGAGTGGTTCAGAATAGCACCCCAGAAGATATGGCAAAGTGATTTTGTTGCACGACAATGCGCCGTCTCACCCTGCAAAACAAGTGAAAGACACCTTGAAATCGCTTGGATGGGACATCCTACCGCACCCGCCGTACTCCCCTGACTTGGCGCCGTCTGACTATCACCTCTTCGCATCAATGGGGCACGCGCTCGCAGAGCAGCACTTCAGTAATTTAGAGGAAGTTGGAAAATGGCCCGACGAATGGTTTGCCGCAAAAGACAAACAGTTTTTCCGGCATGATATTCATAACTTACCTGAAAGATGGGCGAAGTATCTAGAAGCCGATGGCCAATATTTTGAATAAACAAAAATAAATTTCCTTCGAAAATTGCGTGTTTTCTTTACCACAAAAACCGGCCAAAATTTTTGCATACACCTGGTAAAGTCTTTCTAAGAACTCCTTTACACTCAACTCGTTTTCGTTAAAAATGGTCTGTTGGACAAAAACGAACTAAAGCATACCTCTACAATATTTTGAGTGTGTCTAAATGTTGGTTGACTAGGACTAGATAAGTATGAATATATACTTAGTCAATTTAACGACAGAAACAGCGCTTTCGTGCATTTTATTTGACTTTGTCCCAACGTAAAACAGAGGTTCCATGAAGTTAAAACATATAAAAGAGGGACTGTTGAATAAATTGGTTTAAAATATACTAATATAGAGGTATACTTCTACGAAAATCTTATATCTAATCTGGTCCTTTATTTCTTTTTTGTTTTTCCGTTTTCTAAATATTTTAAAATTACCCTTTCTACATATAGCACCGACAGTTTCGATGTAGATAGTGAGATTTATTACGTTTGATTATGAAATTGTTGCAGTGGTAATACTAATTTTTAAATGGTAGGTATAATTAAAATCTTTAATGTGAAAGATTGTAGATTTTTTCTTAATAAATATTTCGCATAGAGAAAAACGGATTATATTAATGCTATGCACAGATATTTCATTAGAAAACGTTAACCCAATATGAAGTTAGAATTTTGATTTAAGAACGGAACACAATTTATCTCATTGTAGTAATGTTATACCTAATTTCTAGGTAGGTACTTCGATTTAGATGCACAAAGTGATGTTATACTGTGCTTAGAGTGCATTATCTCTTTTCCTTTGAAGATGTTTGTGGTGTCCCAAACCGCTGTAGCGGACGTTGTACCAACATAAATAATGTTTTATAATCCAAATAAATCCCCAGCTTTATCCAACGTTCCTTCCACATGTATTTTTACAAATAAATACATAATATATAAGACTTCACGTACGAACATTTTTCTCTGTAAAATCAAAGTGTAATCTTTCGTAGCTTCTTTATATTTTCGCTGTGAAGCACTTTCGCAAAACGAACCAAATCATTTTACTTCGCAAACTTTCAGCTGAGCTTGTTGTTTTAGTTATTCAAGTTTTATGCTTCTTACAAAACTCGAATCTTCGTGTTGCTATAAAATTTAACTTTATTTCACTATTGATTTACACACAAGAAACTAAAAGAAAGGTAAATGACCTATTATATTTATATAAGATTGTTAATGATAAATTGGAAAGTTCATGCTGTTTGAGTCATATATAAATAAGTGTCCCTAATGGCTACACCTTAAGGAACCCAAAAATATTCAACATGGATTTGTTCACGAATAATGTGTCCTTTAATCCAATATTAAAAATGGGCAGATTGTATAACAGGATTAAAAGCACAGAGATTGGCATTTTTGAAAGTGTATTTTATATTAATGGATTAATTTTTACAGTGATTTAATTTTAATAATTTGAATTCTTAATAAGATCTAAATATGTGTTTTATTAGTGTTTACACATAATTGATGATAAATAAGTAGTGTATTTTTTATTTTAATATTTCTGTATTTTGAATATTATTTTTCATTGTTTGTAGACCAAATAAATAAATAAAAAACTTTAAAAAATATTAAAATGATTGTATGGTTCAGTATTTATTTAATCAGTTATATTTATAACTCAATAAACGCTGCTAAATAATATTATTTTGTTATTGAATTTTGACTTAGGGTGCGTTTAGAATGTTTTTTTTAACGATTTTTTCTAAAATCCTGTACCAACTTGGTCTTGGGTAGTTACTTTAATCTTGATGACCTCGGGCTAAACAAGTCTTTCGAGAGCCGCTAAGATAAGGAATAATCAAACTTCATAACAAGGGTTTATTTTTTTAATACACAATTAAAGCCGCATACTTTTCGTTTGAGGCGCCATATCGCTCTTTGGAACAACTTTTTATCTTAGCTAACTAGAAAAATTTATTCTTAAATTGATATGATCTAATAACGCTGTAAGAATTTAAAAAATATGAATATACTATAGGTTACATACAAATATTTTATTACATTTAGTAAAGGTACTTTTGATCTAAAATGTGATTTATTTTATCTTGATAATGACACGTCGAAAGTCTGAGTAATCGGCATACGTGCATGAAACAATAATATACGTAATTGTAGAGGGCTCGAGGTCCTTATGCAAAGGCCGAGTGGTATATCTACGATGTGTTATAAACTAGATAAATTAAAGAAAGTAAAATGCGTAAATCTCAAGACTTGGCTGAGGACTTTAACCGAAACCTGTTCTTGGGAAATCTGAGTGAAAATTATTTTTAAAGTGTTTTTATTTATTTGTTTTCCATGTTTAAGAAATTGTTTAATTTATTTTGTTCATATTTTGTGTTGATACATTTATTTATAAAAAGGTTAAACTTGTTTGTTTCTTTGTACTTCTATCTACTTTTTGTTAAATATTAAAATATTGTTTAAGTCACGAATTTTAAGTAATACGTTGTCATTATTTTGTATTATATGATTTATACAATTAAAAATATGGTAAAATGATATTATCTTTATATGTATATATATATTAGTTATTATTAGTTGGCCTCGTAGCGTAATGGCCAGCGCGTTTGCCTACTATGCAAGAGGTCTCGGGTTTGATTCCCGACATTGTTGACATTAAATATTTATTTAAAAAGGTGTTTTTACACTTGAATATTATAGTCCCTGAACTGGTACCTGAAGCTGATCATGTTTCCTTTATGTATTATTTTTATTCTTGGAGGTGGGGGTCAGTGCTATGCAAGCTCCTGACGTCACTGCGACCTGTGAAGATCTATTGTGACGGGTCCTTGTGAATAGTTCTCGCCCTCCAAGCCCAGGTCTATAAGGAAGGCGAGAGTTTACATTTTGCTAAAAACAACTATTTAATACAATCAACGGAATATTTAAAGTGGACTTATACTAAAAAAGTAAATAATAAGAAGAAACGTATGTAAATATACCACTTTTAACAAATATTTTACGTTGTGTGTATAATTTATACAGAACCTTACGTGTAACTTTAATGTAATGGCGTCATATAAAGTAACCTTATCCGCGCCCGCTTCTCCGCTTTCAGATCTGTACTGATGTGACCGAGTTTATTTTCTTTTCTGTTCTAGAAAGAACAATGAAGTCTCGAGGCATAGGGGAGTTCCAAGTTCTGAGACTCCATAAGTCGAAAATGTCCTCGCACAGGAACGTGATTTGGAAACACGTAGTTGACATTCACTTCTAACATAGGTAGCGGATTTAATCAGTTCAAGTAATTAAACAATAAATTAACTTAATTACGTTACCCTGGGAATTAAACAAACTTAATAGATTTTTTATTTTAAAATTCTCGCAAATCACTAACTAAAATCGAAACAATGTGTAAATTGGGAAGTCTGTATGGAGGCAGGAATTTTACTATTTTTAAATATTTCAACTATTTTTTATCTGCTATCTGTTCCGGTAGATTCGCGATCCATTTCAAATTTAATATTGGAGAAATGCGTATAATTAAAATGAAATTAATATTTTTCTACAGTAATAAACAAAAGTATCGTACGTACGAATATGCAAAATTAGTTTTATAAATCCTATGCAACATTTTTCGTCTCTCCCCTTCTTTCATAAATGTGTGTGTTTATCTGTTGTATTTTACTGAAATACTTTTCAGCATAACTATAAAACTAGTTTTGCTTCATGATTTAGTAATTTGATATTGCTGACACAATATTGTATGGACTCATTGTTAAATTCCTTCGTTTATCTCAGTGTCCCCCCTACCGCGGCATCTTCTGAACCTATTTCCATCACTAAATTACAATTTTATTGTACATAGAATTTAAATTTTCATTATTGATTCTACTGTCGCGAGTGATTTGTAACACCGATAACAGTGATTCGGGAAATTCGATATTATTTTGAACTGCGTTAATATTTCGGTAAATTTATGTTGCTTTCGTTTGAATAAATAAATAATAAAAGTAATTAAAATTAAAAAAAAAAAAACTATTCCGAGCAGCCTCGGAACTCGTTATTAAATCAAAAATAATATTCATAGAATTATTTATTTACTTTGTATTAACTATTGTCGCTTTTAAAATTCTAATTTAGCCAGAGATATTACCCAAAACTTTTTAGGCATAAACGTAATTTCTAAGTTTTTTTGTCTTCTTAATTTGCATTAAATTAGCGAAGTTTAGCTTCCAGCATTATTTTTAGATAAAATCATTTACGTTACGGATTTCCATCTATAAAATTTTCGAAATAAGTTAATAACGAACTTAAATCTTTATTGTAATCGACTGGCCAGATTTTTATTAACATACTCATTAAATTGATCGTCCATTTTATACGCGGCCTTATTTTACGCGAGGAATTTCCCAAGAAAAATCCATTATTCATGATGATGGAAACGTTAAGAGGAAGCTTCTCGTTATGCTGCTTCAAATCCTATGGTTTTCTTTTTTATTATTTAATGAATAAATTGACTACTGGATATATTGACTGAGCGCTGTCGAGTCTTACAAAACATTGTAGATTTCAAATTATATATTTTCTAATTTTTAAATCAATAAATTATAGTATTTTATTCCATTTAATAACATTCTAATGTTGATCACAATGTATTTTATGAAATGCCAACCATTTGTTATTTCATAAAAAATATCACAGAAATTTTAAATATTTTCATTTAGCTCAAAGCTTATTTTGTTTAAAATATCACGCGATATTTTATTTCTTTATCAAATGAAATTAATCTTTTACCCAAATTACAAATAAATTTGCATAGTTACTTTGTTTAATTGGTAACTAGTTGATTCTCAATTCCTTGTAATATTTATTAATAACTTTGATTGTACGAGTAATTGATCCCCAATCCGATCGGTATATTTCAGGTTTAACTAATGTTTAACAGAAAAGAATCATAAAGCTTACCCATCATAACTTTAATTGCACATTTTCAAAATGAGGGATTGGAGCAGATGGAGCCGACACAGTGGATTTGCAGTAGACGATCATATCGTGGATCGCAGATATGTGAATATAATTTTAATATATTATTACCTATGAAAACGATGTAAAATGAAAAGCCATAACATCGTAAGGCAAATAATCAATAAAGGCCCCCGATAATGACAATATGGGTAGATTATACTACGTATGCATTTATATAATGGAAGCAGAGAATTCTATTGTTGCAGGTCGCCATATTACCTATTATTATTATTATTTAAATCTTAAAGTAGGGCACACATATCATACATATTGTTATGTGTGTTCTAATAATAACATTGCAAATATATTTAATTTATAAATTGTTTATCACATATGTCTTGACCATTATTTTAAATTTTGATATGTTTTTTTCTTCATAAATATTTTTTTCCATTTCGTAATACTTTTTAATTGCTTTAAATAAAATCGAATTTTGTGACTTTGCCTTTTTCCTAAATGGAAGTCTAATTTTGTTCTTTTCTCTAGTATTGTGATCGTGTTCATGCTGGTTCCGATCATTTTTTTTCCAAAATTCTGTTTTTTTATTAGAGTTTATAATTTTATAAACAAATATCATTGTATTGTAAAATATTCTTTGTTTATATGTTAATAATTTCATTTCATTTACCATCGACTTTACCCTCGCATATCTGTTTTTTTTCAAAATGATTCTAAAGGCTTTATTTTGTAATACAGTTAGTTTATCTATGTTTTCTTTGTTTGATAAAAATAAAATGCTACTACAGTAGTTAACGTGTGGTTCAATAATTGCTTTGTAAATAGTTTTGTTTTAGTTATTAAACTTTGGTTTATACCCTTTGTTTTTCAGCACCTGTATGAGTTGAAATTTTATGAATAAGAGAAAAATCTTATCACTACTCGTATTTTGTCATGAAAAGGACTAATATTTTTCGGAGTTTGTACTGTGATGGAAATGTTTTTATTTTTTCTTTGTTATATGAACATTTGCGTTCTTCAAATAGTTTCATTTTAGTGGTATTATCGTTTAGTCGTAAATAACTGTGATAGAAAATGGAAAATTAGTTGTGGTAGAGTGGGGTTCGAACGGTCAGTCTTTTTGATTTGGAATCCGCGATACTACAACAGAACCATAACCTGTCTCACAATGGAGATGGAAGATATTTGCTTATATTCTAAACATTTACATATCTAGTCTTTATTACATATTTCAACTCTTAATATAATTCGTTATTAGCTTTTATTTATATATATATGCTTACGTATTTTTGTATGTTACTTTGAAATTACAATATTTTTAATTTTTTTACAGCGGGGATAATAAACAATAGTAGTAAAAAACGATTATACAAAATCAGTAAAAAAGTGGGTAGGTATTAATTAATTAGCCAAGTTAAATAAACTTTTTAAAAATCAGGAAAGATACAGAAAAGAAAAATAAATCTAAGAAAACAAATCATTATATATTATTTAAGTAGTAAATATAAATACCTATATCTTGGATATTATATGAAACAAAAATCAGAGGGTGAAAAATATATAATATAATCGTTTCTGTGCAGATATATAAAAGACGATGAGGAACTTCAGCCCTACGGGAAATTAGATACAAAAAATGTTTTCTTACGCGCGGTAAAAATTAGACCATTAAATTATACGGCAAAGTTTCCTGAAAATGTACGGCACAGCTAATTTTATAAAAACGAACTACTCCGAACGACGTCACTAGTTCCTATAAACCAACCAATAATAAGAGAGTTCTGGAAGATTTCCGATTAACTTACTCTCAACGGACCGATCGACCGATGACCGAGTAGAAGCGGAAGAGAACTTGAGACGTCACACGTGAAGTAATTTCAGAAATACAAAACTCTGTTATAGAAATAAAAGACGAGTGATACTTTAATCCTTTTTTTTTCACCTACAAACCTACAAACTCGAATGAATTTTTCACCTACAAACTTGAATGTTTTATTTAGTCTATTAACAAAAAAATATTTAGTCTATTATAAAAAAATAATAAACAACCACTGAACTTCCTCATTAGTGCTGTTAAAGTAAAACATAAATAAATCTTTCGTTTTGGTTCCATAGTTTTACTTTAATGAACAAACTTCTGAACGCCCGGTTTGAATATCGGTTTCAATTGAAACTTGTATATTTCGTGGCCCGAAGTTTGCATGAAAACGGCATCGTAATAAACTTTCTCACAACATCCTTCTAAACTCGGCATGTTGTTATTATAATGAATATCTACGAAGTTCTAAGGCTTTCCTAAATTTTACTTTCAACTGCCACGCTTTTATTTAGAAACTGATTTAGAATGACATCTAAATTGCTTTATGTTTTTGATTACTGTCGATAAAGTTACTGGCATTTTGTAGCGAAACTAATTCGTTTCATTTATAAACACGGGTCATATTGAAACGTCGTGTCACGTCATATCGTGACCTTCGTTAAACTTGTTCAATCGAAATCATTGCACGTATAGTATTTTTAAAAAAATGAATAACCGGCTAAGCTTCTATTTTATTGGCTTGTCAGCAGTTGGGAATAGAACATGTGGAAGGAAGTTATGAAAAGTATACCACAACATCCAGATTAATTGGGAAAAAATATTTCTTGGATTTTTTCTTGCAACTGGCGGGAATCGAGCCGCGACGAAACTTTCTCAGTTGGTGATTTTAAATTAAATTATTTTAATAAACTGGTTTCTTATATTTTTTAATAATCAAGATATGTAATTTTGGTGTGATAATTCTGAGCAATTTTCTCGGATTTACAAGTTTTTTTTTTTCATCCCAAAACAGCAAATATGTGTTGTGTTAAAGACACAAAATAATAAAGTTCGTGTCCGTGGACCTGTGCCGACGTGTTACAGAAATATGTGCCAGGGAATTTACCTTGTTATTCCGGTTGCCTACGGCCGTTGATAAATAAATAAAACAATATAATCAAAATCATAGTATTTGTATTCTACGCCAAAATCTTGTAAAACATTAAAAAAAAAACTACATCTATAGTAGTATTTACGCCTGTAATCAAACTTTTGACTGGCTATATTCAGCGTCAAAATTATAATATTCAAGTCACATAAGCTATTTCGGTATCTTTCAGCCAAAATCGTTCTACATTTCTCACAGTGTATAAGTTTTGTTTTCCGCCCAAAAGCAATAATAGCAAATAAACGTTTGTTTTCCCAGTCGCGTGCCACAAGCCACAAACGGTACAAACCACTACCGAATGCCGCACCGCGTCCTATTTACCGCACTCGCATACGGCATTACTGGCGTTTTCCGGAAATTAACTCGTTATCCAATGTCCTCAACGTCTAAAAGACACATTATTGTAACAGGCAGATACAATGTTATTTTGGTATTTTTTGCCATCAATTATCTGGGAATCGAATTTGAATCAAATCCCAAAATTACCCGCTGGCTTTGAGTGGTCGAATAAAGCTCCATTTGAAGATAATATAAATCAGGCGAAATCGCCCTCTTGTGGACCGTGTGGACTGTGTTGGCCTCAGTAGCAACATATAGGAATTGTAGGGTACTAAGGAAGAGATAACGGAAATAAATACGACGACGTTTGAATGGCCTACTCACTACCGCAATAAATCACTATTTAACAATTCACATATACATAATAAGCTATAATATATATTACAAAGACAGATAAACTGTGAATGCTGCCTAATCAATTATACGATCAATTTTCATTCAACAATCCCAGTATTTTTAAGTGGAAAAAAAACCAATATAAAACACTATTTGCTAGGTGGCTTATTTATTACTGTGTAAGATATGATATATCATTATGATAATAGTATATTTATTTATTTAATCTAATATAATACAAAGGAGAAACATGTTTTTGTTACACTTATAAATTATGATTTTTAATGCTGTTATCTTATGATTTTCCGCGCAGTATTAATATTATTGCCGCCGCCTTTCCTCAACCTGTGTCTATTCTGGCGCTCATTAGCATGCTCTTTAGTTGAACAGAAAATGACAACATTGATTCAGATGATAAATTTCCCACCGTTCCAACAACTCGCGCGCGGAGTTTCCAATGCCAGTAGAAAATAATTACCTGCCAGCCTTGCCTGGCAGCGCAAAACTTAGATAACACTTACCAAATTAGACTTTTTTCGAAACCTTACGCGATTGACGTCATACTGCGTCACATCCGTCTAGCTGAGAGCTTTTAGCTAGTTGCTCAGCCCTTAGAAGCGAGTAATAAAAAACACGCACTTTTTATGTACCGACTACCCTTAACAGCGGAAAAATAAGTAATCTTTTTATTTGGTGGTCGAATTTTCTAAGGTGCTGGAATTTATTTACACAAGGTCTCTCTAAGGTTTTACACGGAAAAGTTAAGAACTTTTTAATAGTCTATTCGCGTGTTTCAAGTCCAACTATAAATATACGTGTAAGTCCTGAATAATACTAGTTTTTTTTATAAACTAAACCTCGATTCTTTAATTAGCTAAGCGTTTAAGTTTATTCTCATTTTGTTATTTATTGTGTGACGTTATTATTATTTTTAATTTCCTCACGCGTTTGAGTTTTTCATCATCATGAGTTGTTAGCTCTAAAATATGAGTTTTTACCGAAATTTAAAAATCGTAAAAAATACTTTTACAAAGGCAATTAGATTAATAGGTGTCAATTTTGACTCGTAAACTGGGTGTTAGAGGGTAAAAGCACTAATAAATAAACAAAAGTATTATCGTAATATAAGTGTGGGTATGCTGAACATTAATAATTTTCCGGTTTTGTACAGAAATACCTAGAACCAAAATTATAGGTACCACTTCTCAAATGGTATACTTCAAATCGGAATCTTGGTTTAGAACTTATTTCTGTTAATTTTGTGTTGTGATTATTTTTAAGTGCGGTGATACTCGGTGTATTTATTTTTATTGCTATTCTACAATTTAAACCCGATGCTTCTTACTTTTTTAAAGCTTTTTGACGATTCATAAAATAGTATTGTATCTATGTAGACGAAAAAATATTTTTACGAGCCGATTTTTTTTTTCTTGGAAAATATCTTTTTTTCATTTTTTTATTTTTATTTTATTAAAGAAGGTAAAAACATGTACAGAAAATATAAAAGGAAAAATAATGAAACCCACTAAACCGCGAAACCGGCTTGTCAGCAGGTTTCTTATTTTTCCTTTACAAAGAGAAACGTTAGAGAAATTATATAAATTAAAAGTAATATAAACTTTATTAAGAACTAAAAGCAAACCTAATTTTCACACAAAATTTATTTATAAAAATTAAAATAGATGACATTAAATGATAATCAATATAAAGCTCTGTTACACATTAACCATTTAATTATTTTTTTCTTAAAATCTTTGTCAACATTTCCTTTGAAATCAAACAAGCGTTGGTACGGTATCAGGGTTAATATTTCCCCTAGTGTCTGCTGAGAACAAAGTTTGTTCGCTGCACCTGTCTGCCATATTTGCTACTACATTTCATAAAATAGTAATGTTTTTTATGACATTTTATTATTCTTACTTTATTGATTCTGTTTTCATAAACACAGAAAAACTTAAGTCGATAAATGTTTTTCTACACTTGCGGAATTAATTATTGTTTTTTTTAAAGCAACCGATAACGTATAATATTTAACGGAAACGCTCGCTCATTCATTCGACAATTCACTAAATCACTATGTATTTTTTACGATACATAATTCATAAATAGGTTAAGATAACAAAAAAGCGAAAAGCTTACCTTACGAAAATTTACGTATTATTACAATAAACCAATTTAATTGTGCGGGAAAAGTAGCGATATAAAGACATTAAAACAGAAAGTTTACCACTCTCAAACAAAAACGTACGCTTTTAATATTTATTATGTTGAACCATTTTCACATTACGCGTGCTGTAAATGACTGAATAGCATTTTCCTTATCGCTCGATCCGATCTCTTGTCTGTTTATTTTAACCTTTCTACGTCTAATCCTCGATCATTACGATTCTTGTGCAATTTGTTGTTTTAATATGGACGTAACATGTGTGTTGATTGTATTAAGCGCTCCCCAATAGTAGCGTAAGGTCACGGATTGTCACATACGACCTAGAACATATTAGCGGTGTATAAAGATACTAATCCCCAGAACGCCTCACGGTTTCTATTGATATCTGTACCTCAGAGGCGGACGGATGTAAATCCAGAATTTGATGAAATGACATTTCGATTTTCGTATCCAGTTTATGATCATGTCCATTGATTTTGAAAAAAATTAAGTATTATATTGAAAGAACCAATGTATTAAGATACTGAAATAAAAATTAATGCCATAAAGGTTTACTAGTTTGGAAGGGCTAGCTGTTCCTAGATATTGCAATAAATATGGCAAAAGGACACTGCAATACAGTATACCTAAAATATTTAATATGTTACCACACAATATTAAAAATACTGAGTTAAATGCAGGAGTGAGACGTTTGCTCAAATTATGTTTAATAGAAAAAAGTTTTTGTATTAGTGATAGTTTTTAATTTTTGATAATGTAATATGTAATGTTTTTCAAGTAAAATTATTGTTAATTTAGGTGAAGTATAATAATCGATGCAATTTATAAGGACCTGCTGACGAGTTGTATGCATGCAACTCAGCAGGACTTTTAATTTAATACTGTTTTGTAAATATTTTTGAGAAATAAATAAAATAATAATAATAACTAGAAATCACTTAGAGAAAGTAGATTCTTTAGACTTTGGATGAACATTTGACGTTTGGATTTGCATCCGTCTGCCTCTGAGGTACAGATGTTATTTATCATGATTTGCCAACTTACCACCATTGCATAACATTTCTTTAGAGTATCTATGCAGTATGGTGGATAGGTAAAGGTAAACTATCTTACCTACGCCTACGCTTCAATTGGCAATATAAAAATCATTATACCTTTCGCGGTGGCATGTACTATAATATAGATCTACAGAATAGCATTGAACGCTCAGATGTGCGAAACTGTTTACAAATATTCACACTTGATGATATTATGTAAGCCATGCGTACAAATAGCCCTGTCAAATTTAAACTCCAAAATGTATATTTTTTTATATTGCTTTATGATAGAAAAAATAGTTCATATTATGTGGTTTTGAATCGGACCATTGTTAACATTTTCCATGCTGAATAATTTATTTAATAACCTTTGATATTGTTTCACATATTGGTTAAATATTGGCTATTGAAAACTTGTGTTTTTTAACATGTTCCACTTTTATTATTTTACTAACGCAAATGAATAAACCAAAACATTTTCGAGCATGAAAATATATTGCATCACTCAATACTGCAATGTTCCACGACTAATAATTTATTCATGCAGTTTTTTATGTGGAATTGTAGGAATATAAATTTCTCTTGCAAATTATTAAAATAATACGTACTAGGTACTAATGCAATCAAATCTGCAATGCGCCGGAAATACATAATGTCAAGGAAACATTTTTTACAATTCTTTTCTTTATGACCTTTTTCGTTATGAATGTGATTCGCTTACAATTTCTAGCAAAATTGATGAATTATATAGGTATATAAGTAGTACGAAAAAACTCTTGAATTCATGTGTATCCCGCACCATTGATGTAATAAATAGTTATTCAAATAATAGTACAATATTATTACATTTTATTAATATATCATAATCATGCCTAAGGTCTTTTTACCTTTAGGACAAAGAAGCATTAGACAAAAGCGCATTTATTTGATTATTGTAAAATTCCTGTATTTAATATACAGGTGAGACTGGATATCGTCATTTGAAGCTTCGATCGTTTCACGCATTTTATCGAATGTTTAGATAAAAGTTATATGAAACATAAATGATGTAGGCTCTTTTGATACTTGTAAAAGGTACGAATTGAATCATAAATTATTAGCCTTTTTTTTCACCCAAGTTATTTGAAATATTTAACTCTTTAGTTCTGTTCTTAGTTCTAAGTATTGAACGATAATTGCTGCGTATGAACATTAATATGTTCAATCGTGGTTACATACTATACTATTTACTTATTAGATGTACATTATTATCGTTTGATTTAATTGTGATATTTACTGCCTTTTATTTATATAAAAAAAATAATTACAGCAATACTCGGAAAACTGGATGACAATATTCAAAATAATTTTATTGAATTTCAAAATATTTCAGTAAAACAACTCTGAAAGTGGATACACTTATTACTCTTATTTTGCAATAAAATAATCGAACATCTCATCATCTTTCACGATAAAAAATCCAAAGTTTCCTTTTTCTTACCATTCGTATATAATTTGGCTGACACCAAAATTATGCCGTTTTAGGAATAACAAACTAATCTAACACTGGGTCCTCGGGAACTGATCGGTTAAAGTTTTAACGATGTTAGTAGACATAGTCAATTTGAATTTATTTTTCATCACAAAATTCCGATAATTGTATTGAATTTTCAATTGCCTTATTTGGTTAAAGCCATGTTACTAACAAAATTTCATATAAATGTCGTTTTAATGTTGTACATTGATAAATATTTTACCGTTTTATATTAATATATAATAATAATTTAATGTTATAAAACTAGGGGAAGCCATATAAAACTGAATATCATCGATATTTTGTTAAATCAATCGGGTGTGCTTCATGCTCAATATAGATTAATTGATTTATGTTTTTCATTTTTGTTATTTCTCTGTTGTCATAATGTATTTTAACACTTAATTAACAGGTTGTTTGTATCTTTTCGTCAATTCATTAAATGATATTTTAAACAAAGTATTATTTTGATATGATGTTATAAACGTTGCATGATTTACTTCACAATTTATTGTAATAACGATTTAATACATATTATATAGTAAACATAAAAGTACAAAACACTCGACAGAGGCGGGTCAATTTTGACTTATGTTTTGAACATTCGTTTTTACTTCTGTTACTGAAGTAAGCTTAATCACAAAACTCTTTCTCCTTTCGGAATATGCGTGCCAAAGTTTCAAATAACAAAACAAGAAACTTTTCAATCAAAAACACGTCTAACACGGCGTACTTTCTGTAAATGAAGTCGACCATTTTAAAGCCGTCCCTAAATAACCAAAGAAAAGTTTAAAACATCAGTACTTAACCGTGCTTAAAAAGAATTCGCAAACAATTTTGCTCACGGTATCATAATTACATTAGGTAAATACGTACACCCGGGAAACAAAATTACTTTGCGAGCCCTTAAATTAAAGAACATCATATTGCTTATTCTTCTTCCACCTTTAGCCGGAAATATCTCAATTTTCAGATACTTGCTACGCTCTGTTTATTCAATTTTAGATATTGCTTGCCTTTGATATTTCTTTGTAGTGGATATTATGTAAGTCGGGCATAAGTCCCTCGGTAGTGTTTTGGACTTTGAATCAGAGATTTTAGTTTTGTGAATACTATCAGGTTATGTGGTCAAGAGAAGGATCTGCTTTACCACAGCTTAATTCGTAATTTGAATGCAAATATTTATTTAAAAAAATAAAATAAGATGTTTTGTTTCGCTTGATTGTTAGTTTTTGAAAAATGTCCCGATATTAAATAAATCTAGATTAAATTTTTGTATTGTAAATGGTAGATAATAAGTGCACATTACAACAGATTTCTTAAAACTTCTTATATTTATTTGAAAAAATTTAATAAGTCAATTTTGTATGATCGTTTTGCCAACATTGGCCTTTATGCTGAACCACATTGCAATGTTCGCACATATACCTACAGCGTCTCACTCTTTTTTTGTGCTTTATATCCCGGAGCCGTGTGAACACGTGATTATAATAACCATGCGTTGTGTCCCGGTCCCGAGTTTTCACGTAGTTCACCAGCAACGAAAAAGTACTAATAAAAGTCACTAGATGACAGTAAAATGCACTTTTTTGGACAGCTGGTAAACCACACGAAAACACGGGACCGGGACGCAACGCTTGGTTATATAATCACGTGTTTACACGGCTCCGGGATACATAGTGTTAATAGCAACATAATAATTATTTTTTTAAATAATGAAAATTAACAAATAATACACGCATTTGTACAAAGATGCAGCTTATTAAAATAATTATGTTAAATTGCAACCACTTTAAATATACCACCATACCCCTATCAGCACCAAATGATGCATAGGGCGCTGCATTCTTTGAAACTTCGCTGGCTGTCTTTAAACCGTATCTTTTTTATTTCATTATATCATTTTAGACTGTTTTTGTAAAATAAATATTTTTTTAAAAATATTACAAATAAAGGGAAAGGAAAAACATAGAAATATTAACAAAAAAATATAACGATACAGATGCAAAGAAATATGAATAAAAAATGTAAAGGAACATCAAAATAGTTAGTTAGTAGCCATAATATCGCCCCTGAGTAGCGCCTGATAATGTCGCTCAACATAAACATTCTCGTTTTCATTGTAGTGTCTCGACTACGCCATTAATGTCCCATAAAAAGAATTTGGTTTGTTTCGGTTATTACTGGGATCGATAAGGCGTCAGGTATCTCCTATCCGACACGTCTGCTATTTACGAAGCAATTGCTGGTGGATTCCGTAACACCCCCAACGGATAACGCGTCGGATATTCACGAATATGCTTCCCGTTCCACTATGTGCATAGGGAATAGGTAATAATTGCGTATTGCGTGTTGTGTCTTGTGTCTCACTGTGCGGGCGCGTTCCAGGAGCAGGCGCACTCGGCGGCGGCGGCGCTGGCGGCCGCGGCGCCCGAGGACACGGATGACCTGAGCCCGCTACCGCAGCCGGCCGCGCAGCCGGCGCGGCGCCGCGGCGGCATCAGCGCCGAGCCCGTCACAGAGGAGGACGCCGCCAGCTACGTGAAGAAGGTAAATTGTTTATTTATTTTTATTTTATTTGTATTTGTGTTTCCACTGTAGCTTCAAGTCCTTATTTAGAGCAGCTGCGGACAAAGTACTAGGTGAGTTGATAAATAATGTGTAAGTCTACAAATCCTCAGTACTTAAGGTTACACATCTATTTCACAAATTACATCAACTCTGATGATGGACGCTGTAATGCGATCCGAAACGTCCGTAAATAGTACGAACGACACACGGCATAATAACCCAGAAAAACTTATTGTGCATCTGAACGGCCGTGAAAATCTAAGAAATTTAAGTATAGAGGCATTAAAAAAAAAAACGAAAACAACAACGAAAATAATATTTCAGTGCAAAAGAAACGGACAATGTTGAACAAAATGACAAACTTAAAATCGAAATTAAAGACCACATTATGACTCTAATTGAGATATTATGTGATTTATCTTAATATTGACTTAAATAGTAAATGAATTAAAAATAGTAATTTTAGTTTAGGTCTCGATTGATGAATATAAAAAAAACTTATAAATATCAGCTTAAATATATTTGACTACACATTTGCATAACGTAAATTCAACTCTGTCTTAACAAATTGGAATTAAAAATATATAATATGCTTTCGTTAATTGTTATATAAATCTTTAATCAATAAATCTTTTATCGTCATAATTTCCGAAACTTGTTGCCTTAGCCCAACCTCAGTATTTATTAATTTTTGTAACGTCATTTGGATTACATATTGTTCACACTATATTGTGTTTCGAAATTATGCCATTAATTCCGTATGTAAATGAATTTTTCGAGAGTTTATTTAGACCAGAATATGAACTTTAGAACCCATTCAAATTACTATGTTAGAAAAGCAAAAACTTGCCCTTACCGTACACCCGGGAAACAAAATTACTTTGCGAGCCCTTAAATTAAAGAACATCGTATTGCTTATTCTTCTTCCACCTTCAGCCGGAAATAACTCAAACCGGTACCGATAAGGGCAGGTATAAAGGTAATAAAAACTTAAATAAGATATTTTTAGAAATTGAATCAATCAGAATTAAACAATGTTTGATTATGTCCAAATGCTTGCAAACTGGCTGGATTTTCTCCCTAGGGAGTTGTTCATATTTACATTTATTTCAACAGAGAGGGAAAAAATTTTTTGAGAAGGGAATATGGAAGTCTGGGCATTTACAGGGCTTATGACCTGTCATTGGCTGGTTTAAGTGGCCACTTTACACACTGTGTAACATTCACCATTCTGCCCATGTTTGAACATCCACATTTCCTCAACTCTTCCATCTGTTGACTTTTGTGAAGTAAAAGAGCTGAAACCTTTATCACGTGGGTGAGATTCATCCGGCTGAACCAAATCCAGCCAGTCTGCAAGCATTTGGACATAATCAAACATTTTTGAATTACTACCTGGTAAAAGAAGAAGTATAAAAATTGGAAAATTGTTTTCAGGCGTTGCCTAGTAGGTGATGATTAAGTGATGATTCTTTCTCGTAATTTTGTTACCGGAATGTTGCGTTGAAAAAGGAGGTCGGTAGCTCTTGAGTTCAAACCGAAACCATTTACATATCATTTACGGCCTCCGTGGTGTAGTGGTCAAGACGCTTGACTCGCGCACGGAAGGTTCCGGGTTCGATTCCCGGTGAGAACACAAAAATTTAAATGTGATTTTTCTCAAGCCTGGGTGCTCTGTGATGTAATTCACCACTGTAATTTCCTGGCCTAATGTGGTGCAAAAAAAAAACATTTTAATAGTACACGAGTAGAAGCAAATAAATTGTATCACGAAGATGATAGTATATTTCACTAGGTATTATTTTCTTAATAATTCGCGAATGGTCATGTAGGTGCTTTTAGAATAAAATTTGAAAGGTAGATTTAAAATGCATTTTAAAGATCTGCTAGAATAAACTCCGATTACAGCATTATACTTGTTACTGATTACGAGTATTTATTAAATATAACCAACTTACGACGTCCCATTCGTCAAAGCAAAAACATAAAACGAAGTATTTTTCTGTTGGATCACCTAAACAAATACATAGCTATCTGTATTTCCATGTAATATTTTCTTCCTTGTAATTCTTATTTTTCTGTTGCATTTAGCATACAATTACTTGAGAGTTCAAAGGTTTTTCTTTGTAATCACCCGACGTTTGTCCTTTGTTTTTTTCTTTCAAATAAATCGTAAATGTTTTTCCATGCGGAAATAAATTTCCTCTCGAATCGTGAATATTTTTTTATAGTTGCGGATTCGAGAAAAAGAAAGGTAAGCGGTCATATATTATATTTTCTATTTATGTAGATAGACACGTAATCTAAAGTTCAATATATTTATAGGTATCCAATATATTCATCGTTCGAAAAACTCTTCAATAAATTATAGTGTGTTGAAAAACTGGTGTACTACACTGTGAATAAATAAATAATATACTTAAAATGTCAATTGTCATGTTTTTTCCATGTACTAAAAGTGTAAATAACGTTTATACATAACAATTTAATGAACACAAAAAGTACAATCTTTTCGTTGCTTTTTTATAAGTACAGTAAGAAATACATAGGTTTTTCTTTTATTTTTTGTTACTTTAAATCTCTTTGTACCTACTTTTTTATGGTGGTTTAATTATTCCCATTACTGCAAAAACTATCATCGCCTAACCCAGCTGGAATAAAATATTTTTAATCGGGTTGTGGTTCCGTGGCTAGTGTTTCGGATTCACGAATCAGAGGTCCGAGGTTCGAATCTCATCATGCCCCAACTTGATTCCAATGAGGAACTTCAGCCCTACGGGAAATTGGATACAAAAAATGTTTTCTTGCGCGCGGTAAAAATTAAAGCATTAAATTGTACTGTAAAATTTCTTAAAAATGTACGAAAAAAAAAGAGTGTTTAAATAAAAACGCACTACTTTGAATGACGTCATTGGTTTATATGAACCATCCAATGATATGAGAGCTTTGAAGGATATCCGGTCACCGTAAACGAACCAATCGGAAGAACTGTCATATAACAACCTCCGACGTCACACGCGGAGTTATTTCAAAAATACAAAACTTTAAAAAATCATAGCGCTGTTAATACGATATATAAAAATAAAAAAATTGGCTTAGTTTAATACTCCATTAACAAATAAAAAAAGAAAAAAAGACACTGAACTTCCTCATAGTCTAATAGTGAGTTATTTACAACTCATTGAAAATGGCCCCAAAATTCAAATCTTTTGGGAAATCATAAGAACGCTTATATTTCTTTAAAAAATGAGTATTAAAATATATATTATTCAAAATAATCTTTCCTAGACCAGAAAAACATTTGAAATATATTTTGGAAGCCATTCTTGTCTTAGTATCGTTTTAGTGCCACCTTCTCCTTCGCTCCTTAGCTTCTTAACCCACTTGCAAGGTCCTCTATTACTCTTTAGATAATGTAACGTCATCATTTTGCCTTCGCCATAGACAGAAACTCAAGCACTGTCGTGTTCGACTTCAAAGTCAGCGATTTTTCGATGAATGGCCGAATTAATGATTGGATATAATATTTACATAAATTACCACCATTGAAGCTAATAGTAAATAAACATAAACCTTAGAATTATTAGTAATTAATATTTATATGTAGATAATATTTAGCTGTATAATATTTTGAGTTATTACACGTCTATTTTTAAAGACAATAAACAATATTTTACAACATTAAAATATCTACCTTTTTTGATAACACAGAATAACTAGATGCCTAACATTTTTTCTCTTTTAATATTTTAATCTTTTAATGCATAATTTAATATTATCATGAAATCATATAGTTTTATGTTATTTCATAATCTATGCACGAGTATGCACACTAGAGCGGGTTGAAAACAGCGATTTGTCGATTATCGAATTCAAACAAGGCAAAACTTGCTTATTCGCATGCTTATCAACGGAAAAATACTGACAATTAAAATTCGTCATTTCTTGTTATGTTTTCCATATTTTAGGCCCTTTGCGCTACTAACTGTGCAATGCCTGATTTTTCCAGTATTTTTCCGGTAAAAAGCATACCAATTCGCAATTTTGAGCCCTGTTTGAATTCGATAATCGAAAAATCGCTGTTTTCGACCCGCCCTAATGCGCACACTGTACGCGTTTTTAAATTATAAACGTATTGTATTAGCACCCATTTTAATTTGTATTGTTAATGTGTGCATTTCCTAATGAAGAAAACAGCACGTGGTAATGAATATGAATGAGATTATAATGATACAACAGATGGCATTATTTTAAACAATGCCTTTGTATTTCTGGGAGGTGACTTGCGACCGAGTACTAAATAATTGATTTACCGAGATGGGGCAGAAACGGAGAAAATCATTTATTCATTCAAGCAAAGCATCTCGCGAATAAACAATTCAATTAAGGCCTTTTGTGCTGTAATAGGAGTCAAAAGAGGTTTTGAAATAATCGTCATTATTTTCAAATGTTTCGGCTCAGCGCCAGCGGTCTCTTAAGAGGACTTTTCCACGGTTGACCTTCATATTACTTGACATTTTATGCTGGAGTTGGGAAATAAAAAAAACCTTTTGGCGTGTTGTTATTCCACGTAAATCTTTCGTATACAGGATGTTTAGAATCTATGTGTACAGAGTTGTAGTTACTATTGTAGGCTATAAATATTTTGCACAAAACGGCGTTTCCTTCCTGGGTGTAGCGGTTTGGACACGTTAGAGTGACTTTAAATGGAAATGTCACCTAGTTTCCTGCGAAATTTGCCACTATAGTGGCTTTATTTCGCCTTGAATAAATACTCTTGTTCGTTTGTGTTTAAGCTCGTTCTATCTCAAAAGATTTCCCTGCCAGTACAATGCAATTTTCCAATACGTTTAGTCATATCGACTCTCTCCATAAAATGGCCAATCTTTGGTTTTTATTGCAATATAAATTGATTTAGGGATTATTTGTTTACTAATTATATGCCCAATTTAAATATGAATTCCAACTTTTTTTCGCAACGCTTTTCGAAGCAGAAACCTTCGCCATAGCTCTTTGTTCGGAAATCAGGAGTCTACGTATTGACATCCAGTTTGATATATTTTCGTGTTGTCTATAGGTTATATTATATCTGTGAGACTTCGAGGAGAATCACACATTTCCTGTATTTTTTTATTTATTTTATTTTATTCAGAAAGCATACAGTACAATTACATAGCTTTATAGTATACAAATTAGACTTATCTCTAATAGAACAGTGGAGTTTCCATATTATACTAAATGCTAAGGTTATCAATTAACTATTTTTATTTTTTAAGTTCAATAATATTACAAGGGGAAAAAACATATATGAAAGTAGTTTAAAAATTAAAATTACAGTAAAAAAACTTATGTTAACAGTTTCTAGTTAGTATTTACATAAATGGAAATAATATTAAAATCTTTAAAAAAATTACTAAAATTAATTAAAAAGTAAGAATTAAAAAAATGCTCAAATGCAAAAAAAAAAAACATTTTCAGAAAGAAAATAAATTAAAGTTAACTTGTAAACTGAATGCAAACAATATATTGTCAAATAACCAATAACAAACTGCTGATACGAGCAGATATAAAATCGCCGAGGAACACGGAATTAGTACACGACCTTAAGATCCTACTAGGAAGTCAAATAAACACTGGACAATAACTATATATGAGTGGTAGCATCTTTAGTAAGTCAGTTCGACAAGCTCAGTACTGACTGACTGACTGACTGACAAGTACTTCGCCTCATCTCCCCGCGTCCTTATTGTCCCCGTTCACAGTTGTAAAATCTCTGTCCAATAAATTGTTATTCTACGCAACTTCACTGTCTATTTTAATAAGTAATATTTTACTCAGTAGGGTGAATACTAACTCCTGCATATATTTGAATGATTAATCTAAAAACTACTTTGAATGTTTTCAAGCTAAGCTCTCCCTCCGTGAAATAAACTTATACAAAGTGTACAAAAATTGCGAAATCGGTTTACTTAAGAAAATTTTATCGAGTCCGGGTGAGGTCCTGTAGTAAGATATAAAAAGAATTGTTTTAAACTTAAGAATCTGAATATTAATGCCGAACCACAAAGTAACTGCTTCGAAAAATTCAATGTTTAACTCATTTTTAACTTTCAGAATACGAACAATACTTTTACGCGTAAAATTAACTCCACACTAGCATCTTGCTCTTTTAAATGGATTTATGCGATAATTACTGTAAATATTTTATTAATAATAATATAAGAACTGATATATTTTTTTACAAATTTTGGGCCTTGCGTTAAACTTGACCATACTTAACTTTATCTCGCAATTTATTGCGTAAAAGCGCTAAAATAAAATTGACCCTTCGCAGTCAGTATTGTCAAATAAACTACTTATATTCAAAGATACACGTGTGTAGGTGCGTATTAAAAAAAATCATTTTTTTCTCATATAATAAATTAATCAATATATTATTAATACACACGTTTGAAATTGTGAAAAATCGGCCAATCTTTTCATAAGGCGATAAAGAAATGATTGGACGATTTGACGGTTTCGCACGTCCCTGTTATTTATATTATGTGGTCCCTAAAACGTCATCGATTCGGTAATCTTTGGACAAAGGAAAGCTTTGTTCAAATGACTTAATTTGGCTGGGATTTAAGGGATGATCGGCAGATCCAATTCCAGCTCAAACAAAAACAAGGATTTCATGAAATCTCGAATGAAAATATTTTCATAAACAACTCTAAAGGTTTGTTGCTACCCGTATTTTGTTTAGATAAATTGACACCATTCATGAATAAAGCTGGCGATTTTATAGATAAATAATAAATGTTTTTACATAAAAACAAGAGTTTTTTATGTATAAATTCAACATTGTAATAATTTCATCGATATCGGTAGATGTATTTAATTTTCAGAATTGCCTCAAATGACCCTAGTGTAATTTTCATATAAAAGTAGCTTATGAAATATTGTATAAAGACTTTAAAAATAAAATAGTAATTTTATAAATAAAAGTTACGTAATTCATGACTTTACATTTAAAAAAAAACATGTTAAATACTCAAAATATGTGTTTATTTTGTGTGAAATCACTCAATTTAAATGAATATTCCTACCGGTTTCGGAATCCAGCGGTTTCTTTGTCAAGGTGAATGATTTATTGAGAACGTTTATTTTTACGCCTCTACAAAGGAACAGTCTCGGTTCTGAACCCGGTTGGCATATTTTTTAATGAGTGATTTTATACAAAATGAATACGTTAATTAATAAGGATAATCACACCTCAAATATGATTATTTTTTATTCATTTTTGTCGTCACCCTTTTACAGGTTGTCCCTAAAGACTACAAGACAATGGCGGCTCTATCTAAAGCCATCGCTAAGAACGTTCTATTCTCTCATCTGGATGAGAACGAGAGATCAGACATCTTCGACGCCATGTTCCCCGTCAACTATCTTCCTGGGGAGTCCATCATCCAACAGGGTGATGAAGGAGACAACTTTTACGTCATCGATTCCGGAGAAGTCGAGGTGAGTCAAACATTATAAAATTTTTTATTTATTTATTTATTGTGGATAACTTATATAGCGCCATTTTCGTAATAAAATACCTCAAGGGCGCTTTACATGGTGATTCTACTGTTAAGTTAATTTAATTGAAGCTTTAAATTTGTAATTTGATTAAAATAATTTATTTTGTTGTCTGTATTGTGCCACATGTACATAGATCGAACAAAAATTGAACTTATGACGCCATTTTGGATGCATCATTCCGCTTGCTTCCGTTCGTTTTCCAATTTTGACATGCCTCTTATTTTTAGGAAACTGGCCTGCAAAACATTCGTCAGTAGTTTAATACAAATTCTGATACAAATCAGAGGGTAGCAAAAAATAGGCGCTCGGATGTGCCCTCTTCATATCGAAATAATATTGTCAACTAGTTGCAAATAAAATTGCTGAGGTGTTTTCCAGTGCGCTATTATTTTTTCTAAATACTCAAGATAATAATTACTAAACATCGATTGTATTTCCCCAACGAGGTTGAATTTTCAGTAGTAGAAAATCATTTTCCCGTAGACTATTCATACAATAAAAACCCCTTAGAACCCCTTTACGGAAAAAAACTATTCTATAATAATTGACCACGAAGTTAGCTACAGATTACAGCAATACAACGCGCCGTAGGTACTTGGGTTGTGAATTGAAAGCGGAAACCGAAACCGTCCATTACACGTTTGTTGTTAAACTCAAAACCAAACTAAAATCAAATCAAAAATTTGGAACGATTTTGAGCTTTTGGCCTTCTTTAGAGAGTTATTACTTTGTTATTTTTCCCCATATTAAGTTTCATTGTCAAAAAATATACCTTTCATCGGTGGTAACCCACACCAATGACGTAGGTATGGGGTTACGCAATAAAAAAAACAATTTCGCTCTGTTTTATTACATAATATATCACAGGTGCTTTATTTTTAGTTGACACACTTCGCAAACCTATCTGATTCCATAATTCAGTAGGTATTGGCGAATATTTTTTCAAAATACGTTACCTTCTTTACTTTGTCGGCGTTCCTTTTATAAATGCTTATAAAACTCTCCTAAAAATCACACAAATGTAAAAAGGGCGCGTGGTAAATATTCGTTTTAACGCTGACTATACAACAGATAAATACCCGCTGAATGCTTAGCCTCAGCCACCACCATGAATAATTTGCAATTTCCTCCTAAACATGATTGATTCTCGAGTTTATTGAAACATTTTCATCTTCTTCGTACCTATAATATAATATCTAAGTAAATCGCAATATTCTTGATGTCAGCGTCGATTCTACGCTCGGCTCGGTTAAACATGTTACAAAATATGAAATTATGGAAATTAAATCGCGCTAATTTGTTTTTTTCTTCTTTGTTTCGATAACAGAATAGGAATCTTAAAAAGTTTTCTTAAGAAAATTGAAAAAAAAATACAGACCCTTAAGATTGATCGCTCGTGCTTCTTTGACAATATTAATGGACTTTCCAATTTGCGTAACGTCTTTTACCAGTTATTTCACTTTTTAATGTGCTTTTTAATTGTTTTCTACCTTTTTCGTCCCTGGAATTTTGATTGCCGTATATAAACGTCGTTCATCGTGCTCTCGTTTGACATGCAATCTTGTAGTAATTAAGTAAGGTAAACTTGGCTGTTTAATATCTTATCCATAATAAATAATAGTGTCATTGATTCATTTCGTCCAAAGGCTGACTGATGCGGGATTATTTTACTCTTAAATATTTTTAACGAGTTTAATTTTAGTAGCTTTCATATATTTCATACCTTTTATATTTTTCATAAATTCTTAATATTTTTCGAAGTTCTGTCGCCAAGCTTTAAAACTTGCCAGTTAATTGTTGTAAAACTATTTAAATGGTAATCGTTTCTTGCATTGTTTTCAATATGTGTTGACTACATAAATAAAATTATAATGTATATTTTATGTAATAAGGTAAAGTATGTATTCAATGCATTCCCTTTTTCTTCGTAGAATAAAGTGTCTTTCGCTAATAAACTAAATTTTCCGTTATAATAACGTAATTTTTCGTGTTAAGTGATAATATTAGGTTTCACCACCCGATACAGTTATTTACTTGTAAATTTAGTTAGAATAGGAGAACCTATATTGTGAGCGTGGAATGAGGCGGATATAATTAATGGTAGAGATATATTGGAAGCATGAAAACGTATATTATGAGACTACCTATATTGTAAACAAACTTACCTAGGTATATTTGTACGATTAAAATATCCGGTTACTTCCTATCGGAATTTGTGTTATAACAAATACGATGCAAATTCTAATAAGTGATAGATTATGGTATAAAACATTACGATGCGAATAATAATTGGGAAGTGATTCGGCATTATTCTAATTAAATGATAATTCAATAAATGATTCACTTTCTATGTAGGTTATCGTGAAAACTCCTTATCAAAATATTTGTTTAAACAATTACGACCGATGGTTTCGGCGATAGGAGCGTGCGCTCGTGGGGATGATCCGTTAATCCTCTTTCACAATGGGATATTGAGAAACGGCTTTAAAGGTTATGTTATTGTACCCTCCCACATCTTGAAACCCGAATAATAATACATCGTTGAAC
This sequence comes from Micrasema longulum, assembly GCF_059751315.1. Lineage (NCBI taxonomy): Eukaryota > Metazoa > Arthropoda > Insecta > Trichoptera > Brachycentridae > Micrasema > Micrasema longulum. The sequence continues at coordinate 1,139,815 of NW_028277708.1, forward strand.
TGTTTCCACCCACTAGAAAAGCGAAGAGTAAGCATCTCTGGAGAGATTAGTCAATAATCTGAATTTTCCCTTCGAAATGTTATAATCAATCCTTTTTGAGAGCCCAATAAATATACGTGAATTTATCCGTCAACTGAAGCGAAAAATAATCAGGGTTGATGACAAAACACGAGAATGTTTCAAACTTAGATTTTCCCCAATTTTTCCGGCTCAGCGAACAGCGCCGCCATGTCATGTAGGTATACGTATACACGCTTCTTATTGGATTTACGGTATAATCAACTTTCTGTGTATCTTCTATTGCGTTAATTCTACCATCGTATCTGACATGGTGATTAGATTTTTCCAGAGGGCAAAAAGGACGCGATGCGTGGTGGGAATCCGCAATCCCACCCTCGGGATATGGGACGGACGAAAATGGAATGAATTCCGAGTATTGGCGCCTTTTCTTAACTTTTAAATTCTTCGCATTATGTTGACAGTCACTGCCGACAAAGAAACATGAAATTAAATCCCGAAACAACCTTGTGTCATATATTTGAATGTCAAAATACAGTACCTGCATAATAATGTATTTTTTTGGAAAACTCAAATCAATTACGCCAGAAATCACCATAACTTGAATATTTTCTGAAAACATTTAGGGAAAAAACGTATAAAAACGAAGGACTATAAAAAGCGATGTAAGAAATGCATGCTTTGGACTATTATTCCATCCCTGTGAAAATAAAATATTTATCACTCGTGTATATCATGATATAAACAGGTACCTATAATATTTTTATTTTATTTATTTCTTTAATTGTTACGTATTTGCATATTTATTATAGCAATTTACATTGAATTATTTATACAATAGATTAATTAAATAGTAGAAGTATACATGCATATTTTTTTGTTTTTGCTGGTGAGTCATCTAAACTGCCTAACTAGGGATAGCTTCCCCGTTCTAAGGCAGTAAATAATGTAATTTTTAAAGTTATTTTTGTCATAAATATCATTTTCTTAAATAAAACATTTTTATCCATTATAATAGTTTTTCAAACTTAAAGTTAATACCAGAAATCAATTTATCTATCTATAATACTATTTTATTTATAACATAACACATTGACACAATATATTTTGGATCCTAGGTATTAAGAGTATTGAGTCTTCCGTTCGGGTAATTTTTCTGCGCGTGTCGATCCGGCAATGTTCGGTATTTTGATGATTAGGCATAAAAAAAATTACACGTGTGTTAAATGCCATGTTACCACTTAATGTAAAATTTACAGAGTATGTAACGTACGTCACAGTTTAACTAAATAAGGCTTACTGTTCATTCTCGCATATTGTAATAAAAGTATTTTTTTCTTATATAGAATACATAAAACATAAAGATATCAATGAATATCTTGAATTCGTTAGAATCATTAATAATCAAGTTTGATAATGCATTTGAAAGAGCGAAAAAGCTGTTACAAAAAATATTAAATATTTTTTTTATTTAATAGGTAAGTGTTTGAATTAGTGTATGAAATCAAGTAGGTACTTAATACAGATGGATTCATTAACGGAGATAAAAATGCTGAGTATTTCAGTTTGAATGCACTGTATCGAAACGGGTGGTTGAAGATATTATTAATAACTGATATTTTTTTTCATTAATTTAATTTTTAATATTAAAAAAGAATTGAATATTTGTTACAACCCTCACAAGTTAAAGGTTCTTATGTATTTATATTTTGTACGTAGTTTGGAAATCCCTGTTCGCCTATTCTATTAATGGGGTCGAGTTAATCTTTGAGCTCCAGACAACTGGACGTACGCACTATCTTAAGTGTAGTGGCCTATCGGTGGACCAGAAATACTAAAAATAATTTTTAATAAAAAAAAATAAAAGTCATTAATTGTATAATTTTTTCTATGCATTTTTATTTATGACCTTTTTAACTGCACCTTTAAATATTATTAATTATTTATTTTTTTACAAATTCTCGAGTCATTTTGAGAACACTGTTGTTGTCAGAAATTTAAAATGCTGTAAAGGACAACGTGTAACGTTGTTCAAGAAAGGGGAAAGAATTTTGAATATAAATCACAATCCTGGTTTTTGTTAATATAATATTATCTATTAATAGTAAATATATTCAAACAAATAATATTATACAGTAAAATGTATTTTTGTATCAACTAAAACGATGAATATTTATTTTTAGATTTCCCCTTTCTTCTATTAAACTATTCACGTTTCCCTTACACCATTTAACATTTCTGTCAAATATGTGTCGGTAGTTGGTATCTTCATAAAATTCCTTTCATAAATCCAAAAGGTACTCATCTATAAATATTGATTTATTAGTTTAATTTGTCTTTTTGTGTGACGTAAGTATTTTTTTCTGTATTTGGGATAATGGTTTAATATTTTTCACTATGCTTACACCCACAAATCATACTAGCATCTATATCTGTCATTTGAATGAAGAAATTGTTGACAGAAAAGAGATAAAACTTATTTTTTGAATAACGCGTATTTCCAAGAAGATTCCTTGGAATACAGCGTAAGTCGGTAGATGGTCAGTAGTACAGCAGTCAGATTCGTAGCTAGGGGCTGGCCAGACGGGCGGCTGCCAGGGGCGCAACCCTCAGGAGGGCGCACATTTCAGACTCACAGCCTAATTTTCTTTTTCTTTTCCTAGAAAATAAGTCTTGGGGGAAGCAAAATTCAAATCTTTCCGGTGGCGCTTGTGTGCCCTAGCTGCGACGCTGACAGTAGTTTACATTTGTTCGGGTAAACTTAAAAATCATGTGTACTTTAAAAAAAATATATTAAAATGAAAAACACTCAAATTACTGATTTATGAAGTTTTTTTTCTGTAAAGTTATCATTTAGTGACTCATGTTGTATTTAAATAGGGGCGACGATAATTATATTAGAGCTTATTTCCTATTTAAGCATATAAATATACGATTCTGAAATTCCCAGGTGTTTGTCAACGGGGAGATGGTGACCACGATCGGAGACGGCGGCAGTTTCGGTGAGCTGGCCCTCATCTACGGCACTCCTCGCGCTGCCACGGTACGAGCGCGTGCGCACACCAAGTTGTGGGGGTTGGACAGGGACTCCTACCGCCGTATCCTCATGGGTTCCACCATCCGCAAGAGGAAGATGTACGATGAGTTCCTGTCAAGGGTGTCCATTTTGGGTCAGTTTTTAAAAATATTTTTTGATCATACAAAAAAAAAATGAGCTCCTAGGAGTTACATACAAACTCATTTTGGTATAGAACATAATAACATTAAGATAAAGTGATAACATGCGTAACACTGAAATAATATATCAAATTAATTATTACAATACATTGATTAACCCTTTGATCTCTGAATATAGATTTAGTAGAGTTTTTGTTTTTTTTTCTTTTTAAATTATGTTATTTATTTCTTGAAAATAATCACATAATATATTTCTTCATATTCCCAGATTATACAGATATTACTCAGATGAGTCGTCATAGTAAAAAATGTTCTTAAAAATATCTTTTAAATGGTAAATAATTTATTACTATTGGGAAGTGGGAAAAATCTTCCCATTCTTTTTATCATTTCTTATTTGTAAACCTCAATATATCTTAGATTGTAACGGACGTTCATCACCATCATCATTGTTCCCTTTCCGCACCTAATGGTGCATAGGGCACTGCATTGGTACACCAATCGCAGCGTATCTTGATCATTCATGTTACATGAAGGTAAGATGATCAGTCTTCGCTTCAGGTACCAGTCCAGGGACTATGAAATATTATAGTGAAAAATAAATATTTCACGTCAACCATGTCGGAAATCAATCCCGAGACCTCTTGCATGGCAGGCTAACGTGCTGACCATTAAACCACGAGGTCGACAACGGACGTTCAGGTGCACAGTTTTTCTGGATTATGCCGTGTGTCATTCGTACTCTTTACTGACATTTCGGATCGCATTACAACGTCCATCGTCAGGGTTGATGATGGAAAAAGCACGAACGACACACCGCATAATAACCCAGAAAAAATATTGCGCAAGTTGATATACCTGTCAACTTTATTGTTTGTGGAAGCATAAAAAACAGTTCCTCAGAGTAATAATCCTCGCACCTTCCACCAAATATTCTCATAAGGGGAGACCTATTGACATGTATATTATTTCTTACCCTTGTTATATAGTCATGTAGGGATGCATATTTTAATTTTAAGGTGAATCCAAGTATTTCAAATTTGGGGTCGTTGTATTTTAGTCATTATTTTAATAACAGTGTTAGAAAATGGAAAACAAGATGATGTAGTGCAGGGTTTGAACCTCGGGCTGCCGTATCCGGAGTACGTAGCACTACTTTTACAATTATTATATTTTAAGTAATCGACACAAGAATTCCACTGCCTACCCAAGTATCGATCTTTGTTGAATGTATTTAAAGTCATGCAACTTAGAATTTTTTCATATTTTTCAACATAGAAGAAGTCCACAATGTTTATCAATATAGATCATTTAAAGCTCAATTAGATTTTTTTTTTTAAAATGTATTTAATATTATAAATGTGCATTGCAGAGAGTTTGGAGAAATGGGAACGACTAACTGTAGCTGACGCGTTGGAACCAGTTTCATTTGAAGATGGTGAAACAATTGTCCGACAAGGAGAACCTGGTGATGACTTTTATATTATTTTAGAAGGTGAGTTGGCTTTTTGTACTTGTTACACATATTTGGGAATCGAAATTCACAATTCTTTGCCTGAAAACTTTTGATCTCTAAACAACACTATGGAATTCAAGTGATAAGTGTGGTTGAAGGGTTTGTGTATGCGTAAAGTCTATATAAAAATATAGATTACACATTCTTCTGAACAATCATATGTAACAAATAGATTTTACTGTCTCATTAAACACTTTTATGTGAGACTAAGGTATTCTCATTCAAGGTTACACTGGTTTTACAGAAAAACTTTGAACTAATGTTAATATGTACACGCTGTGACTGGGAGGGTGGATCATCGATGGCAAAGCGATGGAGGACCTCAATGCCTAACGATTTAACCCCAATGTATGTTGCGCGATATTCGGTCGTTTAAAAGTTATTGAGATTTTCGAGAAATCTTTGTCAATATCCAATTTTAAGCTGGATGTCCCAAGTGTAGCCAAACCATTAAGTCTACCACCGTAATTTTTTTTTCAAGCAGCTTAATAGTAGGCCTAGTAGTAGGAAAATTTAAGATGTTTAGTTGACGTGCAAGCCCTCTCAAGCTATAATGACGATTTTCAAGCGGTGTTTTCTTCAGTATTCGACGTTGAAAGACGTCCAGGACGAGATGAGTCTTCAACCACTTCACGACCCTCTTTGAACGCTGTGTACCACTCAAACGCTCTTGTTCTTGATATACTACAGTCACCGTAGGCTTTCTGATACATTTTCAATGCGTCTGAACCCGAAATTTCAATATAGAGAACAACTGTGCTAACTTACTGAAAATAAAATCTGAAAAATTGTTTACGCAGGCCTTTTAATTACTCAGTCCCGGTATTTATTTGACAGAATGTATACATATAAGCATGTGTATAACTAATATAAGTTTGTCTCTTTTGACTTTCCTAATGCAATAATTATATTTTAATAATAAATATTTGAGTAATCAAAATTTTCATTAAAAATTAAGACCAGTTTTTGTTGTTTGAATGTCCATGTTTTTTCTTATAGTTTTGGATACTGCTGCTTTTTGGAATTTTTTTATTTTGTGGTTTTCAATTCAGACTGATTTATGAATAATTCATCAATGGTATTCAATGAGTATGGGATCATAAGTTGAGGATCAGCATTAAAAACCGCACTTAATCCCCTAAAAGTAGCTCAAAAAAGAATTCTTAAGATAATGTTAAAGTTGCCAACTGTCGCCAGTTAAGTATATTTGTTCGAAGCAGCGGCTGTTCTAGATATTATTCAAATGTTCGATCGGGTTTTACTATGGTATTGGTTCAATCACAGGACCAATACTGAAGCCAAAAACATAGGAACCCGGGAAGCCATTGAAGAACTGCAGCCGGTGCCGAGAATGAGAACATCGTATGGTCAATGTTCCCACTTATATCTTGGACCTAAATCCTTTAAAAGTCTGCCAAAAAATATTCACGATTCCGATTCCAGAAGAAAATAAAAAATATTTTAATGGACAGAAATGGAATCAACCCGGAAACTATGGTCACCCTATAATTCCCATATTCCAAGCTAAACTACCTACACTTAGTTGATACTTGTAAAAATGTGTTTGTATTTGAAGTCAATTATTTTCTGTATGTAAAAACATAGTAAAAAGTCTAAAACAATTCATTGTGTAAAAAATATACGAGTATATACCACACTAAAATAAAATTGTAAAATATCTTCCTCGGCACGGGTTTTCCCAGTGAGGAATACATTGTAAATTCAATTATGTAATATATTTTTGTGAAACATTAAATAATAATTGTTATTCTATTTATTCAGCATTTACTTTGTGGAATTCCATTAGAAATATATTTAAAATCAAAACAATCATAATGTTTCAGAATTTGGAATACCTGAAATTAGTTGTGTTCCAATATTAAAACTCGTGTAATATATATATATATATGTATATACAAAGTGTTTTATTTTATGTATATTTAAGAGTTATTCTAGTTGAATGTTATTAAAATTAACATATTTATTTTTTAACCTGAGTTCTTATTATTTACTCAAATATTTAAATTTTCAGACCATTTCCTTAGAGTCGTCAATAACTTGTGCTAGAAAAATTGAAATCGAGTTGTGGTAGAGTGGGATTTGAACCTTGGACTTTTGGCCTGAGAGTCCACAATACTACCACGGGACTACAACTTGGTTCAGTGTAATGTTCAGATGTAAATATGCTGTTAAAAAAAACTCGCTATAGAGTTAAATCCTGCATTTGTCTACAAACAAAATATTGTTACAAAAATTGTTTATCGTAGGTAATATGATTTATGTATTTTCTTATTTCATTGATCAGTTTAAATATTTTAATTTCAGGATGCGCCTTAGTGCTTCAGCAACGAGCTGAAGGTTCCGGGCCGAGGGAGGAGATGGAAGTTGGAAGGCTGGGAGCTTCTGATTACTTTGGGGAGATTGCTCTCCTTCTGGACCGACCTCGAGCCGCCACCGTACGTGCTGTTGGCCCTCTTAAGTGTGTCAAGTTAGACAGACACAGGTAATTGAATAAAACTAGTTGACTTACGAACTATGCGACTTAGGACTGTTCGACTTTACAACCACAATCCGCGATCAGTTATCCGCCTGCGCTGAATAAAAAAAATCGAGATTTAAATGATTATTCAACCACAGACTAATCCAATAATTAACGACTAATACAATATTTATCTATTTATACTTTTACATTGTCTGTATTCTATTTTTTATACATAATAATGTTCCCTCACTGGGGTGTCCCGTGCCGAGGGAAACATTTTACAAAATGTGAAACATGCCTAAGATTAGCTATTTAACAAAGTTAACATAATAATAACAATAAAAAAAATGTAATTAATCCAATGAACCTAATTATCATTAACATAATAAACAGTAAACAACTAAAATAATCATAAAAAACATAACCAATTTATATAGACCAATAGAACAAATTTCACAAACAGTACACCCATTTTACCTATTTGGATTGATCCACTCATCGATCCGTGCGCAACCTACCTCCACTATCCATTTATTTATAGCAATTTTATATTTTGAGAACTTACTAATTGTCTTTATGGATAATGGAAGTAGATTGTACACTTTAACTGAGTAGTAGGCCAATATAAAAAGAAACATAGAGAAACCCGATAAATGACAGTGACACGCCATTTCATTTTTGTCGTATAATAATATCATCACACAGCGTAAGTAATCATATATGAAAGGAAATTATTGCATGATCCGACTTACGACCAGATCGACTATGACCTATTTTCTGGAACCGATTATCTTCTCAAATATTGTATTGAAGCATTTTTAAGTATAAGTTTTTTGTAGTATGTATCTTTCTGTGAATAAATAAATAAATTGTTTTTTTTAGGTTCGAGCGTGTGTTAGGACCATGTGCAGATATTCTGAAGAGAAACATCACGCAGTACAACAGCTTCGTGTCACTTTCCGTATAACTAAATACAATTCGCAAATTGTTTTAAATGGTATTCCAAATACATAATGTTTTCTCAGAGCAGTGCCTAGAAGGCAGCCCTACGGTCTATGCCTACTCTTTTTTCATCTCTCATATTAAACAGGTTTCATGTCAAGTGTATTTTATACAACAAAAAAAATTCACCAAGTGACAATTTTGACTAGGTTTTGTCAATCTTTGACGGAATAATACAAGTATTAAATTATTTTTAGAGAGTATTTGTGTAATAGAGGCATTGTTGATTAATGTCTGAGAGCTTTCATAATATTGATAATATTAAAAATATAGTATTTTCCACAAAATTCCCTTGGTTGAAGCGGGGCTTAATTTGATATAATAACAGCAGTATGGCGGGTTTAAATAAGTTGGTAAAGTAGCACGCGATTTACTTAAATGTGTTTAATTTTACACACTAACAAAATGTATCAAAAAGGGTAATATTCAGAATGTGTGTTCATCCAAGGGTTTGAAATTAGATTAAGACATTGTAATTTATTGATGAACTGATTTGAACACTCGCTGGTTGGGTGTCCTCCATATTTTCTTAACAATAATCATTAAATTTGTAAATTACATAAATATTTTATATTTGTTGATTTGATTAATCTTCCCCATAGTTGAAGAGTATGTATATGGAAAACAGATTCTGATGTAACTAAATGCATATGATGTTTTTGATTATATAATCTGAATTTATCACAATTCAACAAAGGAGTTTCAGTATAAATCATTTTTTTCCTTGACTTTAAAATTGGAGGAACGAATGCAGCTGGTCTGTCACACTCCTTAAAAAATATATTACCGCCGCATGATTTGAGTTGCTATTTTTACTCAATATTAACTTTGTACATAATAACAATTGAGAATATTTAGTTAATTGTTATCTTCCTTTTAATTTCTCGCTAATTGATAATTACAATTTATTGTGCCAAAGATTTAAAAATTATGTATAGTATATTATATATTCATTGCATGACTACAGTGCAATCATAAATAGAAGAATCAGAATCAGTTTCCCAGCTACTTATTTCTTGGATTTAACACTGTAATATATATTTGTATTTTAAAACCTTTTAGATGTTGTAATTATTGTTCGCCATATTTTTTTTTGTGAATCATGCTTGATGCATTGAAATGAATGAGATTTTTTTATTTATGTGAAATTGATTAATTTAGTGGGGTCTTAAGTGCCCGTTCTAGGGGCCGCAAGTTCATTTGATGACAGTTCTTTTATTTCCAAAGAATGTACTTAGTTGTGTAAATATAGGCTTTGTCTGAGATTCACATTGTAAAATTTATTTACCTTTTATTCATAGCAAAGTCTCCTCACTACATCGTTGTATAAAAAATCGTTTGCAGTAGTTAATTTGAATGTTGTGGACTATAGAAAATGTTTAGGTAAAATAAGATGAATTTCAGTTGCAGCCTCTGTTTAAAATATGGTTTCACTTAATAAATCAACCAATAAAACTTACAATTTATATGTAATAAATGTAAATACCGCAGCAAACATTATTTAACAATGTTGCAATCCATATTTTAACCAAAAGATTTTTCCTAAGTGCAACATTATAAAATCAAGTAGAAAGAATGATCCATTTCGACGGTCCCTATGTATGCTTTCGAAACTGTATTTTGTAAGGTTTACAAGAGAGCAAAAATGACCCGTGATATTTTTTTAAGAAGCTATTGTATTTCATGTTTGATATACAACCGACACATGTTTGGAAATTCTACAGTATCTGATAGCTTCTTAAAAATTTATCCCTTAAACCTTACAAAATGTAGTTCCCATAGTATACGAAGGAACCGTCAATTTATACATTATAATATCTGTACCTTAAAATGTCAACTACGGGGGTCACATTAAACTAAATTTTCAGGAAACAAGAATTTGGGATTTTGCCATTTCCAAAACATCATAACTTTTGAACCAAATACGATAATTTCAATCTATAAAGAACTTTCAATGTAAAATAATTATTATTTTGATTATCGTAGTACATATTAAAATAGCGTATCTGGGACTACTGATGTTTTTTTCATTAAAACAAAGTGGACTTCAGATTTTTTTTTATTTTAAAAAGGCATTTATATGAAGTAAGTGGACTTCAGTGTTTTATACACATATCATTTATTATTATTTATTAATAGTTTATTGCGATAATTTTGGCATTTTAAATTTCAAAACGGCAAAAAGTGGACTACTGTGCTTTATCCTCTAAGGTACAGATATAATGTACATACTATTTATTTTGACAAAAGTTTTGTTAGAAAATGTATCTAATTGATAAAATTTGTCAACTTATGTTCAAAGATTATGTTCAAATTGACTTCCTTACCACCGGGGCCCTCTTAGGCCAATGCAGGGGCCCTTAGGCACATAGAGTTTGGGGCTTTTAGAATTTTGAGGCCCTCATCAAGTTGGGGTCTTGGGCTCAAGTGCCCTTATTGAAAAGATGTATCACTAGATAAATATAAATTATTGTGAGCTACCCAGTCAAAATAAGAACAGCAATTTAATGGTTCACTTTTACCTAAATAATTATTTTAACACATTTTTTAAAAAGTTGACCTACTGTTTTACTGCCAGATTCTTATTATTTTGCTTCTGGTTATGTTGTGTTATTAAGTTATAAAAAATCATTTTTATGGCAACTTGCGTAGAATTTGGTGTTAAAAGTACTTGTTATTTTTATAATATTGATTTCAATTGCATTTATTTTATTCCCATTTGATAGTACTTTATTTATTATTTTCAGTTTTCTTGGAGCACAAGAACTGCAACAAGCCAAAATAAGTTTTCTTTTTATTAGTAAATTTCTGTGCGTCGGTTTCTTTGTTCAAAAGTATGGATGTATTATTAACTATAATATTTATACTTTATAGCATTGCGGATAATTTGTTTAATTAAAATTTGTTTCCATAAAAAATATATTAATAATTAAATTGTTTTTTTTTTACTAGAACTCGCCCAAAATACATTGCCAAAATCCTTCCTTTAAAAAGTTTGGAAAAATGTGCACCCCAGGCATAAAAAAAGACACATACAGGAAACAAAGTTTAGTCAGTATGAAATTTTACAAAATGTTAGGATAATCAATATCACTAAATTATTTCAATGAAGTTTTATCACATTTACAAAATGTAGGCAAAATAACTTCTCGCTTGGGCTTATTTTGCCTATACTTAAACAATTATTTACAGTTTGTTAAAACAGCAAAAATATTTCATGTATCCTTTTAATAAGTGTTCGGAACATATTAAATATGTTGATCATCAATGGACATTGGATACCTTGTGAGATTGATTGGAGGGTTGTCCTCCACAAGAAAATATATAAATATTTTTGCACATATTATTACAAAATTATCCCCACTCCATTTCATGCAGTGGATGTATGTTGAATATGATTTCATGTTAAATAAAAAATCAACAGATTTAGGTGGATGGAGAATATTTTAAAAGCAATGAAAAGAGGGTATTTTTTGTGAGGGGTAAAATTGGTAGGTAGGTTATTCAAAAAAATATTGATATTTTTATTTTGGTTCATATTTTTCTTCATGTAACTGTTGTAATTGGCTTAGGCCGTACATATAAATAAATAAAATAATTATTTTTGGACTGATTTACTCCGTGATAGACTTACAAAAATGACTAATAAACAAATCTGAATTATCTCCACCTGGGGTGATAATTCCAAACGCTCTCACGGGCGTAGAAAAGACTTTTATCTCGCATATTTTGTAAATAAATACACAAGATAAAAGTGTTTACGACAGCCACGAGAGCGGTTCAGAATAGTATCGCTGAGATGCATGTCTTAAGTTCGTTCTTCTGCTTCACTCAATCTTGCTGATGAACCAATATGTTTTTGTGACTTTTCATCTAACTTAACTAGTAATATGAAAATGAACTGACTTGTAGAGTATTTTCATCATAATTTTTGTTAAGCCGTGGTAAAAATTTGGCGTGTATTTTCATGGCATTTTGTAAAATAATTTAAATGTTTTGACAACCCTATGGCGCCCTTGAGGTGATTTTCCACAAAAATGGCACTATACAAATTAACCAGAATAAATAAATAAATACTGCTGGATAATTTTATTTTTTTCATGTACATACTATTTTGCCTGATGATTTACATCTTGCAAACCTAATAAAATATGTTCTTTTTTAAGATAACAAACCTATTGCATTTTAAAAAGCAGAGTGAATTACTGATTTACCAGTGTACGTTATTACGATTCTCTTGTGACATAAGACTTATTATTAATATGAAATATTAGAAAATGAATACCTCGATGAGGAAGTTCAGCAGTTTTTTTTATTAGGTACACAACTTGGCTTCCGCCGTTTTTCCCGTAGATGGATTTAGCGGTAAGACCAAAATAAATAGATCATACACGTCATGCAATAAACTTGGTCATTTTTCTATGTGCTTCTTGCCAACAACAAAGAGGAACTGCACTTCTTGGTAACAAAGGTCTACGATGTATGCAAGGGAAGTGATTTGCTGATGAATGTCGATAAATCAAATGTAATGACTTTTGAAAGAAATGAAAGCATGGCGATTAAGTAATTTGTGAAATCACTGTGAATGGGGTTATACTAAAACAAGTACAGGAATTTGTGTACCTGGGAAGTATGAAGTACTAGGGATGGGAATGACTGAGAAAGATATTGAAAGGAGGAAGAGTGCCGGGGACAGAGTGAACGGTGCATTTAAATTAACCTCGGCAAACATTTTTTTTGTAAGAGGCAAAATTAGCAGTTCACAATGGAGTCCTGGTCCCGACCCTGATGTATGGACTTAGAAAAACAGGGATGAAAGTAAGCTGAATGCTGTCAAAATGCGATCTCAGGCGAATGTGTGGTAAAATTGTGTATAATAGATGCACAAATGTTTAGATCCGTACATTATGTAAGGCTGAGATAAGCATTATCGACAAAATCAAGAAAGGAGCTCTGCGTTGATTTGGACATGTAAAGTGAATGAACAGCGAAATAACGGCTAAAAATATTTACGATGCGAATGTTGATGGATGCAGAAATAGAGGATAAGAAGAGAAAGACATGGCATGACCAAATCCAACAAATATTTGAAGATGGACATCTTAAAAGTTAGAATAATCGGCGCACGTGCATGAGAAGATGTATGAATGTAGAGGATGTGAGATCTGTATGCAAAGATAGTGATGTGGCATTCTATCCTCTCTGCCTACCCTGGGAAACGGTGTGATAGTTTGTTTGTTTTGTTTGGATCTGTGTGGATCATAAAGTTATTCTCGATCAATAGATATTTTCAAAAATGTCAGTTTACGAGCCAAATTCTCGTCATTTGCGGGAGGTTTTAATTTTTTGCTTCAATATAAAGAAACCTGCAGCTAAGGCTCATCAATTTTTTTTTATTTATTTCTTAAGTTAGCTTATATTAAAACGAATATAAACTATAATGTACATCAAATGCTCTTAAATATTTATGGTGAGGTCGCTATTAGTGAAAGAATGTGTCTTGAGTGGTTTCAGCGCTTGAAGGACGGTGATTTGCACGGCGAAGACAGCCATAATGGTGGGAGAGAAGATTTTTGAATATGCAGAATCTCAAAACGCCTCAAAACCACGCATTGAAATTGAGATATGTTTTTGCTTGTGGACTACTGCTTGAAAGGTAAAGACGGAAGGCATCTCTGCATCACATTGTGACTGGGGAGGAAAAATGCATCCATTACGATAATCCCCAGCGCAGAAAATCATGGGGATTTTCCGGCCATGCTTTCACATTGACGGCTAAACCGAATATTCACAGCTTAGGTTGTGAACCTAAGGTCATGCTCTATGTATTTGGTAGGACTAGCTCGAAGTACTGTATTATGAACTGTTAAAACAGAGTGAAACAATCACAGGCGATCGTTATCGAACACAATTAATGCATTTGAGCAGAGCATTGACAGACTAACGGCCACAATACAACGAGAGACACAATAAAGTGATTTTGCAGCATGACAATGCTCAACTCCGTGTTGCAAAAGTGGTCAAGACAAACTTGGAAACGTTGAAATAGGAAGTCCTACCCCACCCGTCGTATTCTTCAGATGTTGCTCTCTTTGATTATCACTTATTTCAATTGATAGCACAGGCCGTGGCCTAGATGACCACCACTTCCGGTCTTATGAAGAAGTAAAAAAAATTGGACCAATTCGTGGTTCACTTCAAATAACCAGTTTTTCCAATATAGGATTTGAACACTGCCTGAAAGATGGTAAAAAGTAGTGGCTGGCGATAGACAAAACATTGAATGACCAGTTTCTTACAAAGAGACCTCGAATTACGGAAAAAAACGGCAGAAGCTAAGTCGTACACCTAATATATATTTACGTATCGTATTCTCATTGCCATGCTTTTTTTTTTTCATTTGTAATTTTGAAATTACTCTGTCGTACAGTGAGTGGTCCTGACATTTAAAGGAGAACCCCATAGCTATCAAAATATACTAAATGTTGAAAAAATGGCTTCCCGGAAGCTGGAAATCTATCACAACACATGTCAACGCTATTATCAATTGGCTGAATTGTGATGTTATTGAATAATTTTTGTTTACTTTTTTATTCATATTTTCATACATTTTTGAGAAACTATGCCCTACGATTAAATGCTCTAATTTTTACCACATGTAAGCTGAACTTCCTCATTCTTGTGGTATATTTAAGAACTGCTTTGTTCTAGGTGTCCTATAAAGAGTTGAATGATCTTTCAAATGAAAAAAATCATTAAAATATTTACACATTCTGTATGCTGGTGCATCAAAGTAAAACATATTTAAAAAAATTGAATTCAACTACCTAAATTTTCTTAGAAAAATGATGAAGTTTTTGCAGCCATCGCCTCAGCCAATGTAGACCAGATTCAGACGAAAAAAAAACATTTTATTATCCAGTAAAATAAAAACAATTTACAAATGTTAGTGTGAGCCTAATGAGGAAATTTAAACCAACAAAAAACATTTTGTTTAATATGTTACGGGTACTTAAAATAATGCCGTTTGTTTGATGGTACTTGGTTATCTTTTTGGAATATTATTCTGCACAGAAAATTTTCTTGGGTATTTTGCTAAATCTTCATTGTTCTTTCATCTATGTACATAAACTTAATAAGCACCAATAATACTAAATTATTGTTACCAGATCTGTTACTGGGTATAGAAAGGAAAAATAAAATTTATAGAATTTTAGAGGTGTATGGGGTAGAAATAAAACATAAATTTTATAAAAAACTTTATTTTAAAAGAATTGAGAGTTTTGCTTTCATCTTAGAAAAAATCTAAAATGGAAGCAATAAATAATTGGTAATAGCAAAAACAACCTAAAAAGGTAAAAAGAACAATGATAAAGAAATTAGAGGGACTGGGAATATGTGAACTTGTGCTTGAAGGAGTGGGATGAATTTTAGGAAATATACTTGGGATTAGGAGGGATTTCTTCTGGCGTCACGGATTTACTGCGAGTGGTGGCCAAAATCCACATCAGGAATTACTTCCGCGGCGTAGTAAGCAGCTTCGAGGAACAGATTCAACAGCAGAAACCCTACCAACAACCAAACCTATTGGAATATTCTTTGCTGTAATGAGCAAAGGGAAGACAAAAATAAATTAAATTATGAAACGCAGAAATGTCGAGTTGTCATTAACTGAATTGACAGAACATCTCAGCCTATCAAACTGCAGAAGGTAAACCTTATATGTAGTTGTTTCAAGCAAACTGGATAGTTGACGCAAATCTTGATTTTTCAGTAGTGAAGTTTTCCAATGTTGTGCAGGTGTTAAGTCTAGCCATAATGCTGGGTTCTAATCCTCTTCATTTTCTTAGATCCAAAGTTGCTCATTAATTTTGTGTAAATATTTTTCTCCTCGAAGGTTTTATTGTATTCTGTAATCGCACACAATCATAGTAATGCACTTTAGTGCTGTTTGCATCATCTATCAGTCATGCGTTATTTATTCATCTTATTTAGTGTCCTTAATTTCCATTTGTATTATTTCATATTTACATATAATTCATTCAACAGCACCAGCCAGAGGTCTCCATTTTATTTGCGAAGGTTTCCATTTTGTTGGAAATAAAAATCTTCATTTGCCTTAATTATTTAAAATATACATCCGTAATATTGTTAAAATATCAATAAATAACTAATATCACGTCATATAAGGGCTTCAATTTAAAAATATATACTTATATACATATAATTCATACGCCTGCATAACAGTCGTAAATTTATTTTGTCCACTTCATTTATTAAAGTTTATGTACACTGTTTCTTCACTTTCCTTTGTTCTTATAGTTTCTAAGTGTCCGATTTCACTCTGTATTAAGTAGATTATATTATGAAATATTATTTTTTAAACGTATCATACAGGGCTAAACTGACTAAGGAGCGTACTTTAAGTACCGAGGTAACATATCTAACAGGATGCACATGCTGAAATGGCCTTATATGTTGCCGACAACAGCCATACTTGTCTTGCAGTCTAACTGTTCCCGACTGTCATCCGTGAAGGTGAGACCGAACTGTCCGAGGAACTCTAAAGTCAGTTCCATTGTCTCCAGAGCCATCTCAGATTTCAAAAACTCTACAGGAACATTCTGGCGATAACTAAACATTAAGAATAAGATTATAAGTTCACACAGTACAAAAATTAAGCAAACAAATTAATGAATCATTTTCCTCCTACAAATTTATTAATGTGTTTCATAAACAAAAAAGTTGAAATTTGCATAGGATTTTTCAATCGGTGGTTTGAGAAATAATAAAAAAAAAGGTTAATTTAAAACACAGATAAAGCATACAAGATAAAGATAGAAATTGTAAGTACATAATAATAATTTTAAAAAAAACAGTAAATTTTCCCTTTTTTAAAGTGAGAAAATAAATTGCCATTGCAATATTAACACATTGTTGGCCGGGAATTTAGCGGGTAATCCACGTCGGAAAGTGGGAAACTTTTTCACATTTGCGCGAGAAATTAAGTTTCATGTAAAATAGATATAACATTTAGATAGTTCCATATCAAAAATGATTATATTAATTAATCAATTATAATTATTAATTCTTTATTACATATAATTACGACACAAATTTTAATTTTTAATAATCAGTTCTCAAGCTTAAGAATTAGAATATTAGGAAAAAAACCGCAAAATATTTAGGAAAAAAAAAAGTAAAATACAAAACAACTAAGACTTTGGAAACATGTCCCTTTATGTAATGGCACATCACAGAATTTACATTAAAGCGGGTTTGGTTACATTATTTTTTGATGACATCTCCTTAGTATAAATTTCTTCAAACATATGTTTTTTCATATTCATAGAGGATCTTGTTTTGGAGATTTTTCGGATACCAAATATAACTATAATAGTAAAAATAATATGTAATAAATAAGTTATCAGTAACGGTGCAAATACAACAGCGATTGATTATGAATAAAATAAACTGACAAAAGAAGTTTAGTCATCCCCCGAGCTCCAGGGATAGTATGCAAAATACGTATTTACCGTTTCCCACAAACAATGTGTTAAAATAAGAGTACTGATGATCTATTTATATAAATTATACCCAGAGCCATCATTCCGTATTTGTGTAGCTAAAAAGTAAGTATATTATTACAATTAGAAAAGTCTATTTAATAAAATTGGACAAAAATATTCCAAAAGGACATCATTTCCTTTCCACACCCAAAGGTGCATAGGGCACTGCATCGGTACACCAATCGCAGCATATCTTGTTCATTTTCGTTACATGAAGGTAAGATGATCAGTCTTATGCTTCAGTATAGAAATATTCTAGTTTGAACACACCATTTTAAATCAATATTTTATATCAACTATGCTGGGAATTTAACCAGAGACCTCGCATAGTAGGCAGACACGCTGACCATTACACCAAGAGGCTGGCTTTAATTTATTTACACATAACTAATGATCACATTTATTAACAAATAATAACTAACCTATTGTTTGAAAAAATGACCCTGAGTATAATAATAAATAAAAAGCTGAAAATGTGTATGAAGAAAACAATTGAGGAGGAAAATGAATCATAAAAAGACAAATAACAAGATAAATATTGTGTTGATATATACATATTACCTCGCAGAGTAAGTACTACAACTGGTAACCTCAAAATTAGTATTTTTAACACATATTTGTATCTCCCTCCATGAATGTTACAAATAAGCAGGTCACGATTCATTAAAATCATATTATAATGATTTGAATGCATGATTTACTGATACTGATTTTGAAGTAACCCAGTCTTCTGAATTGATCAAGAGTTTCAGTACCATTAAAAGGATTCTTTTAAAATTGAAGCCGTGCAATTCTATAGGCAATTTGATAAATCGCTAAAGAAAAATTAAGGTTATTGGCGTAAATACCACGAAGATATTATTTTTATTACATGTTTTTTTTAGTTACAGCAGTGTGAGCAGCAACGGGGAGTGTTTATTTTTTTTATTTTTAATAATCAATACACACTATTTCTTGATTGGTAATAAATACATTTAAAGCTTTCAGTTAGCCAATGAGAAATTAAATTCGAATAAATAGACGAAAATGAGATTTACAAGATGAAATATTAGACAAGAATGCATGGCAGCGTGAACAACATATTGACCCAACACATTATGTCGTAACTCAGAAATTATTGATTTTAGTTTTTAATGGATTTTCTCTATTATTCAAATTAATGTAATTATTATATCTTTAATTTCAATGAAGAAAAAAATATTTTGCAATTTGTTATGTTTTTTTGGGAAGCATATAGCCCATATCTCATATTTTTTAGAAATACTATTCTATGAACCCTCATGAAAATTTTCACAGTGCGAAATAGATAACTGGAAACGGCGTAAGTATCAGTTACAATGTTCTCCAGACTATAAAAAAAATATTAAAAATAAATGCACGTAGCATTTTTTTCAAAAATCTGTCTACACTATACTAGACAAAAATATCTTTAAATCCAGTAAAATCGTATTTTGTGGGTTACGATATTACTCATAGGTGCCGATATACTCGTATGAGTAACCATACCAACACATGAAGGTGACTTGCTCAAAGGGGGCAAATATTTGTTTATGTGATTACAGATGAATTACACATTTGATATATTACATAATGTTTAGTTATTTGGGACTATTGAAAAATATTAATTCAAATGAAATTCAGTAACATTGTGTATGGTGAAAATTGAAATTATTGATTGTATTTTTGTCTTATTACCAGCTAGTATATAAATTATGTTCAAATTTATGTCTTCAGGGAAATTTAAACTAAACATTCATTTAACTATTTGATAATTCAAAAATATTCATATTTTAATAACAAGGCTCGAAGAAATCAATTTAGAAAGAAAAAAATTAATTATGTACTTCAATAGTTCCTTTCAACAAACAAATGTGAGAATTGTAAGCTGATGAAATTGTAATAAAATGATGACTTATCAATAATATAACATACGATTTGATGATGCACTTGAGGTAAGCTTTTCTCTCTCGTTCTATAAACCAGTCCACCAAGAAACCCGCCATAAGTGGAGCACTCTGGTAAAGGTGGAAGAACCTGTGAAAGTTTCCTGTGGCCCACGCACTTCTCATTTGTAGAGCGTGACTAATGCAATTATCATTTTTCTCTTCAACAGATAGGGTTTTCAGAATTGTGGTTAAATCTGAAAATAACAATTTTTCTATAAATTTGCTGATTTATGCTTCAATAAAAAAAGATTTAAAAAAAACAGTTCCAGACAAAAGTTATTATTATTTTTACAGATCAGGCAGTTTTCAGAACACATATAATTTCATTTTATTTACTATTTAATATGAGGACACAAGTTCCAACACCGACGAAGAGTGCTAGCACAACAAAATATAATTTAAAAAATATAGAATAGAGGAATAATAACGTACAAAACATATGAATATAAATGAAAAAGTAAAGATAAATATTAGATTTACATGAAATAACCGCATCAACAATAATATGTAGGAGGGGGTTCCCAAAAGAAACCGATTAATGTTGTGGTAGGCGGAATTTTTGTAGTACTATGTTTTTTCAGAAGGACCGTGTAGAGCTACCTTTTCTCAGTCAGTATACCATGCAGTATGCTTGTCTTTGCATTCTGCTCGGGAAAACTGGCTCAGAAACTCTTAAAATGTTATCAACTGTTATCAAACACGTTCTGGGGAAAACTCAAATGTTTGAGTGGTTTTCCCGTTTTAAAAGAGGTGATATGTCAATCTATGACCACCTCGCTCTGGACATCCTTCAACGTCCCGAACCGACGAAAATGACGCTAAAATTGGCTTAATCATCCTGGGAGACCGACGAAAGACCGTCAAATAAGTTGTGGAGCTATCTGGAGTGACTTGGAGTTCAATGCAACGATCTAGCCATTTGTGACTTCTTTTGATTGCTTCTAATGAAAGGAGACGCGAAAGGATAGGCGTTGTCAAGCATCACGGAAGACTAATTTAAAAAATGTTTCCAACAACGGAATAGACATTGGAAGATTGGACAGATACATTAGCTCCAATGGAGAGTAAAGGTTATTAAAGGTTTTTTGTAAACTAATGAAATAAATGATTTAAAAAATATTAGTCCGGTTTCATTCAAGTACCCCATCCTATGTCATGAATTAATACAGTATTGCTATTTATTACCTAATGTATTTTTGGTGTAAATATAATAAAGTATCCTATACGCCGTGAACTCCATCCCTTTACCAACTCCTGGTAACTCAGTGTAGAGCATCTTGAGTTGTGTCTGACATTGGTTGAACTCTTCATGGTCACCTTTCTCCAGAGCAATGCGAGCGTGAGTCTCATACACCTGTATGGTGAACTCATCACGGACGCCTTGAACCTAAACAAATAAATATTTGTTAATATCTAATATTTATATCTGTAGAAATGGTTCATTTCTAAAATAGGTGAAATTGGCAGTAAATGATTTATTTGTAAAACTTTAATTCATATCCACATGTTTTATTAGGGTTCAATATTAATACTGGTAAAATAAAAATTATTTTTATCAATGTGTCACACTTCCTCATACTGTATATGACAAAATTGCAAATATGAACTCAAATATCCCTTTGAAAATGGCATAAGGTTAAAAAAATCCGTCCCAAAAAAGGAAATAAAACATATACATATTATATACTTCAATTTTGTTGAGTTCATAATTTAAAAACAATTATACTAAATAATAAATACCATTTGACGCTCTCACTTTTTTTTCATATCTGATATGGACAAATCTGCATGCGAGAGGTAAACTACAGTATCTCCAAAAACCCGACTTCTCAAGAGAGGCTTTAAAGTAAATTTTTAAAATACATTGATACACATTTTAAAAATCTTTGGGAGTACTGTATGTTTTCTTATTGTCCTTAACCTCTAATTTGGTGTGGAATTACCATTTTTTAAAAAATTGCCGGCTGGAAGATATTGCTTTTAGCAATAAGTCCGCCTAAGTACTTATTCTTTGTACTTCGAATTTAAATAAATAAAATTATCTTTGTTATTAAAGAAATTAGGAGTTAATGGTGTTTAGCATGTAATAGAGGATGACAAATTTGATCTCGACATACATAATAATACATATTACAACAGAGATGAAGAACATTTAAGAGAAGGTAATATAGAAGTCTAGGCATCTACAGGGCTTATGAACTGTCAATGGCTGGTTTAAGTGGCCACTTTACACACTGTGTAAGATTCACCATTCTGCCTATATTTGAACATCTATATTCCTTCAATTCTTTCATCTGTTGATGTTTGTGAAGTTAAAGAGCTGAAACCTTTATTTATGCGGGTGAGATTCATCCAATTGAATTATTTCCAATTGAATACTCCCCAGGGAGTTGAATCCAGTTCTTGTCTACAAAATTTGGACAAACTCAAAATATTGTTGTTCCATAATAATAATTAAATTCATAATTAAATCATATTTGGAGTTACCGTAGTTTACCTCTTTTTATTTTTTATTTTATATTACATACACAAAATTATAATTTATGTAAAGTTGCTTTGACTGTCTAACTAGGGTTATTTACCCCGTTCTAAGACAGTAAAAAAAATATAAAAAACGGTAATCAATATATAGAAACAGTTATAAAGATACAGGACAAAGTAAAAAAATGGAGTAAAAACATGGTAAAAAATGTAGTAAAAACATAGTAAAATGTAATAAAAACATAGTAAAATGTAATAAAAACATCGTAAAATTGGAGTAAAAACATAGTAAAAATGTAGTAAAAACATAATAAAAATGTAGTAAAAACATAGTAAAAATTTAGTAAAAAAACGTAGCAAAAAAAAAAAAACAAAGTATTAAATGCAGTGAAAACATAGTAAAAACCATTAAAATGTATAAATATGTCTATAAAAATATTTTGAAACTCAGTAAAATGCAAAATAAAAACAGAATACATAGTAAGAAACATATTTAAAGTCATAATAAAAAAATGAACGAATGTATGTTGTATAGAAAAAAGTATATTTAAAGAATGAAAAAAAAAACAGCAAAATACCGAGAAAAAAAAACCTCTTGCATACAGAAATATCACAACTCTTATTTTTTGGGATGTTTTACTTCCGATTGGTATGTAGTTGATGGTTTAAAGTTAATCTTATTTGACTAACATACAGATAGACTTTGGTTGCTGGGTTATTTTCTGTAGCGACACAATATCTCATCCTACCATATAATTACTTCAGTTTCACATATGTTTTAGTCATCTTTTCACTACTAATGACTTTTGGACTGACGGCTGCAGCTCTCATTCCTTAAATGAGAGACAATTGCGATGGCTTTAGCCGGCAATAACCGCAAAGGTGTTTTAATAACTATTATTTAAAATATAAATAGAGATGAAAACTCACTGTAAGATCTTGTCTGATAGATTTGAGTTGATCGCAGGCATATCGATAATCTTGCTTAGCCACCCATCGATCCTTAACGTTCTGGAGGGACTTCTGCAGCACACTTACAGGTCTAACTTCACCCGCAGACGGTGCCTTGGTGAGTCGTAAGAAGGATTTCTCCAAATCTGTACAGGTTCCTACAATATGAAACTCCGTCCAGTCAAAATCTCCCGCTGTGTCTTCCACAATCAGGTTCTGGAATGACACATCGAGGAATTTTTTTGGCTTAGAGTTGGGGTGGGGAGAGCTGGCTATACTGGGAATAGTGGCCTGACCGTTATTGAACCGGGCGGCGCGCTGCTGCAGCCTATCAGATGCCGTGAATTCCGGAGAGAATACAATATTCGGCTTTTTCTTTTGCGCCTTTCCAATTTTAGCATTTCTATTTTTTTTACTATTATTGTCTGGACCGAGTCTATCAGATAATTTACCTCGGCTTTTATTTTTGTAATTTTTATTCAGAGGCTTAAAATTCTCATCACTGGCACTTGATGAACTGTCGCTGTAAAGATAGAAACATATTGCTAGGAGCTATCTGCATAGTTTTGTACATTGGTCACCCTAACTTGTAAAACTCGCAAGTCCACAAATGGTCAAAATTGACATTTTGGCGTTTTCTATTAGGACTTCAAATAATCTGTAAGTGTGTAAAAATTGCATGTTTGTGGTGTTCCATTATTAAAAAAATATATATTGAAAAACAAATTTGTTATCATGAACAAATATAAGTTTGGGACTTACAAGTTCTACAAGTTAGGCCGACGATGTTTATTAAATATTAAGAGTATTTACATTTTTTTTAAATAAGAACACACATGAGTAAAAACAACTGTGAGATTGTAAATTGAGATAAGTATTTTTAATACAGTTTAATTGCGCTTGCGATTCTCTGTTTGGTGTTAAACTATGGCTAACTTTGTGATTGATAATCCTAGAATGGATTTTTGTCCATATGGGCGGTTCTATAGCGTTATTGCTCTGAGATAATGATCAACAAAAGATAATGTATTGCATGTTAAATTATGCATCCTTAATATCAACCACAAAGTCTGACTTAGTGTGTAATATGTACGTATCCATATTTTTAAAAAATGGAACGCTGTTTTACAGCACTACTGTTTAACAACACTAATTAAAAAACTGTATTAATTCATAGGATACCTAACAAACTAAGGAATTGCTTCTCTCTCAAAATAAATTTATAACAATATTTTCATATATTTATAATAGAACACATTATGAAAAGGTTAATTACCTGCGTCGCTTACGGTGTGGACTTCGGGACCTGGTGGGAGAGGGAGAGCGGTAGGGGGGGCGCGGCCCCTTGGGGCGAGCCCCCGGGGAGGGGCGCGCCACCACCCGCGGGGCGGCCAGGGTCAGTGTGTTCCTCTCGCTATGCACACTGGGAATGGGCTCCACGTCCCAATTTTTGAACCACAGCTCTTCTCGACTGGCGGCCACGGTGATGCGCCCCTTCAAGCACACCTCTATCTGATCCCGATCCAAGTCCGTCTTACATTTCTCATAGCATCGCATGATGTATTTGTTGAGGCTCTCGGGCCAGGCCCCCGTAGGATTGTCGAAACCGTTAGGCTTGGTCACGGGGAGGGGGGCTGCCGCGGGGACGGGCGGCGGGAGAAGGGAAGGGGCCGCCGCGGGAGGGGCGGGCGGCGGCGGCGGGGGCACCTCCAGCGGCGGCGGCGGCGGCGCCGAGGGCGGCGGGCACGGGGGCAGCGGAGGAGCCCCCGCGGGAAGGGGGGGCAGGTCGGAGGAATCCAGAAGATTCATAGACCCGAAGGAGTTATTTTGATTGTTTCTGTTCCGTTTTCTTTTCTTCTTAGCGCCGCCGCTATTATTCCCCGCGAGAGGATTAGTGGGCTGGAAGGGCGGACCCCTCTTGGCGTTGGGGTTGATGTTGAAACGGATCGGCGCCTGGGGGCTGAAGTAGCTCTGGTTCCCCTGAGGGATGGGCCCGGGGGGCAGGGGAGGAAAGTTGCCGGGCAGCGAGTTGGCTTTATTATCCTTGTTTTGGGGCATGTTTCCGTTACTAATGAAATTCTGATTCGCCTGATTCTGCTGCTGATTATAATTAGGCGTCATCTGATTATAGAAGTTTCCATAGTATTGCGGATACATGCCGTATCCATACTGATACATATTATTATACATCCAACCATTCTGTTGCTGCTGCATAGCGTTGTTTTGTAAGTTGACTTGAGCGTTAGCCCCTTTGTCAGCCATTGTCGATTTTCTTTATAGTCCGAATAAACTAAATAACGTACCTAACACAACCTACCACACACATATCGCATATTACTGACCTCAATACAAATATGAATTGAGAACAGTTGTATGATGGCACTAACGCAATATAATTTAAAATAGTCTTACCAGATATTCCTCGCTTTATACAACTATCTGATGACTATTTACCAACGATACAAAATATCACACACGATGATGACTTTTTTGAGGAATCCAATACTATTATATAACGAAAAAACAAATTCTTACTGAACTGCCAACACAAATATCGCCAAGAGCCAGAAAAACACTTCACGTCAGTCACGTTTACAAGATGGCGGACGACATTTTACGATTTTATATTTTATTTTCCTGGGATGTGCTAATGCCAATGTTGCCATGATATGTTACGTAAACACGGTGCTGTGATTATAAAAATATTTTGTATCCACCTACTTATATAACATAATAAAATTAAAAACACTTGACATTTGCAATTTTTTTTATTTTCACATACATATTACATAAAAAACACAATTTATTCAAATAACTGAATTAATAATTTAATTATCTTAAGTATTTTTTTTTTACATTAAAAAAAAATACGCATTGAGAACATTAAATGTTCTCAATACTTTATTTCCTAAATAAAGAACAAGTTTATTTTTATTAAAAACAAACCGGTAATTTAAAATAACTTTATAAATCAGATCCCAATCTTTCAATTTCGTTGATGAAATAGATCATATCCAATTTTTCTAGCCCAGAATTTTGAAAAACAATTCTGAAAAAATTAGGTAGATCGTTTTGAGGTTGATATGTAACCATCATGGTTCCTTCTTTCATCATTCTTTCTTTAATTTTAGGGGCAACACGATGAAGTTTATCTTTATAGTCCCCATCTTGTATATGTCCCCTTATACTGGGTGGTTCGTACCAAAAGCAAATGTTAGTGCATTCAGGCTTTTCTATAACTAATTTGAAACCTTC
Organism: Micrasema longulum; assembly: GCF_059751315.1. Lineage (NCBI taxonomy): Eukaryota > Metazoa > Arthropoda > Insecta > Trichoptera > Brachycentridae > Micrasema > Micrasema longulum. Next base: position 1,166,212 of record NW_028277708.1, read on the forward strand.
TCGCTTTTTTATGTTCTGTGTGAAATATTCAGAGTTTTCAAATACTTTGTCAACATGTTGTTCTAAGCCATCTGTTCCTTTAGCTTTCCACATAAACCAGAACTTGAGAACGTCTGCTTTTCTACCACATTGGATATGCTTGTCACCAGTATCATATTTTGTGTCGTAGAACTTGTCTTTTTGGAAAAGATATGTGGCACTGGCAGAGTGAACTTCAGAAAGTATTCCTTTATGGCGCAGAAGAAGGGTGGAACACTGTTGAGGAGCAGTCAATAACTTGTGAGGATTCCACGTAACGGAATCAGCCCTGAAATGCGAAAAAAATCGTCATGTAATCAATTATTCGTCGGATACTAAACAAAAACGGTTTTTGGTTCGTCAAAAACATTTGTATTTTTATTTTATAATTAAATCGGAGTTCTCTAAGTAAACATTTAATAAATAGTGTATGCAGGAATTATATTTTTACTATATTTAACAAAAACATATGTATACATTTTTTACGCAAAACCCACAATGAAAGGTTTTTTTCAAATAATAAGTATCCAAAAAATATATTATGTAGGATTCGTAGACTTTGAAAACTGTTGAAAAGAGTAGATTTTATTGTATGATATTATATTTTTTTTTAATATTTTTCATTTACTTAGGTATCAATAACTTATTTTTCATTTTTAATAAGAAAATATTCGAGAGGTGATATATTGGATGGTTGGTAAAAGGATTCTAACCGATAAAATATATGGGTCGGTAGGTACTTGTATTAGTCATAAAACAATAATATATTCGTACCAAATTTTAAATTATAACCAAATTAACTACATCAGAAAAGAGAAACAACTAAATTGGAAAAATAAAATATTAAGTTTTGGGTGATTATATTTCATAGGTATCCGTTTTTCCTCCTACCTACTACCCCTTTCAATGTAAATAATCCCTAACATAAGTTATATTTTTTATTTATAATACAATGTTTATCAGATATATACTAATATTAAACCCACTTTAAGAAAGACAAAACTATTGCGTATATCATATTATGTCATTCCATTTGTATTTTATTTTCATTTTCACTAACAAAATTACAATTTTTATTTATACAATGTTTATCAAATATATATATACCTACTAATATTGAACCCATTTTTAAGAAAGCGTAGGTATTTTATCTGTCATTTAATTTGTATTTTAGTTTTAAAAATATGAAAACACCTGTCCAGGGTTCAGGTTCCAACACACAGAACTCTATTCTTCACCCCCGTGAACACATGCATATATTATTCATACATTGTTATTAGAACACCGTTAGTCAAATATCAGCTGCCATCAATCTCCTAAACTCCCTGTCACCAATATTATGAAGCAATATGCTCGTAGTAGGTAAGTAGTTTCCGCTTGTACCCACAGCTTTTCCATAGTAAAAGTTATATTTTTTTCATTATAAGCATAAATAAGTTTTTTCCTTGAATAGCCTCGTGCACCTACTTGTTATAATAAATATATCAAGTTCACCATGAATCCAATTTATTATAAATGCATTTTGTCTCTAGAGAACCGCATTTTTAATTTCCGCCTTCACTAACATGACATAAGCATGAATATCTTGGATTTAGGAAGTTGTAGCTAACTCCGATTTTAAAACTGGTTTATTAAACAAAACGCGTGAGAATAAAAACGACAAATTCAATTAAACAAGGTCTAGCAATAGAGTTCATTACTATCTACATTTCATTTTAACACAACCCTGATAGTTCGTTGACCGATTTGCTGAATGTAATGATATTTGCATTATAATTGACAAGTCAATTCAATAAGAAAATAGGAAAAAAAGTAATATGCAGTAAATTACACGTATTTAAGCTAAACAAGATACATGACCTCATAATGGAATGACACATTACCTGCAAGAGCGATGGAAAACATTTTAGAGCAAGAATATGGAAGACTAGGCATTTACGACTTTAACCATAATAGAGATTTTGATCATTTAAACTTTGAACAGTTATTAATTGAGAGACCACTGTATACATGACGTCACAATTTCATAGAAATTTTTAAACTGCTCGAAGTAGCAGATATTTTTTTAACAATAATTTTCAATTATTTTTATAGTTTGAATACGTAACCATCAATAATGTAAATTCGTTATTTTCATAAGTGACAAATTATTGGTAAAATGGCATAGTAAAGCAAAACAAGACTACTTTTAAAATCGAAAGACTAAAAGCGGAATAGATAACGCACCCAAAATACTATTGGTATTATATTTGCATTATTAGTAAAACATCTAATTTATTTACCGAAAACATTTACAAAATAAAACATTGGTGAAAAAAATATATTCGTACTTTTTAAGAATAGGTATCTTCAACACACCAAAACTATGTAAGTTTTTTGCATGGGGTAGTAATATACATGATGTAGAGGTAATAACACTTCGCCTCGTGGTTTAGTTCATTTGTCTACCATTCAAGAGATCTCGGGTTCGATTCCCGATATGGTTGACATATCGGGAATCGAAGAAGCTTAAGATTGATCGTATTTCCTTCATGTACAAAATGATCAAGATAAGTTGCGGTTGGTGTCATATTTCAGTGCCCTATGCACCATTAGGCGCGGAAAGGTAATGGTGATCATAGATAGCGTTTATTAGTGTTTGTATTTGTACCACGAGGCCGTCAGTGATTTTTGTACACACTATAGATATTTACCATTGGCGTGTCTCTTTCGTCTAGCTTTTTGGATAAATTATTTCTTATGGAAGCTAGGAGCCAGTACCATCTAAAGGCCATAAATGGCCTTAGGTGTAAAATGTATGAAGTAACGCCTGAATGTATGAAGAATGAAAAGAGTTTTAATGAATTTCAAAATAAATGTTATGTTTACTGTAAGATGATGTCGGCCTTGTGGTGTAATGGTCAGCTCGTTTGCCTACCAAGCAAGAGGTCTCGGGTTCGATTCCCGACATGGTTGATAAGAAATATTCATTTAAAGGGGTGTTTCCACACCAGAATATTTGTATAGGTACCTGAAGCGTAAGCCTGGTCATCTTATCTTTATGTAAGAAAAAAAATATCAAGATGCGCTGCAATTGGTGTACCAATGCAGTGCCCTATGCACCATTAGGTGCGGAAAGGTAATGATGATGATATTAGTACCTATTTTATTGTTGGTACAAGTACCCTGGCTTTATCGACTAGATATTAATGGGATATTATATCTCTAGGGATTTAGAAATAATAGATTTTCTTAAAGCAAGTGATAAAAATATATTTTACCATTTGGTAAATACCAAAAGTATTTTTCGCGTGTTTTAAGTTACTCCTAGATCTAGGTAATTCATTTGAATAAAATACCTTTCAACTCCATTCAATAGACTTCTGTACTTCTTGGATATAAGAGCACCGCCTCCCCAGGCTGCGTCTACATGGAACCACAAATTATATTTCTTGCAGAGGTCAGCAATCACTGGCAGAGGATCGAAGGCACCAAGAACTGTGGTTCCTGCTGTCGCAGATACCATGAATGGGGAGGCGCCTTCGGAAATGGACCGCTGAATCTCTTCCTCTAAATGTGCAGGATCCATTTTACCTAATTTATCGGTATTGATAAGGTAGACATTGTCTGATCCGATTCCCATGAAGCACGCCAATTTCTTAACCGAGTAGTGAGCATCATTTGATGTGAACAAGACTAATCTTCCTGCAGCATGAACTCCTTTAGTCTGAAAACAATAATTATTTACTTTAACAAGTCTGTTCTTTGATTACCTACATGTTTTATTCATTCATTTAAAAACCAAATCTATCAAACACGTGGAAAAATTATAATAATTATTCTGCTATTATCTCATAATTGATGATAATTGATGTGACTTTAAGTTTTAAGCTACAAAAATGGCATTAATTTATTTTGTTTACGAATGAAAATAAATTATCACAATATAAGCAGGCTTTTTTTAAGTTAAAGAAATCTAACGCACGTCTCCCCTAGTAGATATGCAAATATGGTACACGATGTTATTAGAATTGTATGTATGGGTACTATGTTATTACGATTTATTTAAAAAATACATAATATCCAGGATATTTTTAAAACGTCAAACGGATGAAAATATTACTTTACAACGAAAAAAGGAACCAAAAAAAATAATAAAATCGTATTGAACAAATCAGAATCAAAACAAAGATTTAGATTTAACAAATTACAACAGGGGTGGAGAATTCCTTAAAGAATGGAATATGTAAGTCTATGTATTTACAGGGTTTATGACCTGTCATTGGCTGGTTTAAGTGGCCACATTACACACTGTTTAACATTCACCATTTTGCCTATGTTTGAACATCCATTTTTATTCAATTCTTCCATTTGTTGACATTAGTGAAGTTAAAGAGCTAAAACCTTTATTGTTGTGAAGAGATTCATCTGACTGAATTATTTCACATACTAGGCAACGCCTGAAAACAATTTTCCAATTTTTAAACTTCTTCTTGGACCAGTTGGTTTATATTGCAATATTTGAGTTTGTTCAAATGTTTGTGGACAAAAGTCTGGATTTCACCCCCTTGGGAGTCATTAAGTTTAACAAATTACAACAGGGATGGAGAATACCTTAAAGAAGGGAATATGGAAAAAAGTCAAACAGTTCGAAAAATCTATCTTATCATAGGTACCTAAGTTCAAATATGTAATATAATAATGGTTTTTTCTTTGGATTTGGGCTAAGTGTTAGAAACGTAATTATCGTTTCATAATTAGGATTAAGGATAGTTAGAAAACTTCTAAATTTGTAGGAAAGAAAAGAAAGTTCCGAGTAATGATAAATGATTAATACGAAAGTGGCCACATTATTACTAAATAATACATAATATAATATTCTAATTTGTGAAATTATCCTTCTACACAATTATTATCCAAACGTATTTTCATGACTTACTAGTTGTAACATGAGTAATATTTTAATAATGTGTAAGATCATGAAATTAACCTAGATAGGTATGATATTAACGAAGTTATTACACACATTCTACTTACTACAAACCCTAAAGGGTTTACAGGATTTCAACGGTAAAAACAAAATAAAAAACAATCAAATAGTACCTTAACGTCCGAATTGAAGGCATATCTAGCACAGCTGATGGCGTATCCGTTGGCCATGGAGCCCCCGGGACAGAATATTCCATCTCCCAACCCTCCCGGGAACCCCACAATAGAGCGCATCTCCGCCAGCACCGCTTCTTCCATCAGAACAAAGGCCGGAGCTACTTCGTACGTGTATACACTCGGATTTAGGGCATCTGCTAACCACTGACCGATCAGTCCATACGGATCCACTGAAGAAAACAGTTGATTCACGAAATACGGGTGACCAGTTTTAACTGAATACTTTATAATTTCCTCCATTCTTTCCAGCAGCTTATCCTGACTTTCCGCTTTGCTTTCCGGGTGAAGTTGCAGGATTTTAATAAGTTCTTCTGGGTCTTTCCATTCCGTTACTTTATTGGCTCTGGAGGTTCCTCGGAAAACTGCCTGCTCGATGAGGATGTCCACTGCTTTCCGGAAGAAGTCTTCGTGTCTGGACCTGTGGGGGAGGCTAGAAAACCAGGCCGGGGTAGGAGTATGGGCTTGGTCCTCCTTGAGCCGGCACGGCTGCACCCAACTCTCGTCTTCGGAAGATATCGCGCCACACGAACCGCTATCTGTAGGGGGGTCTTCCACCCTGAGCTCTAAGAGATCGAGTGTGTTTGCGGGCATCTTGTCTGACGAGTGACGTTTAATCCAGAGCTGAGTTGCTTGGCACTATACGCGACCGGCGTACAATGAACGCCAGTCCAGCCTTCGAGGCACTTAAATACTGCAAATTGAAAGTGGAGATGTAATGTAAGGTTGTTTTGCTTTTCGGAACAACGAATGGCTTTGCGGAAGGTCATGTCAGCTCTCCCTTCCACCGCACTACCTTCCCCCACCCGGTGGTCTAATTAGGGCTCTCCTACTGGGGATGTCCAATGAATGTTTCCGCGGTTACTTATATAATTGGCACCTATTATAAGTTCCAATTGACTATACATAGGCACACCCATATTTGATTTCATTGTCGCATTCTATAAATAGTCCACTATTTTTATAATACCTCTTCTCGGTAGCTCAACATTCAAAATAATATGGATGAAGGTACCCACTCACGTTTTGAGCAACAATAATATCTACCCAATCAATTCGTCATGATCGTAGAACAACGACGCATGTGATTTTCTTCAACTCTACATGAGAGTGGTTTATTTTTTTTTGCCACCTCATGTCACAAATTGATAAGCACAAAAGTATAAAATTTGATACTTGGGTTAGTTGTATATATTTTTTCAAACCTAGAATACAAAGCCTTTATATGACCTTTTTAAGATCAAATATAAAAGAAAGTCAATGTCGCATCTTTCTCACATCCGCCATTGTTCACGACAAATTGTTCAAAGGGTTTTTATCTTATTTTTAGCAACAAACCCGCCATTACACTTATCCAATTAATATTTCAATGGAATATAGAACTTGATATTTACGACTAGATTTCAAAAATATTTTGGTATTCGACTATAAAACTTAACAACTCAAAAAAATTACGTGGCTAAAAACGTTAAATGGTTTAAAGATGTGCCTATTCATAGCATTAACACATTTCATTGTTTAAATTTATTTTTCATTCCTAAACATGTAAAAATACACTTCAATTGAAGGTTGCTCTTAATCTTTCGATAATTAACTTACGCTAATTAAAATTAATTATGCAACAAATAAATGAAAACGTTTTTATGAATCGCGTTTTTATACCAATTTATGATCTTAGCAATTAACAATAATTTATCTGTACATAAGTTTAATAAATAAATATTCAAGACATTCACTTCGAGATATTTTATTTGCAATAATACATAATTATTACATGTTTTTATTATAATGAGGGTATTTTTTCGTTTTTGGATACTGTTTTTAATGAGAACTACATTACATACAAACCAAGAAACGCTGCATGGTTATGAAAAAATAAAATCAATATTGCTCAATCAATCATTTATTACTTGGTTAATATTGTTTTTTTATTTATTTATCTGTTAAAAGCCAAAAGCACTATTCATTTTCAAACACTGCATTATTTCTGTATTCAGTTACGTCGAAGACCCATTTCACATGTACTTTTACAAAAATATTACATATAGTTAAGTTATATTTATTATAGTTTTTATTAGATTCGATTTTATTAGCTCGAGATTTGAAAACCTAAATATTTAAACGTTTTGATTTCCTAACTGAATTAGATATGTTCTAATCGTTAGGAATTGCCACTGCCAACATGGTTGCATTTTTTGCGTAGCATGTGATGTTAACGACCTTATCTATCTTAGTCCTAGAAATACCACTTCCTCCATTCTTGAAAGCGTTTTTATATGTTTATTTTATTAGTGTAAGAAAAGTTTTTTTAGCTAATATGTTGTTGAGATATATTTAGTTTAAAAAATGTAATCCTTGTTTTGTTTCTTCGTTGTTCTGAATAAAGTTTAAAAAAAAGATTATAGAATTTACGTCTCGAATTAAGTTGTAGTAACTCCTGGGAATATAATTTATACTTATTGTATGATTTACAAATAGTTTTAAAAAACCATTATACCTAAATTAGTTCAGTATTTTTTTATTTTAATGCTGTGCCTCTTCAAAAAAGACACAAGATCTTGCGCTTGGAGAGTGACTTAGACTGAGTTAATAGTAGGTACAAACATTTTCAGAATGTTGTAATATAGAAATATAATACATTTACATTTTTCATTAGTCCTCATAAATCATCAAGTAGTTTTTTTGCAGGGTGTTCTTTTAATTTTATGTTAAATTTATTTGTGCCGTTTATTTTCTCAATTTATTTAGGGAGGCTATTTTTTTTTTTAAATCTTAAAACAAACCTAATTCTGCAGGAATCGTGTAGTACGACATTTTGGTAGGTCAAAAATTATTTGGAAATCTCAAAGGTGTGCTTGTGTTAATTTTTGTTTTTATTGTTTTCTTTGATCAACTGAAAAATCGTCTTTTTTCGTTTAGTTTCTTTCGTGCGTTTAGCTGCCAATAAATAAATAAAATGGTTAAAAAGATAAATTATTTACGATAAAAGTAATAGCCCTCTGTTATAATTCGGGCCGAATGGATTTTCGCTGTAGTGTGAAAACGGCCTAACCCATTGAATTAACAATACAAGACCTACTTTTTTAATTAATGACAGATCTCCAGGGAAATAAAATTTGACACAAGGAAATTAATTAATTCGATATCAGTTTAATTTTGTGCGGGTAAGCTATTTTTAAATCAAAACCAGTATTTTCCTGGGCCCCGAGTCTTCGACAGTCTTCAAGTAAAATCGAAATTTATATAAGAAAATGTGTATATTTGTTTGAAAATTTAAAGTTCCTTCGTCGGTAATTTGCAGTTGAACATGTTTAGAAAAAAAATGAATGCATATTCTATTTTTCACACAGAAAATTTAATTTGACTTAATATATAAAATTTACCATAACTACTGTTGAAATCCCATTGAAATACGGGCCCTGGTCGAATTTAATTAGGTAAATAAAGAAATGTAACTTTGAAGAAAATATGAAAGATTCTGGGTATTTATAATTATTTTGTAAAATATTTGTTGGATTTAAAAAAAAAAAAATCCTTTAACAATAAAATAGCATACATAATTGTATTGTTGTTTCCGCAAAGCCGAAGCTTGTCTGCGGGTTACATTTTTTTATTTATAAAGGGTAGGTACAAAGTTTAATAAAAAAATATTAAATGTTTATGTGCGCACTTGTTTTTTTTAATAAGTTTATGACGATTTTTTCAAATTATATAAGGTTTTTTTCCTTTCTGTTTTCACTAGGTATGAAGTTAAACAGTTTTGGTACTACACTCCCAGTTATTCTATCTCCATAGTAGTTTTTCTGTCGAGGCACCGTCAGTTTGATTTGTACTTTGTATTGACGACAGCTAATATTAGGTGTATAACCAACCCTTTCCGTGCCCAGTGCCAGTGCCGTGGTGCGTAGGAAACTGCATTGGAACAACAAATGCGGTAAATCTCTATCATTCTTGTCATGTAAAGGTAAGAAAATTAGTCTTACGCTTTAGGTGCCAGTCCAAGAACAGTACAGAAAAAATAATCAAAAATATTTTGCTAAAAACGCACTACTTTGAATGACGTCACTGGTTCATGTGAATCAACCTATGATCTGAGAGCTATGGAAGATTTCCGGTCTGCTTGTTGTTTCTGGACCAATGGGAAGAACTGAATGAGAATAAGCGGAAATGAATCTCTGACGTTACACGCGGAGTTATTTCAGAAATACAAAACTTTAAAAAATCGTTGCGCTGATAATACGATATATAAAAACTGAAAAAAATATTATTCTCGACTTGTCTAGTATTACTTTGGATCCCACTATCGGGGTCTAAAGTAACGCATAGCGGGGTCGAAAGTAACGTGACAACTATTAATCGAATCAAAAAGAAATTAATGGCGGTGTTCATCACAAATGTAATTATCAGAAACGACAAACAATTTAAAATATTCAAAAACATATATATTAATAAGGTTCACAATTATGACATACATAGTTTTCCTCCGTCATGCCATGGTGCATTCTTCGTGAGGCCATATTTTTGTGCGCACTCTTCTCCGGTATGACTAGTTAATCACGTTAACAACATCACTCTTTTTCGTCAAAAGAATCCTCCACGATATTCTCTTGGTAATTATTTCTAGCTTTCTTGGAGTTACAAATTCTGTTACTTCGGACCCCAACCACGTTTTAAATGTTGCGTATCAAATTTTGCAAAAACCATAAACGTTAAATATATTTAATGAAATCGAAAATAAAGTCGTTTAAGCTAAATTCAAAATTTAGCGCTGAATTATGGGCATTCCTTAATATTAGACGTAAGCTTTGCGATACATTAAACTAGTCAATTGGGAGATGTAGTGCTTGAGCACAGTTTTCAAACAACGGATTTAGTATTTCGGTATTATTTACAGGAGAGCAGGGAGATGCGTTGTTTATTTTTACCCGTGTTACTTTAGACCCCGCTCTCCCGTACCTAAGAACAAGGTAACTCTATTTTATTTACATAGATACTTCTCTTTCTCTACAGTAATGCACCTTCTTATGCATGCACGATCATCATTCTGACTTTTTTTTAAAGATTGTAGTCAAAGAAAAACTTTATTTTTGTTTTAATATACATATAGTATATTTTGCAAATGGAGTGATACGAAGTAACCCTACACATATAAAAAAATGAAATTGTATTCAAGATTAAGTACAAAACTATTCTTGGCCTTTTAATTTTTATTTATTTGAAAATATTACATTTTTTGTAATGGCTGTTATTTTTTCAAAATAAATAAATCATGGACTCTCAAGAATTTGTTTATTAATAAATAATAAATAAATCATCTCTTCAATCCGTGCCTCATGTTTGAGGATGGTGATTACGCCTGACTCCAGGCATGGCTCGTCTGTGGACAGTCTCCCTCCATCTGGAACGGTCTTGTGCTCTTCTATAGGCATTCGTCAGTGATGATTCTGATAATTCTGGTAACTGTGCCGCTCCATCTTGTCGGTTGACGTCCACGCGACCTTGTCCTTTCGACACTTCCCAGGAGAATAGTTTTCTCCAAGCTATTAGAATCTCCCCTGGAAATATTCCCAAAGAACTGCAGGATTCTTTTCTCGCACAAGGATATCAGTATTTTTCCTATGTCCAGTTCCTGGAGAATAGATGCATTCGTACGTCTGGCCGTCCACGGAATCCGCAGCACTCTCCGCCAACACCTCGAAAGCTTAGATTTTTTTCTTTTCAGATTCCCTCGGTGTCCAACACTCCACACCGTACATGAACACTGAGAAAACAAAGGCCTTCACCAGCCTCTTTTTGGTGTTAATGGTTATACTGCGATTCTTCCAGATCTTCACTAGCCGACTCATAGCACTTTTGGCAATACCAACACGTCGCCGTATTTCACATGAAATTGTTGACTCTTTTTAAGTTGCTCAGTAAGGATAATGGCGCTACTTTATTAGCTTGATCAATGATCATCAGCTTAGTTTTGCTCATATTTATTGAGAGTCCCAGATCTGAACTAGCGGCATAAATAAATCATACTGTTATACAAAAATAATAATTCGACGTTTTACGGATGATTTAGATACAGCAAAACTTTAATTACCCGGATTAATGAGTACCAGACGTTATCCGGAGTATGCAGAGATCCGAATAATTGGATCAACTTTGATTACTCAATAATCTTTTTTAAATTGATTTTGAAATAATGCAGCGAATCAGAATCTCATTAAAAACATACCTAAACATAACATACTTAACATGTCCAGTCCAACAAAGTAAATGGCTGGCGCGTCGGCCTCCAGCGCCCCTTTATTCGTTATTATAACATCTTTATTTCTTATTTCCTGATAACGATTCGGATATTTGGCAATCCGGATGGCTGGAGTTCGGATAAACAGAGTGCTGCTGTATATTATAATAAGGTGTGGCATTCGGAAATTAGAAGCAACTCGTGCCCGTGGACTTGGTCTGCTAGCTTTGATAGTGGCATGTCTTTGTTTGCGGTCTCTGCGATCTTGAAATATAAATCAACCATTCAAATAGCTCCAACGCAAGGTTAAGACAGAATGCTGATGAGAAGAATATTATTTTTCTATCAAATGCCGCCCCTTCTTTATTTACATGTAAATAAATATTGAAATGTCACGATCTAATGTTTTATTTTGGTTTGAAATTTTGTATAAAACTATATGATTCTGTATTCATATCTAAAATATGTCCATACACTTCTTAAATTCTTACATTCTACGGTTTGGGTAGGTAGGAAGAAATTCCCTTAAGGGAGTAGGCCCGTTCTTATATATTGTAATATAGTCCTAACGCACCTACGATACAAGTACATATACTTCCTTGAAAAATTTCAACGCTTATCAGTTCATGGTTAACCTCATCGTTCTAATTCTCAAAGCACCCTCTTAATACCCCTCCACAATTCCTCTATATTTTTTTATTTATATAGTGTCCATGCGGCTCGACTGTGGAATCATCTCCCATCCACTGTCAAATATGTAACTACAGTATCTTTGTTTAAATCCCGTCTGAAGAAACATCTTCTTTCTCTTCCTTAATCTCCCCTCTTTTCCTTAATCTCCCCTCTTTTTCCTAATCTCCCTTCTTTCCTAAATCTCCCCTCTTTTCCTCTTTCCTCTTTATTCATTTTTGCCATTGAGTAGTATTGATTTAAGGTAATTAATATGCAAATACTTACAGTTATTTCGTTTTTGTATAGCTTTAGTTTTTTTTTTTTTTAAATCTATTGAATATTTTTTGTAATTTAATTATAAAAATAAAACTTTTATTTAATTGGTTGGTTGGAAGAAATTGTGCAAACAAAATGCGGTTCGCCTCATAGTGTACTTAGTGATTGGCGTTTTTGCCGATGATGTCATGGGTTCGGCTCCTTGAAAAATCGATTTTTTTAGACAGCAATATTTCAGTCCCCGGATTGGCAATGCAGTAAGTAGTAAGTAGGCACCCTACGATCTGCTGAGGAGTGATGATGGTGACAATTTATTAAAAAAAAATATTTCGCTACATGAAAATTGTTGTAGGTATACAACATCAATTTCTGTGGCATGTTACAAAAATTGAGAATGTGAGTTTAGTATGCAGTTTCACTCTATAAGGTCTACAAAAGTTTGGATGAAGAGATTTAAGTTTGGAAAAATGTATTCATTTGAATAAAAAATGGGTTATGTCGTATAATTTGAAAGGACTATTAGATAAACAAGTATATACGTATAACTTGTATTCAAATTGACTTTGACAACGTTGAAAGAGAAAATATGAGAAGAAACGCAATATGAGTTGTCCGCTTGACCTATTTCATTTTTAAGTTTACGCATTTAAAGTTTCTTTTTTTTAATAACCCGTTAAAGCTAGGGTTTCCTAGGACAGCGGTGCCCGTATTTTAACGGCCGTAGTGAACGGTGATGCGGTGGATAACCGTCGTAACGGTAACTAGAGTGTGGTTTCCTTGGAAAACGGTGTTATCAACACCATTTAACACCGTTTTTCTAAGAAACCACTCTCTAGTCGACGTTACGACGGCTGTCTACCGCATCACCATTCACTACTGCCGTTAAATTACGGGCACCGCTGTCCTAGGAAACCCTAGCTTTAGCCTCTGGAAAAGAAAGGATGTGGAAGTAAATTATGAGAAATACGCCACATCACCCAGACCAACTTAGAAAAAAATATTTCTAGTTTTTCACCAGTTTCACAGTTAGCCGCCTAACCAACTGCGCCACGTCACGACGTGTCGTCTGTCGAAAACAGCACCCAAAATTTTATGTGACTTGCACCACTCTCAGTAAAGCTTGTATGCCCACCTAAAACCACATAGCATTGTTCTAAGTAAGACTGTACAGTGTTTATTTTTTGGTTCATGAGTCATTTATTTTAGATATTCTTTTTTTCTTCTATGCTTATAAATATATGAGCTTCTTTGTTATCTGTCCATTTAATTATTTTGGGAAGCATATTAAACAACTTAATATGAATTATACTTTAAAGATGATTAGATTTGAACTATTAAAAAAGCCTAACCATAAACATTATTAAAATAAATTGGAGATTAAAATTCCGAACAATCAGCCTTCCTTTCTGAATATTAAATGTCTGCATTCGATTCATGAACAAAATAAAAATATGAGAATCCAATTCGAAAGACTGCACAAGGAACTAACAGCTGAATTAATTCAATTTCGAATTTGCAATGTAAATATCATAAATGGTGGGTCAACCTACACGTGCTTAACTAAACAGGTAGGTAGATGTATTGAAAATATTATTATGATAAATTAGTTAAATTGATGTTTTACTGATTTTAATGGCCTTCCATTTATGTATATTTTTTGTAAAAAATACAAGGTTTCGATCAAATTAAGAAGAACAAAGAGGTTGTTCAACTTAATTGACACGAATGACTTATTTTAGATCATGTTTTTACTATTTTAAAATATTTTATATTTATTTATTCATTTTAATAATATTATTTTTGAAATTAGTATAGATATGTGTTCATTATGTTTTTATATGCATGCAAGTAAATCATATAATAATTTTAATTTTAATTTATTTTGTCTTCTCTTCACAATATAAATTAATCTACGCACAGGTAATTTCGATACATATATTTTGCTTCTTTTTATGTAATTAATAAGCTTTTTTAGCTTAATTAGCTGTATCCAGCAACTCCAAAAATGTATATTTATAGTCCTTAAAATGTAACATGATTAGAATGACAGTTGTCCGAAAAAGTGACGACATAACTTTGTAGTAACGTCAAAGGAGTTATTTATATTGACACACGAAAAATCATTTGTATCTGGCGTGTTAATAATTTTTTTTAATAATGTTTGAAACATAAATCAACATTAATACATAAAATCAGCTTTAAAACTAAAATAAACCTATTTAAATTTATTTCAACAGACAGGGAAAACATTTTTGAGAAGGGAATATGGAAGTCTAGTCATTTATAGGGCTTATGACCTGTCATTGGCTGGTTTAAGTGGCCACTTTACACACTGTGTAACATTCACCATTCTGCCCATGTTTCAACATCCACATTTCCTCAACTCTTCCATCTGTTGACTTTTGTAACGCAAAAGAGCTGAAACCTTTATCACGTGGGTGAGATTCATCCGGCTGAACCAAATCACCTACTAGGCAACGCCTGAAAACAATTTTCCAATTTTTATACTTCTCCTTTTACCAGGTAGTAATTCGACAATGTTTGAGCATGTACAAATGCTTGCAGACTGGCTGGATTTCCTCCCTAGGGAGTTATTCATATTTAAATTTATTTCAAAGTGAATGTTACACAGTGTCTAGAGTGGCCACTTAAACCAGCCAATGACAGGTCATAAGCCCTATAAATGCCTAGACTTCCATATTTCCTTCTCAAAAATGTTTTTCCTCCGTGTTGAAATAAATTTAAACATGAATAACTCCCTAGGGAGGAAATCCAGCCAGTCTGCAAGTATTTGGACGTACTCAAATATTGTAAAATAAACCTAATTATTAACGACGTTCTTACAAGGTAACATCATTTTGCAAAAACGTTAGAGATGGGACAAATTGATCGAATAAAAAAATAATAATCGTTTGATTTTGTTCATGAAAAAAGCATAAATGTCCTATATTTTAGTGAATAATTGTGTTAAACACGCTATAATAGGCTTGTTTTTTTTCGTTTTTTATATCAATTTTTGGAAACCGAGTTTCATGATTGCATGAAATAACTGATAAAATCGATTTGATCAGTGGTCAGTAATTTTCCATCACTAATGAAATTAGTTCGACAGCTGCCATTGTCATTCTAATCAAGCTATGTTTTAAGGACTATAACAATGTTTCAACCAACGAAATTTGGTAGAGTCGCTTAATAATGTTTCTCAGCCCTTGTATAATAAACTGCCCCGTGAAATAAAAGCAAAAATAACACCCAAATCTCCAAAGCGCAGTCTTAAAGATTTTTTTCAATCAGTTTATCATCACTATGAGTAATCATTTTTTATGGTATATAAAAATGTTGCAATATATTTTTTAATTGGTTTTTTGAACTGCAATATTTCATTGTTCCTGGATCACTTAATCACCTTTCCTTCGTGTAATAGGTTATCGAAATGGTTGTACAAATACAAAACCAAAGTTTACCTATGTAGTGCCCTAAGCATCACTGGGTGTGGAAATGGGGATGATAGTATAAACCATTTTCTGTTTTTTAATGTATAATTAATGCCATTAATGGAATTTAATATGCGTATAAACGGTATTTGTTTGTACACCTATTATATGTATTGATAAATAATAATAATATTTAAATAATAAATTAAATTTATAAATGTACCTACCTATCTCTGTTTGAAAATGGAAAAAAAAAATAAAGTATCACGTTTGGTTTATTGGTAGGTATTAGAAACGATAATCAAGTGGTGCAGTGGTAATTTTACAGATCGTGTTCCAATAACGGTGTTATGTAATATACAAAGTAATATACTATTCGGTACAAACAAGCGAAAGGAGGTAATGAAAATAATTGCACTTACATTTTATTTCTATAATTCAACCTTAGTTATTATATTCACGTGACAAAGGTCGGCTCATTTTTTATAAAACAGACTACTGTAATGTGAAATTCGGGCTATACAGGGTGTTCATTAAACCCTGTCACATCCGAAACCACGATGATCAGTATGAGCAAGAAGACATATTGGCACATTAAAATATTTTTTTATAAAGAATAAATTTAAAAAAAAATAAAACATCAAAAAAAGCAAATGGTTGCTTACTTCTGCAGGGGTAAACGAGGAGGAGGGAGGGGGGAGTCTGATACTGCGCCGCGCTCCCTTCACTTATCCCCTGCAGAAGTAAGCAACCATTTGTTTTTTTTAAATCATTTTTTTTTTAAACTAGCAAGAAAATATTCCTAGCAGCTTCACTAGATACAAAAATACCTATTCAAGCTACATACATTATTTACACTTTATATATTATAATAATAAGAATATTACCATATCCACCCCACTTTCCTTCAATCATTCTTTACCACTCCTTATCAATTTCCTTCTTTTCCTTTCCATATAATTGGATGGCAGGCCCTACTATGTATACATTTTATATATTTAAAAAAAAAAATCATTTAACCTGTACATCTGTTCGTATTCGAAATAAATAAAATAAAAAATATTGTATTATCATAAAAATGAAGAAATTACAATAATAAAATACTTAAAACATTTATGATAAAGTTAAAAAATTAGAAATAAAGATAAAAAATAACAAACTTATTAATAAAATAAAATAAAAATTGATAAAAAAGAGAGTTGCAACTCACAATCTAAATTCCAAAAACTGAAACTAAGATCTAACTATCTTACTATTTAGTAAGATATTATAATTTTTATTACACCCTATGTCAAGAGACTTTTCGGTGGTACGCAATTTTTAAAACATATTTATTTTCACACATTCATATTTATATACATATAAAATACGTACATTTATTACCTTTTAACATCAGCTATAAAGTACAAAGGAAGTATTTTTTCAATTTTTTTTTCGTTTGAAAATCTTCAATGTTAATAATGGTTTTCGGGAGATAATTAAATAACCTTAGAATAACGCAAATTAATGTACGTACTTCGAAGTAATTTGTAATTTTCCATATCGGGAATCGAACTTAAGGCCTTGATATGCTAACAACTATACCATGTGGAGGAAATATTAAAACACTAAATAATTTGAAGCCTAATGTATATTTCCATTTTTGTAAGTTTTGGTAAAATAATATCTTCTCATGTAAGTAATGGTAAAATCTTCTTTTTAAACTTTTTATCTGAGAACGAAGTTTTTTTTTATCTCATAATATAGTCAATAGTATTGTATATGTACGTATAAAATTTACACGGATAACCTTTGCTTTATTTTCATTCAAAAAAAGTATTTTTTACACGATACTTTGCATGGAAATTGATTTCCGGCTTATGGAATTGAATTCAATATCCGGAAGTTTGGGCGTAGGTACATGAAAAAAATAGCAATTATTGTTTTGTGTGTACAGTACATATCACATAATTTGTACTTGTATATGTATTTAGGGAAGCATGGGGTAATGGGAACTATGAGGTAATGGGTTATGGGATCAATGCTCTTGTACGCAAGTCCGACCCGTTAGATTACGTTTTATTATTCCAAAATATAGAGTAACGTAGGGGGGATACGTTGATCTGGCTATATTGCATCTTAGTTGGTGTATCGTGCTCAAACAGGGCTGACAAAGTTTTTTTACTTCCAGCTTCTAATTTTCTTCGATCTTTATGGAGAAAATGTGAGTATTTAAGACACTTATAGTTATAAGTTTTTCAATTCATCACCAAAGTAGTCAACACAATCTAGAAATAACAGATAATTTCATCAAAACTGTCCATTGTTTTTTAACCATAAAATAGAAACCGTAAAATGTCCCTCTGGGGTAATAGTGGTCGAGTAGCTCTCATTACCCCACGTAAACAGTTTATATACGTTTTACGTTTTGATAATTTCGAATGCTTTGCAAAATGTAACAGGACGCTATAAAAGTTGCAATAGTCCCCTGGATACACTAAATCGTGCCATCAAGAGGAAAAACAATGATGGAAAATCGCTTCATAAAACAACCCCAGAGTCCACTCTATCTGAATACTTTCATTAATGATGACTGTATATTGTAATGGAATCAAATCTTCGTACTCAATCTAATCAGAGCAGTGTAGCGAAGATTGTGTTGAGGTTCAATTATAAGATCCGCTTATTTGAAAAAATCATGTTATTCATAACGGTTCCATTGTTATTTTTGACTCTGTTGTCAAGGACAATATTTTTTTATTGAGGATTGCAAATGTCAACATTGAAAAAAATATTTTTCGAGAAAGCAGAAAAAGCATGCGTAAACGACATTCAGAAAAATTAACTGCCACGCCAAAAATTAAGTGTAAGAAGAAAAGGGCGAAAATCATCGTACTTAAAAAAATAAACTGCTAATTGGAAAGATAAAAAAAAACAGAAAGTTAAGAAAGGAAATGAAAAAGGTGAAAAATTCCTATTAAGGAAATAAGCCCGCTCGTAAAACGAGTCCATCGTTGATGATCGTAATATTTGCGACGACGAAAGTAGTAACAGTGTTGAAAATTAATCTAATGGCGGTTTTATTTATTTATTTTACAGAAACAAACAGTCAACAATGATATAATAACATAAAAAAGATACGATTTGAGAACAGACCAGCGAAGTCTCTAAATAAAAATCATACTACATTGTGGTACAACAAAAGGGTGTGTGTATGTGTATTTGTATGAGAATAAGTGTATAGGTGTGTTTGTGTGTATGTGGGAGTAAGTGTTCAGGTGTGTGTAAGTGTGAGCGTCATTAAATAGCAAGTGGGATATACAATCCGATACACGCAGCTAGAAAGAATCAGTCTTAATTTATTTTTAAATAAATTAAGGGGCGTGTTAAATATATAAATAGAAGAAAAAAAAGCATTATGGTTAAAGCAAGAACGATAGAGGTAAGAGGGTTGTGCATAGTTAGTGTTACAGACTGGCAGATGGAATAAATACTTATTTCTTGTCACACGAAAGGGGACATTTAGATTAATTTATGTGTGATGAATTTGGAAAATCTAATGAATCGTAGTACCTACCTGTGCAGGAGGTATGGCAAAGGGCACATTGGGCACATGTTCCATAGAGCACATGAAAATTATTAAAGACAGTTCATTCACCATAAGATTATGTTAGTGATTTTTGTTAGTTTACATAAAGTTATTATTTTTAAATATTATTTTATTCTTTGGCATGTTCGCTAAAATACTTGGTTACAGTTTACTATTTGTAAGAATAATACTTTATGGTATATTTTGTTAAAGATATATGTTGGCTCTTATTGTTCAGGTATGGATCTCATTACCCCATTTCATGGCTCTTATTACTCTGTATCTTGGGCAATGGGAGCCAAAGAAGCTTTTATTTTCAAAATTAGGAAAATAGTAACTTTCGGTAGGTTTTATATTTTTTAAATTATTTTATTTTGAAGCACATTTTTCGTGACTACGTATGAATCACAAAAAATATACCAAATAGTGTCTGCGAAAAAAAGTTATTTGAGTTTTTCCTTACGTGGTGCTGATTTCCTCGTTCTCCCCAATATGAGTTGTAAAGGCGACTATCTATAGTTTTATTTCTAATATTTTTTGTTTATACCACAATTGACACAGAAGCCTCATTGCCGTTGTGAATTATAAAGAACAGAAAAGGTCACCTTGTCATCAGGCTTGAAAAAAAAACAATCAAATCAATCGAAAACTCAATAATCTCACTAGGAATCGAATACAAAACCACGTGAGCGTTGCAAACGTCCAAGTTGTAGAATATAGGTAATACGAATCAAATTAGAGATGATCATTTTGCTCTACCTAAGTTGGAATTAATTAAATATATCGGAAATAATAAATTATTATATAAATTCCTCCCGAAATTATTTTACTGTTGTACTTATGTCATTTAGTTATTATACTCATAACATTTCATTATTATACTTGACTGTTTAGTGTTGGATACTTATATCGTTGTAAGATAGTAAAATTAGAAAAAGAACCTGTTGGCGAATTGCATGTTTGCAATTCAGTAGGACTTAAATATGTATACGTTTTGCATTTTATTTATATTTTGACGAAATAAATACACATTGGCTAGTGTTACGGACTCCACAGATCCAGAGGTTTGGGGTTCGAAACAAACTCTACCGCATTTTCTAAGAGTGGGTTATTTAAAATGGCCCCAAAATTGAAATACTTGTGT
The DNA here is from genome assembly GCF_059751315.1 of Micrasema longulum. Taxonomy (NCBI): domain Eukaryota; kingdom Metazoa; phylum Arthropoda; class Insecta; order Trichoptera; family Brachycentridae; genus Micrasema; species Micrasema longulum. Next base: position 1,186,701 of record NW_028277708.1, read on the forward strand.
AAATCATTACAACGAAAATATTACCTTTTTTAAATAACACGGCAAAACTCAAATTATCCGGATTAATAAGTCCCCGATTTAATTGCTTTCTAAATAACACAGCGAATTGGAATCACACTAAAAACTTACTTAAACATGTCCAGCAAAGTTACTTTCGCAACTAAATTAAAATGCGACGTTTCGCTGAACCGATTTTTATGTTTTTTTTTTAGGAAGAGTACCAGAATAAAATTTTCTATGGCAGTATCTTTTCCGTTTTTCAAAATTGTTTATAATAGGTGCGAAGGTTTTCACGGTCACTGTTATCAATATGTTTCTTTTTTGGGTGATACCGTGTGTGTTGGATTTGTTCCGACGTTTCGGCCCTGAAGATGGCTCCTGCAATGGTAGCCGAAACGTCGAAACAAATCCATCAAACACGGAATAACCCCAAAAGATACATATTGTTTATCATATTTGTATACCGTACGTCCGAAGACGGTAAATAAAACTGGGAGCTTTTTTGTTTTATTTTATGGTCTTAGCTCCCATAATCAAAAATCAAAACGATAGAGACACGTAAATGATAAATATCTATAGTGTTTAAAAAAATATTGCTCTAGTGTCTGGTACAATATTTCAGGGAGAAAATACGGGACTGCGTTTGTATGAGAAAAAGCGAGACCGCGTTTCCTCTTAATAATAAAATGTACCTAATACCCTGCAATAAGTGCACCAATGAAGTACCTTTTGCATAATTAGGTTTAGAAAAAATTGAGTAATTAATTAATAATATTAATTATTGAAAAATAAATAAAACGTGGTTTCTTTGATATTCAGTTCACATTAGATTGATTTATGCTCATTGTAATTAGTTTTTCCTCAAAGTTAATCAATCAAAACACGTCTTCTAATAGTGTAAAGCTAGGGTTTCCTAGGACAGCGGTGCCCGTATTTTAACGACCGTAGTGAACGGTGATGCGGTGGACAGCCGTCATAACGGTGACTAAAGAGTGGGTTCCTAGGAAAACGGTGTTATCAACACCATTTAACACCGTTTTCATAGGAAACCACTCTCTAGTCACCGTTACGACGGCTGTCCACCGTATCACCGTTCCCTACAGCCGTTAAGATACGGGCACCGCTGTCCTAGGAAACCCTAGCTTAACATGCCTCATAGATTATGGTTAGTTACGTGTGGGTACTATTTGTATGTTTTAGAGATATATAAATAAAATTACTTTGACAATGTTTGAGTATATCCAAATGTTTGCAGACTGGCTGGATTTCCTCCCTACGGAGTTATTCATATTAAAATTAATTTAAACAGAGAGGGAAAACATTTTTGAGAAGGGAATATGGAAGTCTAGGCATTTACAGGGCTTATGACCCACGTGATAAAGGTTTCAGCTCTTTTACTTCACAAAAGTCAACAGATGGAAGAATTGAGGAAATGTGGATGTTCAAACATGGGCAGAATGGTGAATGTTACACAGTGTGTAAAGTAGCTACTCAAACCAGCCAATGATAGTTCATAAGCCCTGTAAATGCCGAGACTTCCATATTCAAAAATGTTTTCCCTCTCTGTTTAAATAAATTTAAAAATTACTTAGTTTTATGAACCGCTTTTTATTTGTATATAATAAAAATAATGAAAACCATAAAATAAAAAGTGGTTCATAAAACAAAATTATTTCATTTATATAACTCTAAAATATAACAATGATACACAAAGTTAATGCTACAAATATCCAAAATACTATTTGTATAAATTATAATCATAAGTACCATGTACAGTTATCCAGATACTTAGGTATAAATAAAAATAATTATCTAATATTATCGATGCAAAATGAGCCGCGAATCATTTAAGGTCAATCAATAATACTAAAAATTAATCATTATAATTTCTGTAATGCATATTAATTGTTTTTTGTTAAGTGTTCAAATATGAGACCTCCAGAGATTTAATAGACCGTGACAGAAGCTTCAGGGCTATAGATTATTGATTGAGCCTCGATTGAAAAAAATGTGTGTTTAATATGTTAAATTCGAGCACACTACATTTCCTTAAAAAGTGTATCTAAAAATATTACCTAATATGCATAAATTATATATTTAATTTATTTTTGTATCTCCCTTCTATACCTAGTTTAGTTCATATGACAACTCAAACAATTACAGATAGGTCCCTATAAAAAAAATAGTGATACTTAAAAACGCTATAATATGATTAAATAAATAAAATTACATTGGAAAGTTGTCACTTGTAATAATCGAGTCTTGTATTCTATAACAAAATAAAGTAGGAAAACTTAACCATTCCTATTTTTATCCAGTATTTTGTATATATGTTTAAACATTCATATAAAAGTCCCACGGGCGTAAACATATTAAAAAAAATAAACTGCACATTTAATAAATAAGATTAATCAGTGGGCATATATAAGATACTATATTAATGTGGAGAAAGTACGTTTGATTTGAAATATAGGTACTCGTACTTATGGGTGTATCACATATCACCCAATATCTTCTCTGCCTACCCCTATAGAGAAACGGCGTCATGGTTACTTCGATAATTAATTCGGAGTACCTATCTATATTCAAAACTTTCGGAAGGTATTAGGTGCATTTGGAAAATTACCTTTAATTTTGTTTAATGTTTTGTTTTGTTTTAAGATGACTTTTATGCTCATAATTTATTTTTAATTTGAGAAAGACTTTACTTGTTCAGACCTGAATTAATTTCTGTGGATATATAAAATTGTGAAATTCTATATGTAATAAAGGAATTATTTGCACATTTCTGGCAACCTATTATTTTTTGTACTCACAAATATTTTACATATTTTAATATTTTTTCTGCATAATGCCGACTATCAGCATAAGCAGACAAAATTAAAAAGTACATAGGGATACAAGTGATGGAAAAAAACCGCTTTTTAATTTCGGTCGGTAGGTACGTAAAGTAAAATAGTAAATAATTTTTAAATTTCATGTACCTAGGTATATTTAAATGAACACCCGGGATGAAACAATCAACTGATTTACGAAAATAAAATATTCTAAAAATGTTTAAATATTTTAACATGGTTTTTAATAAAGATAATAAAAAAACGCCTTTCGTATAAAATAATGGGAATGTACACATGTGTTTGCTTCGATCGTCTTTGCAGTTTTATTTTTACAAAAATAACGATCTATATTGTGGATATGTAAATCAATCGGAAAAAAGGAGAGAGAAAATCAAAATCATAAAAATACAATAAATGAGAATAAGATAGTGGTGATAATTAAAAATAAAGTGACAATTTATTCCGTAAAATATAGCAACTAAACAAACAAAAGTCAAGTGATACGATATGCCCAAGACTCTCAAAAATAACAAACATTCAAGGTTTTATATTTATACACATTTATACTGTTCATTATATTATTATCAAGTACAAAAAATATGACATACCTTGGTCCCAATAGTCACACGAATTCAAATCATTCTTTCACTTAGAACTTATATAATTATATCTTACTATGTACGTATGTACATATGTAAATAAAATTCCACTCCACACTTAGATACTAAAAAAAATATATTACGCACTCGTAATTAAAATGACACTAAAATGATTCGTTGTAATATAATAGGTTTGATGTAGGAAAGGCAAAGAACTCAGTTCGTATTGTTGAATAATAGGCATTATTGTTGTTCCGTTTTCTAATCTTCCCGCGATATATTGGTAGGTACTACTTTATAAATTGATGATTTAAAAAAAAAAATATTTTACTCCACAACAGGCCAGAAGGCCCAATTACAGTGGCGAATTGCAACACGGATTACCCAGACTTGAGAAATAGGACATTTATTTTTTTTGCAATTTTTGTGCTCGCACCGGAAATCGAACCCGTAGCCTTCCGTGTGCAAGTCAAGCGTCTTAGCCACTAGTCTACGGAGGCCGGCAGAATGCTAGTTTTTCACCTCTTACTTTTTACTTTGCCTTGCTTATGCCCGCGACCCGCAGGTTGAAAAAAAAACACTGCGCTAAGACTATAGACATATAGAATACAGGAATTGATATATCTCTTATTTTTTCAAAATAATGAAGTCGTATTTTGCAATAACATACCCAAATTATATGAATATTTTTATGGAACGGCTGCAGACATTCTGTCCAATTTTTTATTATCCTATAAGTCCACAATATCAAGTCTATTTGTAGCTGCTCGTCAAACTATAATTGACAATTCAATTCCATAAATTGAAAAAAATACTTACTTGTTGATTTTTATTACCTTATACTTGTTTTTTATTTTTTACTATTATATCAAATTGCATTGCAGTATTGGCAAATACGCATTTCATATATATATATATTTATTTCTTCTTTTTTCGCGATAATATATGCTTGCTTGTTTATTAATTTAACTTAAATTTGTCTTTCTTGCTTACCGTAACACTTTATTTAGGTACTGTGTTTGCTTTACACAATTTATTTCATAAGCTTATATCTTTGCATTTTTTGTACATATGCTTACTGTTTTTTCTTGCATACCTTTGTTATTATTGTTTTTTTTTTACTTTGTAAAACTTTTTATTATATCCTTTCTAACTAATTTCACATATTTTTTCTGTATATTCTGTGTTTATTATTTAGTATGTTAGCATGTATTTTATTTTTATTTTTTGTAAATACCTTTTGGGCGTTAATGAACAAAATAAATTACTGGAAATAAATGTGTAAATTTTTTGTTCTCAAATAGGTATCTGTATTTCAAAATATTTTTTGGTAGATACTTTTTAGCAGTCTTAAAAGTTGAATTGCCAATAGATATAGGGAAAATGTTTTTTCCATGATTATGCAGTAACATCTATTCGGTAGTTTTATTATGATATTTCAAGAACTTGACCGTCCATTATTTATAAACAAGGTGTGAATAATTACCTGCCATCAGTAAAGCCTACCAACAATTATAAACAATGCACTTAATACTTGATACCTAGTGGATGATGTAAAATTCATAATGATTACATATTTTATTAAACCTGACCTATTTTCATAAAATCACAATTCCGTGCAGCTAATTAAATCAAAACTAGTTTTTTGTTACGTTTTTGTAAAGTGTTTTTTGTGTGGCCCTTTGAAATCTTTTTTTCCTCCATATTAATACCCTGTAGGTACGTATATTCTATATTCTATGTACTTGTATCTTATATTATTACTCCCATCTCGAACCCTACCACAGAACAGAAAATTCTACTTTTTTATATTTCATAGAATTAAAAGGTTTATCGGTTTTTTACAGTGGAATTTTTAAAACTTACAATTGTTGAACAGGCTTTGTTATTTTTTATTGTATTTACCTTTTCATCTATTGACAAGTAATTTAAAGCTATATCTAGGTACTAGGTACCTTTAGATATATTTAATGCCCTTATGCCTCTTCAGATCCGCGCTTACGAAGCAACTTTTAACATAGGCAGGAATTGCAATAAAAATTAATTACAATGAAAATAAAGATATTCTTAGATTCGAGTTAAAAGAATTTTAATGCAGCACCGTTGGCGTACCTACCCTTTAAAATAATTTAGTAGATACATATATGCATTGTAAATTTACTTGTCATAAGGAAGATACTATAGGTAATTTATATACAATCGCCTGTCACTATCAATCTAAATTTTCCCAAAGCCAAGTCTGACCGGGAAAACCCTAATCTTTACTACTCCGGAAAAACGTATTTTTTTACATTTCTACAGATATAGGTACAAAACAATAATAATTGTGTTAAAAAGAACAGTGCTGTTTTTGCCTTAAATTATATTAGTTGAATTAATCCTTAGCACGTACCTAATGACAAAAATTGTGCTACTGAAAAGTTTTACTTAAATTATAAAGTAAAATTAATTTCAATACTGTACAATGTGTAGGTATAGTCACTTGTGGAGCGCCCTTGAAGTATTATATTAGTTTAAAATGCGCTGTATAAGTTACCAATGATAATTACTTTACTGCTTACTTAGGCACCTACCTACTATTCCCTCAATATTGCGAAATATATGTACCTACCTAGCAGTCTTAGCACATTTAACAGCACTATTGCGGTAAAATAACATGTTTTTTATCTTCGTAATTGTATTACTTGATTGCTCCAATTTTAATCTCAAGCAGTTATTTATCGACAATCTAAAATATAATATTCCTAACTAATTTGTATCTACGTGCCGATTAATTGGATAGGTAATTTTGAATGGCAATGACAAGCGTACTTTCTCAAAATCTATTTGGAATACCAAATATTTATTTAGATTTGTTAAAATCAGTATTTTAGTCAGCGCCTACCCTATAGATATAGGCATGAAATATAGGTATATGTAAAACCAATATATCACATCCACCTTTCTCAGGATCGCAAGCGTGGTAGAGGAACACGCCCTTACGCCGGGTTGTTTGATTAGTAGTAATAGTTAAAATCAAATCAAACGTTTTGGAAAAGTATTCCAGTATTCGATTATGTTTTTTCAAATGGAAGACATGAGTGGATAAGATAAAGGTGTTATTAATTTTGATTTATTTAAATGTACAATGCACCACTACTGCCAATTACAATGTACATAAATTATATTATTAGGTAATTACAAAAACATGTTTTTTTAAATAGCACAATAGATTATTAAGGTCTTATACAGCCCTGGTTAACCCGCGGGCCGCATGCGGCCCTCAGTGCCCTTACGTGCGGCCCGCGGTCATGTATGACGAATATTTTTATTTAGAACTAGTAAATTATGATAAAGCATTTGAGATGTTCAGTTCTCCATTTGGTGTTGATGTTTCCACTGTTTCAGAAACCTTACAAATGGAATTAATCTACCCACAATGCAATATTGAACAAACATTTTACATACGTTTCTGAACCTTTTTTTCCAAAATGAAACATAATGAAAATAAAAATAGGACATCAATTACATTCGCAAATTTGGAAAACCAGTTAAGGTGTGCAACTTCAACTATTGAAATAAATTTATAAAAATTAAGGACCTAAGCGAAAAGAAAGTCAAATCTCGCACTAAAAGTAGTCATTGATAATTGGTTTTATTTTAAAATAAAATTTGCAATATTGTTTAATTTATGTGTCTTAATTAATAATTTTGATCGTTAAAATTGTAAAAAATGTTAATTACTATACAAATACATTTTTCTGTTGGTTTAATGTGTTTTCTTTTCACATCTGGGCTGGTATTCCGAACGCGTTTACAGCGCGCTATAATGCGTATTTAGTACGTAAAAACGCGCTATACCGCGCTATAATTTCGTTTGGAATACCAGCCCTGGTTGTAGTATTGTTGTTTTTCTCAATTACCTCTGCATTCATTTTTTTTATAATACGTACAAAACATCAAAAGGTATGAAATTCGTTGTAAAAAAAATAAAATATTTTTGTATTACGTCTGTCGTCAATGCGGCCCAGGGTGCAATTTGGGTTGGCCAGTCCTGGTGTTATATATATTTAGTCAATATTGACAGTAGTAAACAAAGACGAATATATCTTTGTAGACACGTGGTGGATCTAACAAATACCATGTATATAAGTATATATACTTTATATTTATAATTTTAAAAACCCGTTAGGGTTATATGAGAAATATTATAAGGTCCTAGTCATGAAATCTCTCCTGTGGCTCATCATCAGTCATCACGTGATTTTAAAGGCTGATTTTAAATTTGTCTCCAATGTAATTTTTCAAGTAGCAAGGTAAGTCACGGCAGTGTTTAAATCCATTGTGTAGTATTTTCGACTGTCCTGCTTTTGACTTTGCTTTTTTAACGCGGTAGTGTTGTTTGGTATTATATTATAAATGTAATTCACAACTCTTATTCCGCAACTTATGGTGCATAAAGACACTGCATCGGCACTCCAATCGCAACGTACCTTAAACATTTTGGTTACATGAAAGTAAGATGATCAGTATTACGCCTCAAGTGCCAAAAAACGTAAAGAAACAATAAGGAAAGAAAAAACGCATAGAAAAGTTAAAGTATTTAGCGGATAAGTCAGCTGATTTAATCGCAGCAGGAGTGGTGTGAAGTAAGTCCAACGGCTCTGTACGTTTATTTTTTTAGTTCTGTGCATGCTCGCCACGGGAGGGGGAGAATGTTGAGTGTAGTTTGTGCTATTATACTCACACTGGAAAATGCGTTAGGAGTCTGGAGGTCCTTGTAAGTACACGGAAGATTATCAGAGACAGCAGTTTTGGGCAATCTATTGATTTTAACGCATATTAATAGTTTTACAAAGGTAAAAGACGTAATATGGTAGAAAATCTTTATTTATCACAGTAAATACATTCTAATTATATTGTATTATTAAGTATGATATAATATGTATGTTTTCTAATCTATGATGGGTATAAATACAAAACCGATATACATATATTTATAAAATATCTAACAAAATAGTGAAAATCTTGGATAACAAGTGTTATAAAAACAGACTGTGATCGAAATGAGATATTTTTCTGCGAGTACAGCTTATTGAAATTAATAATGCAATGTACAAATAGAAATTTAACTATTCCCAGATCGACCAAAGACTAGAAATGATTATAAAATTTTGGAAGTGCTTTCTACCTAAAAAAATATATAATTATGTGTTGTTTTTAAAAATCTGAATAAAATTAACCAAACACAAAAACAGAAAAAGGGTCAAACATCATCCAATATTAAACAATAACAAATATTTGATATTTTTACATAGTATTAAACCAACATACCAATATATAATTAACCTAATTATTGTGGAAATTAAGTAGTACTTAAATATTCACCCCATAATACAAATACATGTTTTTAAAAATAAATCAGTTTTTATAATTACTGAATTATACAAATGTATAAAAATACAGATAAAAATTATGTTTCATTAGTGAAGCACCACATTTGGCATTCTTATTCAATCTTTTATGTTTGTTATACATATTTTATTTCCATACCAACATTCCATAAACACAAAATAAAAATTATCTGTACTCAAAACATTATGTTCATATTAATAAAAAATATTGAATAATGCATCGACGTTCTGTTAATTTTCATAAATTTATTTATTTTAATACAATATGTCGGATAATCTCTAGTTAGTACAGAATCGTGTTATTGTGTATATTGATTATTACTCTGTTGCAACAAATTTAAATATGAATAACTCCCTAAGGAGGAAATCCAGCCAGTCTGCAAGCATTTGGACATACTCAAAACATTGTTACTCTAATTTATCTTATTATTGCGAACAACATAGCCACTTGTTACCATTATGTAGAGATTTTCACGAAATAACTCTTTAAATAATTTTATTTAAGAGAAACAAACAAAGAGAAACAAACAATATGCATGAAAATAAATGAACCATAAAAAATAGATAAAATAATATTATGACATAAAACTAACTTTAAAATATTATGAAGTGCACAAATTAACATAATTTTTAGGTAATCATATGAAAAGTACTATCTAGATTGTTTGATAATATTAAAAATGTATAGTCAATAAGTAATGAAAGTATTCGAGTCACAAGTTGAAGTTTCAAAAATGTTTGTACAATTGTTTTTGTTGTCTCGAGTAATTGCTGTGCAACATATAGTGAACATGTTTTATTTCTGTTTAATTTTTACAAGGTTTATTATGCTCTATAAGCTAAAGAAAGGCATGCTTTTTTTATAAAATATTATTACATACTGTTAAAAGATAATAATTTTTGCACAAAAGTACTTTTAAAGCTCGTGGCTATTCTTACAATTAAAATGAATTAGCTGAGTGTTTGTTGTACCTGTGTTTGCGGCTAAACAATCCCAGGGAATCAAACCAGAAGAATAGAAAAATTTAATAGAAGTCCAATACAACTGTATTGAGTCCACAATAAGATCCTTAACAAAACTCTGAATACTTCGGGATACCATATTCAACAAGTTAAATAAATGTTCACGATTTTTTTTTGCATATTATAGTGTCTCATAACAAGAGATTATTAAAAAAACGGAAAGAATTTGATAGGTACTAAACAACCTCATCTAAATGCTGCGATTCTTAGATATTCAATAGTTAGAAATGTAATCAATATGAGGTAAGGCCCATAAACACTAAGTATAATCAAGCAATTATACATATTTAACCTATGAATGGAATAAGACACATTGTGGCAGGTTCCAACAGAAATAAAAATGCTGACATTAACTTGTTCTATTATGTTTCTTACTAGGCAAAGTAAGCTCCACAGTTGGAGCAGCGCCTGTTTTTCAGAGCGAAGCAGCAGAGAATCCCGATGGGGAAGAAAAGAATGGCGCACATGAGTCCGAGACAAGTGAAATCATCTTCCAGAAGCCCGACTCTACATGCGGGGCAGGCTCCCACAGCTACAATGGGCGGAGTGATGATGATATGGGTCTGGGTGGCTCCGTACGAGGGTACATAACCCGCTGGTGGCACGGTGTAGTTAGTTTGGTAGCCGGGAGGCTGCTGCTGGTACGGTGGAGGTGCTCCGCTATATGTTTGATGAACCCCTGAAAGAAAAAAAATATGATATACCTACTCTATTCAGTCCACCGTTTGACACGAGTTTCAATACGGCACCAAAGAAATCATGTCTTATGGTAACTAGTCTTTAAGGCCTTCAATTTACTATTTCAGATTTAGATTTCATAAAAACTTAAATTATAAAATATTAAGGTAAAATACACCGTGAAAAGATTTGGATAGAATTTGCAGAACATATATATCAAGTTCATTGTGTACAAAAAATAGTTTTCGGTTTTTGTTTTAAAAGGTAAGTGCAGAGTTTTGTGTGATTTCAGTATTTCTCATATAAAAACCATGTATAAAAAGCATATTTTTTCAACATTTTTTTGTTAATCCTCATATATATTTATTTAATCAATGCCCAGAGGCCTCTTACAATATACAGTTAAAGTACATAAAGCATTATAGAAAATAACATAAAATAATATCATAACCATTACACTAAACACTTTTACTTTGATTTACTTGTTTGTCAAATTCTTTCAATAATAATTCACATTTGTCTTTGCTTCATTTGTCTTTCCTGGAGTTAACAGCAAACATTACAATTCATCACTATACAATTTAACAATCTTTGCTATGTTGGTCAGTTTGCAGGTGTGAAAAAAATATTCTGATACTCTGTCTAAACAAATGACAAAATCGGTTCAGTTTTGAGGTGTGGAAAACGGTACAGTGAAACATCTATTTTGTCTATTCTAAACAAAAGATCTGACATGCAGTTGTCTTTTTCGCACAGTATCAGGGAAGCATCTGCAAGACAGTGACAGGAAAACAATGTTCGAACTAAATTAAATTCAATTAAAATTCTCTGCCCTCACAATTTATGTAAACTGAAACACAAAAATAATAATGTATACAAACATATCTAATTTGGACTAAACACAATATGTGATATCAAACTTTCGATTGACTTCATTCAATCTATTCAGCAAGAACTCAAATCTAGCAATAGCAAAGCATTGCCGGGTTCAGCTGGTATATTTATAAATTACAATTATATGTGCTTGACAACGGTGTTCTTTACAGACATAAAATAACAATGTTTTTTTTGTTGATTAATAAGAATGAATGTTTGACTGAAAGTGGATACTTCACATTTTATCTTATCTTTAAAAAATATCACACAAATGTTGAAAAAATGACAAAGAAATAGAACAAGAGGTCAAATGTGCATTAAAAAAATGATAGCAAATTGATATATGTTTGAGAATGAAGAAGAATTGGATTTTATTACACAATTATTATATTAATACAAAATAAATATTAATTAGGATTGACAAAAATAAAATAATCAAAAAGAACATTGGCATAAAAAATATATATTTTTGATACAAGGATTTAAAAAACTAATGTTAATCGTTAGTAAATATACATTTAATACATAAATATATTTTTAAGGTCTATATCCAGCAGTAGAGAAAAGACGGAAGAAGAAATAAAAATATTTCGAAAATTAAGCAAAAATCAGGCTCAAAAGAAATTAAACTATGTTAAACATTAAACTGTAAAAAAAAATAAGATTTACATTAATGAATGTCTAGTACAATGGTGTAGTAATTCACAAACATTGACAAGGTATCCTTAATTGCTGTTGTGTGCCAAAGGTGTGTATTATTTTCCTCATAAAATGCTAAAAAATATTACGTCAAATTTATTTTGAGTAAAAATGTAAGTTCTGCAAAATTGTAATATGCCTAGTGGATTAGCGTCAACATAATAGTGATCCAATCATCTATAATTTGTTTGGAATAAAATTAACTGAAAAAGGCTAAAAAGAATGGTCAACCTTGGTTACTTCATTCAAAGTTTTATCATTTCTTTTCCTAGGACACATCGTGAGACACCTGGCGTTTGAGCAACCATGAAGTATTTTATTTACTGAATACTAATTTAGAACAAATTATAGTTCGTAATTGATAATAATGCGAATTTTTGTGGAATAGATTTTTTTCGATTAATCAATTTTTTTATGACATTTTTACATTTAAACCCCATTTTATTTTCTTTTTTAATCGATATAAAAAATATATTTAATTTTGTATCTTACGCTACAGATGTAATTCATCAGCATCATACCCCTATCTGCATCCGATAATGCATAGGGCACTGCACTGGTAACCAAATGCAGTGTAACCTGATCACCTGTTACATAAAGGTAGGGTGACCAGTCTTACGTTTTAAATGTCAGTCCAGAGACAATGATATATTGCAGTGTAAAACCACCTTTAAAACCTTCATGTCAACATTGCTAGGCATCCAACTTGGTACCTAAAGCATGGTAGGCAATGTGCCAAACAATGAACTACGAGGCAGACATTTCATTCCTCAATTTCCTTTTTCAGGATTTTTACCTGAGTGGTTCATCAAGTCAAAAACTCGTCTGGGATTCTGGTTCAATTTCAGACACAGAACTGTATTCTTCATCCGCCTGGACATGGATAAATGTAATTTTGAATACATAAATCCAACATTTACCTATGAAGAGTCAATTTATGGAACAATAATCGATATTTTGTAGATGCAATTTGGGAGTCAGCACATCTCTAAGTAGAGCTGTCAGAGCCCCTGCTGATCGCGATTTTTGTTAGTCACCTTGTGATAATGCATGTATTTTATGTCACCGGTGCACTGCACTGACAGTGGGTGACAAAAATATTTCTTTAAGCAAAAGATTTTGAATGAATGAGGTCGCAGTGATTTGTTTACTTGAAATAAACAAAGGGGAAATGAAACAATACTGGGTACACCCC